>NC_047056.1:31674912-31976646 GCF_000738735.6 Corvus cornix cornix | reverse complement strand
TGTAGTAGTAGACAGAAAGATGGAAGCTCTTTTAGGGTTCTGGAGGGAAAAACAAGATTGTTCAGCTCAGCCTTTGAAAGCTTTTGACTTGGATAGCCAAATCAGAGGAAAAGACCTGCCCTGAAAGATAAGGCCAAAATCTGTTTTCAGATTTTTTCATGCAGTGGGTTTGAGTTCTGGGTTCTGTATTAGCTTAGTACTTTTGTGCAAGCAATTAGAAATAGAGAGGTGTAGGGGTTTTGGTTTTTTTCTTGTTGCTGTTTTTGTCTGTTTTTTGGTATACTCACAGTGGCAAACTCACTGATTTCCCCTGAAGGCTCTGCCTGAAATGAAACTCTCTCATGAATCTTCACATACAAACTGGCCAAATATTGCAACAAGACAAGAACAGCAAAATCAACTTTCATGGTTGGCTTCTTGGAATAGTGGGCTCTAAAAACATACATGGATTTTGATGCAGAGATTGATTTTCTTTTTTAAATGTAATTGGTATCATGGACTCTAATGTCTTCCTGAGACATGTGGACTCATTGCCTGATTGAACTAGCTTCTGTTGCATGTGAGGGATGTGGAAGCTACAGAAACCATCCAAAAGAGGAATATTAAGTATTTTGACTGAATAGGGGCCACAAGATGTGGATATTCTAATTGTGAGTTAATTTTATCAAAGTCGTAATGCAGCTGACAAGTTCGTTAGGATTTTCTATTGGCTTAAATTCTTTATTTATTTGCAGTTCACTGTGTATGACTGGACACAAATAATGCTGTCTTCACCTCGCTCTCTTTTTTTAGTATTTGCTGTTTGCAGAGAAGGCACATGAGTAATTTCAAGATGGCCACGTGGACACTTTGGACATAAGCCTTTGCAAAAGTACATTTGCACAAACCTTTCTGAGATTTGTTCAATGCCAGAAAAGCTCATTCCAAATTCTGTATGTATGGATGTCACCTGAAAACAGAGGTGAAACGTAATGGTCTCACCTGATTTGTTTAAACATCCTTATTCTGAGATACAGGGTTTTTGGTTTTTTTCTGTAGTCTTTATGTCAGACAAGTTGCCATTTATTTATGTAAAGATTCAAGCAGTTTTCAGACCACTTTGCAAAGAAAAACTACATTAAGAGTAGAATTCCTTCCTGAGGATTCTAAACCAAGATTACAGAAATGAAATAATAGTTTTGCTTTGTTATTGCCTACCATATAATCTGTAAGGCTGCTATACCACTTGAAGCATTTAGGGAGAACAGTGAGTCACTTCAGTCATAATTTTTTTCATTTCAATGACCCATTACATGCTATGACTAGTCTCCATTTGTTGTTTGAGTGACAGCATTGTCTTTCTGAGTGTTGAATTGCCTACCTTTCTATTGTGTTTCATGAGCAGTTTCACTTGAGAAGGGAAACATGAGTTGATATTTCAGATAATCAGGAAGCTTTTATTGTCTTCCTTCCTCTCCTTTATTCTTCCTGTTGTGGGACAGGAAGATAAAAAGAGTACAGATAAGAACATCAGGTCCGATGGGAACATCTGTTTTATGACCTAGAGTTGCTCCAAGTACGGTATTAATGCCAGGTATGGCAATAGCAACAGTTTCAATTCTTATATTACTTTCACAAAGTTTGCATTTTCAATAAAATTAATTATTGGTTGCAGATAAAAAACATTGGATTGTTGGCAACTTGAAATAATATCAGTTTTTTCATTTTCTCAATCCTGAATTCTTGACTATGTATGCATCCTAATTTCAGAGGTAGGAGAAGGTATTATTTAAAGTCCAACCTGTCTGCAAAAAGTTCTTTAACACTCTCAGGAAGCGTCCTTTTCCACTATGTATTAAGGTTTGAGGGAATAAAGGTGTTGATTTTACACTTGCCTTTTCATTTTGTCTTGTCTTTTGGGATCTTAAACATAGGACTAGTTTATTTTCTTTCATATTATGGAAGTAGTGGCAGATACCGTGTTCTCACAGACCTCAAGAGAAATTATATACCACTTGGAGAACCTGTTCCTGAGCTTTTTTTTTTGGTTTTTGTTAACAGATTTAATTTTGTGTGACTTTAAGTGTCTGTGCTTTTAAGTTTTTTACACCACTGCAACCTTTTATATTCCTAGATAAAAATAAAAGCCCTGTATACTTTAGCTCAGGATTTAGTTGAAAACTTGTGAGATTTTTGTTGCTCTGGATTTCTAGAGAAGATAACATATTCTTTTGTATGACTATCTGTGTAACCCTTCATCAATGCCAGCTAATTCATCCATTTGCTTTTCTGTGGACTAATTTTAATCACTTATTTGAAAGAAAGTTGATTCTTCAGTACTCATAGTGTACTCATACTCAAAGTCCCATGTGTGGGACTTTACATTTGCCGTTGACTTTCACAGGCCTTCTGTCAGACTATTTTTTGAGACTGCTGACATCTGTCTGAATTGTAGGCTTGTGTTGCCCAGCAGTGATCCTGGTAGTGATCCCTGAGAAACTCAGCAAACCAGTTGGACTCTATGCTGTCTGCAGCCCATTAGCCCAATGGGTTGTACAGTTCCCAGCCCGACATACATGGTTATCCAATGCACATCTTGCCAATTTTTCTGTGAGGGTTATATGGGAGACTGTCAGAAGCCTTGCCAATGTGCAGCTATGCAGTAAGAATGCTTTCCTCTGGTCCACAGAGTTCACAGTCGTATCACACAGAAGGCATTCAGGTTAGTTGAATACAATTTGCTTTTGGTAAGTCCAGGTGATGTCCATGTCATCTTCCTCACTTGATGCCTTCTCTCTTCAAGTATGACAAGTTTGGCCTCTCAGTGGACAGTTCCTGAGCTTGACCTCACTTTGACTGCGGGAAATGTTTGCCATTTCCAACTCTAATAAAGAAGCGGGCTGAATTTCTCCCCTGCACCTGCACTTAAGTGCACCTGGCTGTTACCTTTCCGGGATTACTCCCAAGACAGGCTGTCTGCAGTTAGGCTGACTGTTACTTTGCTTGAGAGATTTCAGACTACATTTGTGAGTAATTCTTTTTGTAGTAGAGAAAGGAGTCTCTAACAGTAGAAGTACTACTTTGAGACGCAAAATGTTGACCAACTTTCCTCATATGCCAGAAGTTTCTTCTCTTGCAACGTTAGCTTTGCTTAGCTTCCCTGAAGTTTCCAGGAAAATGGCTAGTCTTTGAAAGAGTGATGGAAATGAGCAGATGGAAATTATTCAATTTTCACTTCATTATGCATTCATATTCAGCTTCTAGATTCAGTCTTTTAAAGTTGGCCTAACATAAAGAAATGTTTTGGGCATAGACAGGGAATCAAATCTCAGGACAGTATCTCAGGACTACTCCTTTTAAAGGTAGAGTGGAAACAGGTTTTCTGTTTTTCTTGTGACCTTGGGCTCTTACTAAAACTTGTTTCTCTGTATGTATAATGGATTAATAGCATTACTCAGCTTTTCATAAGGGTTCTGGGGATATATCTGGTAAAGGTGATAAAATATACATGTAGACAAGTTGTAAACCATGTGAATACTTTAGATAAATGATAGTATAACTTCATTTCAGCTCACCAGAATAGATGGTACACTGGAAATTGTAGATGCAGTTCTAAGCATGTCTCCTCTGCAGGTTGATAGTGAAATGGGTTCAGCCACATTCGTTGTGTTGCTGCTAGTGATCTTGTGACCAGAGGCTAAGCTGATTAACTTGCTTATTTTTATAGAAAATTTACTTAGTCTTCTGCCCAAATGGAATTGGTTACTTTCTTTCAGATAGGTGAACTGATCTAGCATTCATGTTGCTGCAGGGTGAGCAAATTTAATGAAAAGAACGGAGGAGGAATGTGAGAACAGGAGAGGAGCTGATCATAAACCTCCCTTTTGATGGTTGGTATACTCAGGTTGGTTGAAATGCAAAGCAGTGTGGCATCTTTAGACATGTATTTGACTTCATCTTGGCCTCATACAGAGTATGCTTTTTAGATCTCTGGTTTTTTCAGAGTAGGAACCTAGATGGCTGTGGCAGGCTGTTGCAATACACAAGAATATTTGAGGACAGATTACTTCAATTTCTTGTTTGTTCCATGTCAATATCAGCATTAGTCATTAGACAGCTAGCTTTCATAAAGTCCAATTCTACTTACCCTCATCCAAAGCCTAACAGAGAAAATATTTCCCAAAATGACAGGACTAGGTTATTTCTGTAGACCTGCCTACTGACTTCTGAGGTAGGCTCTGACATGCTTGGAAGTTTTTGAATTTACAAGATGTGTCGTCACTGCCTTGCAGAACTTGGGGCTAAGAGCAAATTGAAGCATATAATTGTGTTCTGACAGGTGGAAATTTAAATGCTATCATATTACATTTCAGCATTTTGCTAGGGCTCCTTCTTAGGCTGTGTATCTGAACAAGGGGTTTTGTTTGGCTTCAGGGTGAAGGACAGTCTAGGTCCTAGTTTTGAAAGGCAATATTAATATGAACAATTCTTAATAACTGCTGCTTCAGAGAGCCTTAATATGACTTTATGCAAGTTCAGATTTCTTGTCTTCAGTATTCTAGCATACTGATTTAGCTATTGTTTCCTTTCAGGAAGGGTGAAACTTTGAGGCGTGTGTTATTAGACGGTTTTGATTAAACTTGCATTGTTAGTACAAATTCATAATATTACTTACCAGTCACTTAATTTCCCACATAAAGTGCTTCTTATCTGTCTCCTTTGAGGAGTGCACTTATTAAAACATAGGCACACAGGACACACACACTCCAATAACTTTTATAGCATTTATTAGTATTTGCATACTCTATGTGGCCATAGCTTCACACAGCTAGGAAAACTTATCCATAAATATTTTGATAAACAGTGCAAGATACCACTGGACACCGCTGGTAAGTCTGTCTCCATTACCTTTACATCTTCTCTTCAGACATTTGTACATACTGATGAACTCCCTTAACTGCCTTCGTGGCCCTTTGCTTGGCTCTCTCTCGTAGCCCCGTGTTTCTGTTGTACTGGGGGGCCCAGGACTGGACACAGCACTGCAGCTGTGGCCTCATCAGGGCTGAGTAGAGAGGGAAAGATCACCCCTCTTGACCTGCTGGAACTGCTTCTTCTGATGTAACCCAGGGTACTGCTGGTCCTGTTTGCCACAAGGGCATATTGCTGGCTCACGTTCCACTTGGTGTCTATCAGCATCCCCAGGGCCTCTTCTGCAAAGCTGCTTTCCAGCCGACTGCCCCGAGCACGTATTGACACGTGTGCTGCTGGCGTTGTCCCTCTTCAGGCGCAGGAATTTGCATTTCCTTTTGTTGAACTTCATGAGGTTCCTGCAGGCTGTCAGTGTCCCTCTGGATGGCAGCACAACCCTCAGGCATATCAGCCGCTCCTCCCAGTTCCCTATCATCTGCAGACTTGCTGAGGGCATACTCTGCCCCATTATCCAGACCGCCACCCTCTGGTCCTGGCCCTTCAGCCAGTTTTCAATCCACCTCACCGTCTGCTCATCCAGCCCCTATTTCGTCAGATTCCCTTTGAAGATCTTACAGGAGACTGTGAAGGATCAAGTACCAAACCATGTTAATTCTTGAACAAATCTATCAAATGGAAACAAATTACCAGCTCATGTAACTTTGCTCAAGTCATTGGAGTAATTTAAACCAAGAAGTGGTCTTTGAGAGATAGTTATTAAAATATTTAGTTACATTTCTCTGTAACTTTATAAAATACATTTTTTTCATTAAATTGTAAGCTACATATGCAAACAGTGTGGCACAGAAGCCTGTTAACTATTAAGCTGCTGCACTGATAAAAGATCACTTAAAAATACATATAAGAGGTATTTTCTGAGAATGTAAGGGTTGCTTTGCTGGGAGATGGAAAAGAAGAAAAATAGTGTAATAAGATGTTGTATATACATTCTGTCAACTTTTACAATTGTATATGTTTTATAATTGAATTGCTGGCAGCATGCCCATGAAATATGTCTCTCTTTTAAGTAAATCATAAAAAACAAGACTGAAAGGAAGATTAAGAGCCACATAGTCCATGCTTATGCTGCTGGACTGCATTAGCTATAACTGAGTGTAGTACTGAATGATTGATGAAATTTTATTTTAGTCATCAGGTTAAAGACTTGATCATCAGGTTAATGACTTAAAATAGTGGTTTCTTGTAAAAAATATTTAGAACTTAGTGTTCTTGCATTTTTGCCAATCAGTTATGACCAGCGTATCTAATCTTTTTCATTACAGTTCATATAAAAATGGTGATATTTTTTCTTTGCTTACAAAATTATGATGTCCCTGTGGCTTATAATACATTTATTAATATTTTTTATGATTGGTTTTACTGTTTTATCCTGAAATAAGCTAAAGATCTTCAGTTCAAAGAAACTGCTGCTTCTTGCACGCAAATGTAGCCTGCAGTATAATTGTGTTAGGATTTTGAAATAAAGCAGGTGCGCAAATTGTTTCTCAGGAAATACAGTAAGCTCATTCTTACTGTTAATGTGTTTTTCTGTTACCTTGCCTTATATTCCAGTCTGCCTGTGCCTGCTTATTTCTCTAGGACATAATCCAAAGCCATTGAAAACTCTGCTAATTCCAATGAACTTGAGATCAAGGCTTTAAAATTCTCAATTTTAAACTCTGTGGGAAGAAATGTTGATGGCTTATGTAGTGCTGATTACTGTGGAGCCCTTGTCTTGAGGGCTTTAGGCTGTGTATCATTTTTACTATTATATTCAGCACAGATACTGACTTGGTCTTTAGTTTGTCATAGTTTGAAATAGAGTCCTTTTCTTTATAAGTGTGTTGTGTTAGAGTTAGGGGTTGGGGCTTTGGAAGTGGTGTGTTTTTTGCTTTTGTTTGTTAGTTTTCTTTCTATTTGAACATGAATGAGTACTGTACTTACAGTATACCTTCCCCCCCCCGTTAAAAGGAAACACTTTAATAATAACAGAAAGCCATGTTTTATGTAAGCCTGTAAACCAGAGACCTGACATAATTACATTACCTTTTTTCAGAAAATGAATGTCATCTTTTTTCTTCATTAAAAAAAAAAAATGGTGCAAGTAGGGCATATAGTTTTAAGTACTTTCACACTTCTGTGAGTCTATATGCTAAAGCAAACAAGTATTAGTTTCTGATTTTAAAAAATAAAAAGGATAACAGGATTGCCTGTCCTGCCTTCCTAACACCTACCTTGAGCTCATCAGGTGATTAATAACCTGTTTACATTCTGCACTGTTTGCCATCTGGAGTCCCAGTGTTTCCAGTTCCTATAGGTTTGGAGTGCTGCAGAGTAGGTGGTCATTGTGCAGCAGGTGAGGGTCAGTATAAATCAGACAATATTCAAAGAACCTTTGTTATGGCTGCACTCCTATTCTTCAGAGACATAATTCTGTTTATTCCATTTTTCACAAAATCTGAGTCATTGGGTCAACATTTTTTAGTAAGATGGAATTTGAAAAAGCAGCTTGGTAAAAATGTATTGTTATCAATCAGCAGTTGTAGTTTTTGTCTAAGTAAGAAAAGGTAGAGACTAGGTAAAAATGTATGAGTACAGTAATTCAAAGAATGATTGACTGTCTTGGGATACAAACTACAAGAAGTATGCTTTGCTTACAATGTGTATCAGACAACACCCATTTTATGTTCATTCTTATCAAGCTTCTGTTACAGAAAAGTTGGGTCACTTTTGTTGTTGGGATTTCTTCATTGAAGAGTAGTGATTTGTTTTACACCTCTGTGCAGGCACATAATGCAGGTTAAAACAAAAAGGCATTCTTGTCTCATTTGATAATGCCATCAGACTACTTCAGGTTACAGGCTTACAGGCTTCTTTATTCTTCCTCCTTTTTTAAGGCTACAATTTCACCTTTTTTTTTTTTTTAATGCCTGTTAAAGATATTTGTGCATAACACAGAGTTTGGCAGCCTTTTACATAGCTACAGATTTGTCCATGTCGTGGTAGATGTCCAAAGGATAATGTTACAAATAAAGGCAGAAAATTATGAAAACCATGCCTTTATTTTGGATAGAAGGAGAATTTGAACAGTTTTAGATTATTCACTTTATCTTTACAGGAAGAAGAGCCCCTTGGCTCAGGAGACTGCAATAGCCACTTTATATAATATTTAGTATGTATTCAGTGGTTGGAAAATGTGAAGTATACCATTGAAGCATCTGCCTGTTCTGGTGAAACTGCTTTCTGTCTTTTATCCAACTGCAAAAGTTGTTTTGGTTCAAACTGAGTAGTAAACCTGTATTGAACACACTACAAATTTAAAGATATGTAGGCATCTATCATCAGTTTCGCAGTTCTGGTAGCAGTGAAGATGGAGGGACTTGGCTCTGGGGTTATCTTTTGAATACATTTGGAGATTTGGACTGGCTTCAGAGGTCATAGGGACAAAGTTGGGCAGGTTCCATGCTCACTGTGGGACACAGTCTTAATTTATGAACATATGTATCCTAATCTCACAGAAATTAAATTGTGTGAAAGCCTATGGAGAAAGTTGGAGGTCACATTTATATTTTTAATATTTTTTATATTTTAGCATATTGTATAATAATGTGGATTAGCATTCTGTACTGAGATAAGGGCCTTTTATGCTGTGCAAATGCAGTGAGAGGCCTTGTAATGAAGGCTAAGGAGGTGAAATAAAGGCAGAGAATGGCAATTTGTCTCAGTTTGTTGGTTTCGGATTTCAATTAGTTCTCTTAACTCCTGGATTAATGTCCTAGCCACTATATTTCACTTTTGGGCTTGTCTTTCTTTATTGCAAGTGTCTGTAAGAGGCCCACTGCCCTCAGTTTTTATCTGGCCCTGGCACTAGCACAGGCTATGTCTACAATCACAAATAGTACAGAACAATATAAGCAGGTCTTCGGAGCAAACATATTTGGTGCTAAGGCTGAGAGTCCATGCTGTATACACTTGGGAGGTTTAAATAGGAGGTTTAAATAGGAGGTTTTAACTGGCTCTTTTGCAGTTCCATTGATTGAACACCTAACAGAAGTTTTTGAGTATTAGTTGCACTCCTGAAATGCACATGTGGGTTTAATCCAGGTTTCACTCTGTGAAACAAACTGAAGTGGGGATTATGGTGACCATCCCAGAAGACTATTGTAGAAGGAGTTAGTATTCTGCATGATAGCAAATCCAGATGTATGCCTCCCTGCCATGAATACAGGTGACTGATAGCTACTTGAGTTGTGTATTTAATCAATGTGCAACTATTATATGTACCTGTTCCCAGGAACTATTGGTTTATTGATGAGAAAAGAATAACAGGGTCTCCCACCAAGGTTCTCTTCAAAGTTAAGCTCATATTCCAGATTTGATGGCTTCCAGTGTAAGATGAATCTGTATTGAAAGCCCAACCCTGTGCAAGTGAACATACACTTGTTGAACCTCTCCAAGGTGAAGACAAGGGCATTGTGCCCTGCCCTTACCAGAGACCAATCCAGTGCTGCATCATCTGAGGATTCCAAGCATCAGAAGAGACATGAGATTTTTTATAACTTGATCAAACTTTTTTCTTCCTGAATATTAATAAATATTTACCTGTCTTGAAGAGCTTTGTTTCCTGCTTCTTGGAATCCAGTACAAGACAAGGATGGTCAGGAGACTTGTGTATTTACAAAAGTACTCTCTTGAAGCAATCTAAAATTCTAATTAAGGTACAGCCGTCATTTAGCCAAAAAATAAACTCTTCAGGAAAACAAAGTAGGGTTTTCATTTGCATAATATATCTTACAATTTCAGTTCTTGGGATTGAAGCTCTGGTCTTTGGAATGGGGAGGATCTGGTTTTGGTTTTTTCCACAAAAATATATTCAATATTCTTCTTAAATCAGGACTCAGTTAGCTGGAGATTCTCCTGTGTTCAGAAGGCTCAGTAAAGTTTTGAAAGCAGCCTACTGAAACGTGGTCAGAAGAGATTTCCAAGGGGAGTATGTCCAAGTATAACTGTTTTCTGAGAGACTGGTTTTCATGAAGTAACTACCTTGTTTGGAGAGAAAGATAGAGACAGAATGTAAAAGTGGTGTCAACAATTCCCTTCAGATATTAAGAGATCAGAATATAATCCAAATGTAATTAATTTAAATGTAAAGACATAACAAAGAAGAATTCAAATATTTAGATCTGTGGAAAGGAATTTGTAACTCAGGGTAGTCTAATCTGTGGTTTTTAATAGTTCCTGTAAATTATGTGGACATGCTGTGGCTTTGTCTCCAATTAGTGGTCAAATTCTTTATAGCAGATTCGAAGGATGGTACTATCTTAAGGAAATTTATAGATACAGGAAGCTGTATTTTGTTGGCTACAGAAACGTTATGTGTAATTCTTGTAAATAATGAAAATAGTTATATTTCCCTCTCTCTCCCACCCAAAAAAGACTTACCAAGGTAGGAAGTATTATGTGTATAATACAGAGGGTTTTAATTGAGTCAAAATTAAGTCTGAGCATTGGATCTTTCAAGTTCTTTATTCAAGAAGATGCCTTTTGAGACAGGCTTCTCTCTGCTGTAAAGCAATGTGTGCAGCAACCAAGTGCAGTGTGGAGGTGTTTCCAATCATGTTTTTATTATTCAGATGTCTGACTTAGGGATTCTTCAACCCCTTGTGTGAGGTGTTTGGGTCTGTTGCTACTGAAGCTTATCCAGTAGAGGCTGAAAAGACAACACAAACAAATGTAATGTGGAGAGCACTGCTGGATGCTACTTTTGCTGTTTAGTATGCAGTTAAATTTAGTAGTCATAGTTTTTGCATGTTGTTAGGGCAGAATTTTCCAGTACTTTATCTGTTTTTAATGTTTAATGAATTTTCTGGTTTATAAAGTCTTTGTGATACTTATTTTACACAAAAGGAAAAATTGTTTACTTTTCCCAGCTCCAGTCAAAAACTTCTGATCTGGCAAAAATAACCATTCAATGTGGCTGCTATATATTTGCTATGTAATATTTTGAAAATAATTCTTTCATGTTCAGATGTGATTTTCCTTTCCCTGCCTTTTGAAATACAGTAATTCTTAACAGTAGTATTAAACAGCCTCTTCAGGAATGCACTAGATGTGTAGGTCAACTAGATATGTAAGTCAGTAGTGGAAAACAGTACTGCTGTGATTTAGTTGTA
Organism: Corvus cornix cornix; assembly: GCF_000738735.6. NCBI lineage: Eukaryota > Metazoa > Chordata > Aves > Passeriformes > Corvidae > Corvus > Corvus cornix. Next base: position 31,965,526 of record NC_047056.1, on the reverse strand, counting down.
AAATTTCAGAGAGACTAGTTGGCCTTCATTCTGCAGAGTTTTGTACATCACCTGGGAAAGCATGTTATTAGTTGTAGGAACCCAGAGTGCCGAGAGGATTTCTCTGTCTGTTTTTAAGGGTTCTTACCCCCTGAACAACACTGTTTTTACCTCCAACCTTGGAAAAAATTACCAATGATCAGACAAGAACTAGAAAATACAGTGGTGTGAATTAGGTGATAGACTACTATGTAAGATTGTCACAGGGTGAAAAATGCAGAGGTTTTGGGCTTCTCTTTGTAGATAATAGATAAAAAATATCAAACTGGGGGATTGTTGTTGTTCTCTAAACCTTCTTCTTCTTCTACTACTCCATGTCCATACCAGCATTTTGTGAACCTGCAGCTTGATTGGACTGCAGGGATGCAGGTTTTTCTTCACCGAAGAAGCCATGCATTCTATCTTCTATTAGTGTTATGCAGGCAAGCAAATAGCATCAAGGCTTCTTTAAGGGGGGTGTGTGTGCATTGGTTTTGTCTTCTGAAGAGACATTTCCCAAAAGAAGAAAGGGAGATATGAAGACATCATTCTGCAATGTGTGCCATTCTCTGTGTGTATTTCTCAGACCTTAGTTTTTCAGAGGTGATTTTTGTTTTCCTGGCAGGTCACTCTCAGTCTCACCAACACCATATTTTTCAGTTGTGTAAACAATTGGAACACAGCAACAAGTGAAACACAGCTGAAACTACTGAGATTGTATATGCGCTATGGCAGCAAAGAATTTGGCCAGGAAGAATACCTAGGCTTTAATTGCCTCTGGATGCCTTAAAATTATTAGATGATTAAGCTATTAATGAACTTAAGCTGTGCCTTCAGTTCAGCTTGACCGGTAATAAGTTCATTAAGTTACTCATTACCCAACATTAAATTTCAGCTACACTGCTAAAATGTGGGTATTAATTTAAATTATTATGAATGCATATTATTCCTTTCTTCCTCTGCCAGAGTAGTATAATTTCTGTATGCACCAGGCACAGTATATTCTTGTTTTGTCTCATGCTTCACTGCAAAATGTTTTTTACTTTGCTACTCAACCACTATTCCACTGTCCAGTCACTGCTTGCTAGCCTGAAAAACACAGCCTTACAAGCAGTGATCACCTTCCATCTGGAAGATGTGTGCAGAGAAGTCAAGCAGCCTTGATTTTGGCTTTGGGTTTTTGCTACCTTATTGATGACTTTTCTTTCTCACTTTTCTTTCCTAGCTGTAGCTCTTATGTCATCCTACCAGCTGACACCAGAGAACCACTAGAAATATTTCATTTGAGAAGCAAGCAATGCTTTGGCGACAAAGGGCGAGGCTGAGAATGTTCATGTATGAAGTTATATCTGATTTAATAATTTATTTCTCCATGGAGTCTTGAGTTAACATCAACTCCATCTATGGTGGCTTCAGGCAAGTTGCAGCATTCTCTCTCATATTAAGACTTGTCTAAAGTGAAGCTGTCCATACTATCCATATTGCTCTCTTTTTCTGGTTGCCTATCATGACAGTCAACTTTCTTGCAAAATAGTTGGTCTGTGTCCAGCTGGGGTGTAGTTAATCTTTTTCACAGTACTGTGTGGTACTGTGTTTTGGATGCATGGCTAAAACAGTGTTGATAATGCACTAACTGGCTATTGCTGAAGAGTGCTTGCACAACACAAAGGTCTTTGTTTCTCCCTTGGCCCTCAAACTGAGTAGGAAAGTAGGTGGGAAAGAGATTGGGATTGGATACAGCTACAATTGCTTACTTGGCAATAAAAACTGGCGGCAGAAGAAGGAGGGTGTGAGGGTGTGTGTCTTCTATGGTGGTTGTTGCATGAAGGGTATCCATGCTTGTGGAAGGTAGGGAGTGACTTCCTTTGAGTCACTTGCTGGTTTGGGGGTGGTGTGTCGCCTCTTTTCCTTCACCTGTTAAGCTGTCTTAATTTGATCAACAAGCTTCCTTGCTTTGTTCTTCCATTTCCCTCCTGTGCCACTGAGAGGGGGAAAGTGAGTGAGCAGCAGTGTGTGTGTTGATCTTCTGATAGGGTCATCCCCCCCCCCCCCCCCCCAAGTTTATGTAAGCATAAACCATTTGCAGACCTGTGGTTGGAGTGGTGTTGCTCCCCAGGCCCGTTTTGTGTGCCTGTTAGGTCAAGAGTGCCTGTGTGACAGCAGATTGCCACTCTGATTTGTGTGTGTCGTTACTTCCAAGCTCCTGGCCATTGGACTGGCAGCTCTGTGCGTCAGTCTCCAGAGGGAGATAACCTATTCATTCTCAGCAATTTCTTTTGTTTTAAAAACATGGATTTACAGAGTTTATTGTAGGACACTCGACTTCACTTTTTCATTTATAGGAGCCTCTTACCACTCAGGACATGGAATAATACATCTTGTGATCCTTTGTAAAGTGGACAGGTTTTAAGCTTGGTAAAATGAGTGAAAGACTTGGTCTAATGATCTCACTGTATTTGGCCTTAATTAGTTTAGGGTAAAGCCACAACTGCACTGTTCCTCTGTCTTTTAAGCAAACAGTCCATCCCTTAAATCAGTTTTCTCCTTTTTCATGGATAATACTTTGATTAAAGAATTTAGTCCAGAAGCTTGTGCAGATTTTTTAGAATATGTTCAGAGACCTTGCCACTAAAATCCCTATTCTTCTTTCTTGTATTCTTAACACAAGTCAGCCAGATTGTCATCCACTGCTATGATCAGTTTTTCAAATGATCTCTCATTTCCAGAGATTGTTTCTGTTCAGCTGTCTGACCCCTTGCTGTGTCTTTTCACAAAATCCTATCAGGTAAGGAGGATACTGAGCTTGCATATGTCTTTCAGCACCGTGGAGCTCCATTTTTTGCTCAGCCTGTGCTGGAGATGCATATTGTGTACACCTACACTTCTCAAGTTTTCACAAATCTGTAGCAGTCATTTGCCTGCTTGATTTCTTGCTCATGACTCTTCATTTGGAAGTGGGTTTAATCAGCACCACCTGCTTCAGTGTCTGGTACCTGAACAAGTGCTGGTGCTGTTCAAATACTTCTCATTTCTTTCTTAAGATTGGTCCCTTCCCTGAGAACCACTTGTGCAGACTCCTGTGTTGATGTTCAAAGTAGGTTATATCTGTCATTGAGCTTTTAATACTGGAGTAGCTTGGCACTCTCCTGGCCCTGTTGCTTGGGATTTGCCACTGTGTCCGACAGGTACTGTGTCACGCAGGAATATGAGCCTTAGACATCCAATGCCTTTCTGAGCATTTTCTTGTCCATATGACTTCGCAGTAGTGCTCTGCTGTGCCTCTGTGTTTCATCTGGAGTTTTCCAGAGCCATCCAACTTTAGCATGTGTGTCAGGCATTTGCCTTTTCAGGACCTTTTTGGAGAGGCATCATGGTCAAGAAGTCCAACAGATACAGGTCACCTTTATTTACAGTAACCCTGAGGGTCACACAAAGCCCTGAAGATCTCCTTGGGGGCTGCTCCATTTCTCCACATTTGTATTCAACTATTTTCAACTTAGTGGTAGCACCATTTATCTTTCTGCCATTTCTTTCCTCTTCTACCAAAGTTTTAAACTGGCATCAGGCAGAGTATTGCAGCAGAATGAAATGTCTTTTATAATCCAGTAAAATCATATTAAGTGTAATTTCACATGGAAACAAAAGGTAATTACATCAACACAGCTAATGTTGTTACATAGGAGGCCAAACACTAATTGGCTATTTTTAGTGTATGCATTACGTAGGCTCTTCCATTAAAACGCTGCCTTATTAAGTCCTCGACAGCGTTTCTTGCGGTCATTCTTGCTCAGCCTGACGGAGTTAATTCAGGTGTCTTTGCGCGGGTAGCGGTGCGGCTCCGCGCTCGGCCTCGCCCGCCGCCGGCAGCGCGCCCGCGGTGCTGCACCGCCCCCCGGTGGCCGCGGGGGGAGGCGCTTGTGTCCGCTCCTGTCCGCTTCCCGCGGGGAACACGGGCCAGGGCTCCTTCGGCCGTGGAAGTTAGTAAGGGAAATGCTGCCCTGGCAACCGCATTTCTCAGTGATCGAAACGAATTGTTTGCTGAATTATACTGATTGCACTCTCAGTCTTTAAAGGCTGTGTCCGATCTTTGCTAATGATGAAAAAAAAGCAAATTTTTGTTTTCTTTTGCCTAAAATAATAGGATCATGCTCTTTGTACTTGGCCTGTTTTTAGAAACGTCTCTTGAGTTACTGTGTGATGGAAGGATTGCTGCAAACTTGCAAAATAGTGATTTGTGATTAGTGCTCAAAATACAATAAACACTAAACCTCTGTAAATAGGACTCCTTTAACATCTGCTTTTTGCTTTAGAATATGTTTACAGTGTGTGCTAATTGCAGTGGCTAGATCAAGAAATGCTGTGCTGCTCTGAGTAGTTTGGCTGCAGCCTGCATAGGAACAGTGGCATTGCCCCTGTTGACACTAATGTCAGGAAGTGGAAGCTGCCCACCCTCTCAGAGCAGCTCTGCATCTTGCTCCTGTGCCCCATCCTGTGCGGCCATCTCCCCGGAGTGCTGAGCAGGCTCTTACAGCCCACCTGCCCGGCTGCTCCAAGTGGAAGAGCGGTGGGAGACAGAGTCTCTGTGCAGCGTTCTCGGGACCTGTGCAGAGAGAGGGTCTGTAAACTCAGTTTTCCTTCCTGAGGTTTTGAGGGCAGGGATTCATGTGCATGTGAAAGAGAAAGATGAATTCAGCTCCATTTTGAAGCTGATACCTGTCTGTGCTGTTTAGGCAATACAGAGGCCTGAATCTATGTGTAGCTTGAGCTGGGGTGGTCCGGTGTGACCCCCTTGGAACAGTGGTTGGCAGAAACAGAGAATGTAGTTATTGTTACTCAGCCCTTGGAGATTTTCTTGGCTGCTAAATCACTGTAAAAATAGAAGGACTTGTTCCAGGCAGCTGGACTCTGGGAGGCAGCACTCATATGTTTTTTCAGCTGCATCTGATAGATAAGGAGGCTTTATATTTCTGTATTTCTCTCTCTCTCTCTTTTGTTTTTTTAAGAAAATGCAATGGACTTCCTTTTGCAATTGTTCTTGCCTTTAAATCACACTTTTAGCTCCTCAAAAAATAATGGGAAAATATTTCTTTGAAATTTGTTAGCAATATTTGTGCTTGATGGCAATGAAACCCCATCATCCTCTGTGTATTGATATGCCTCCAGTTGTGATCTGTGAGCTGGCACATCAGTTTTGGGCTGGATAATGCCATGTTTCAGTCTTTGGCTACTGCTTGGGTAGGGTTTTAATTGGTAGGTAGCTTCTTCTATTCTGTAGATGCTGTACCAGTTTCATAAGATCTGAATGTATTTCTGCTGATTTGAAATTACATTCCTACTGTGTGAGGTGCAAATCTCTACAAGCAGAATTTGGCATAAAAGTTTTCTTTCCTGCAAGGCCAGTAGAATGTCTTAATCTTCCTTCTGCTTCAGAACATTATTTGAAGTATTTGAGGCTGTGCTTTTATAAGTTCTCTTGAAAAACAGGATTTTACCACTGGAAAGTTTCATTGACATGAATATGTGAATTGTGAGTGATTTCAAGATGTCGCTTATATCTGAGATTTTGGTAAAGCTTCTTGCAAGGTGAAACACTGCTGTGTTTGTGGACAAGTAACAGACTAGGTGGGGATATCCATCTTTGATATTTAGTGTTGGTTGTTTTTTGTGCTAGCTACTTATTTGTAGATCCAGCAAGTCTTGAAGATCGACCAGACTGAGATACTGTGAAGTTCTGTCTCTTTCTGCACCCTACCCTGCCTCTGACACTTCTCTTCTTCCCTCTTTCTGCTTTCTCTCTCTTTCTTTCCTACAGCTTATTTTTTCCGGCAAATCCTGTTGCTTTTCCATGTTGCTAATGAAACTGATGAAGAATGAAGAGCTGATACTGGCATTTATAGTTGTGTCATTTGGTTTTAGAGTTCCTGTTCTAGTTAGATTTTTTTAAGGAATGGAGAATTTTTGTGTTTCTTGGCATGTGTTCAGTTGACTTTTTTAGCCCACAAAAATACAGCATTTTACCAATTTACCACTTTGGACATATTTCTTCGTGGCAAAAGAAGTTAAAGTATTTTATTGATACAGTCCATGTTTTGTCTAGGTGTCTTTGAGGTTTTCTATCTGTTTTGGTTTGCTGACTTTTAGAATTTCTGCAGACATACGTAGTCTTGTTTGTCTTCATTCTGCGATGCCAAATAATTTTGCATGTTTGTGCCTTATTATTTATCAAACTGTGGTTTATTTTTATCTATTTACAACAAATTTTTCATAGATACTTTCATTATTTTTTACAACTTATGGGGAGAGAAGGTGCATCATAATTCTAGGTACAATTTGGACAGACTTACAGAGTGCCCCAAGAAAGCCATAACTGTGTCCCTGAGGCTTTGTGGCATCTCAGGCAAATCCAAAATGGCTCAACAATTCTGTATTTAAATGTATTAGGGTTTTTCATTTAATGAAAAATTTATGGTTTTTTTTTTTTTACTCCAGACAACAATCAAATGCCAAAATAAAAGGAATTTTGTCAATGAAAAAATTCAGTTCTTTGATCAGTTGCTTTTTGTTTGGTACCAGTTAGTACAGCTGTTCAGTTGTTGCAGGTTGAGGGCTCTAGTCTGATTGGTTACATGTTGCAAAGAATACATGTGTGAAATAACTTGTATTGCCGTATCTAACCTATTTTCATCACAGAAGATAGATTACTTCTAATCCAACTTTAGTTTTTTCAGCTTTGTTATGCATTCCTTAATAGTCTAGAGCATTCAAGGGCATCTTTATGTCATTGCTTAAGAAAAGCTGTCTAGTGTTTAGATTATGTGGCCTGCTAACTACATTTCTAAAGGGGTCTAAAGAATGTTATCAGATGCCTTTGAGAGCTCTATTTTTATTTTTGAAATAGGCTCTGAAGTATGGAGCTCATGATGGTAATTTATATGCTGAGAGGGGTAAAGTCTGGCAATAGGGTTGTAACCAGTCAGCAAGGATCAAGTTAGGGGCTTTAACTCAAACTTGGGAGGAAGTTGGTTTCGTCATAAAAAGGAGAAATTCTGGATCTGTCCAGAAAATTTAAGCTCCCATTGCTTGTGGATCCTTCAAGAATTGAAGGGAGAAAAAAAATTTCATCTCTAAGGCTTATAGATGTAAAAGTTAAAGTTCACATTTAAACTTTTGCAGTTACATCAGTACATAATTCTTTCCCTTAGTGGGAACTTCTTTTTCTGTGTTAGGAGTTCAAAGTAAGTGGAAAAGGTGGCTTTGTTTCGAAGCAGGTGTGCTAATGCTGAAGTAAGTTAGTCAACTTGAATCTTTTTTTCTGCCTGTATAGGTGCACGATAGCTTTTGTTCTGTATAGAAATGTCTTTTAGTTGAATTTAGGAGGCGATATTTGTGCTTGAATTTGGGAGGTGCGTGTTTTAATTGTGAGAACGCCATGACACAATTCATTCTGAAATTTGTATACATTCAATAATTGAATAGCTTTTCAGTAAAAAATGCAAGTATTCTGGCTTCATTGACTGAAAGGCAGAGTTGAAAATTGTTTGTATGTATGCATAGGGCCATACTACCCTGCCCCATACACATTTGGTGTAGAAATGTGCAGGAGCACAACTTGGCTGTATGTCTTCATATTTGGCATCTGATCACTATCCCAGCAGATGTCTTTGTGAGCTTAAGGGTTTCGTAAATTTCAAGGATTACAGAAAAAGGTTTGTGTAGACTACTATTCATGTCACTACATGACTGAAAACTTTCTGATGGAAAAGTTTTTATTTCTAAATAGAGCAAGACTTCTATAGCCTGATTGATTGCAATTGAATTGTTGCACAGAATTCTCTGTTGGGTCTCAGTGATATTAGAAGTGGAACCTCTCTTCTGGGAATCCCATTAGCAGTGTGACTAATACAACTGTGTGAGTTGTTTATGGTCATTGCCAGAGTTCTGGTGTGGCACTGGGCACTTACCAATCAATGCATCTTTTGCTCCTTCCATGCTGTTGATGTTGCTCAAGACAAAGTATCTGTAGACAGCTTTCCAGTCAAGCAATGAAACTAGTAGGGCTGTCTACTGATTGTCTTTGTCCTGGGAGCTATCTTGTATTCTGTTGTCCATTTTTCTTCCTGAAATTTTGTCTCTCTTGTTTTCATAGACCCTGGTTTGCTTATTTTTTACCCTTCTATCTTCTTCATCAGCCTTTCAGTGCCTCTTTCCACTCCATCTTGCTATTTTTCTTAGGGATTGAACTGTGATCCTTTTATTTACGTCAGACAATCTGATCTGTAAATACAAATCAAATTCATCTTTGCCATGATGCCTTGTAAATGAATTGCTTTAGCTCTGGCTGAAGAAGAAGGGTCTGGAATAAAGAGAGCTGCTTATGGCTATTCAGCTAGATGTCAGCAGCTCAACATGGCTAAAACAGGCCTCCTGCAGACTCCCTCCTGCTGCTTCCTTGTCACTCTGGAAAACAACCTAATCTTGCCATGGCATTCATAACACATGTCATTTATTACTTTGTTCTTTCTCTGAGTTCAGAAACAACACTGTCAGTGTAATTGATGATTAAATCTTATTTTTTAATGTAATTTCTTAAAGTAAGTTCCTTGCTGTTTCAACAAACATTCAAATCTTCCATCCTTCCATCCACATCTTCTTCACCTATTAAACAAGCTTGCCAATTAGTCCAGCATCCTTTTCCTTGCTTTCTTCAGGTCAGTTCTGCGCTTCCATACCCATTCAGATTCAGTGAAAATCATTATTGTATCCTTTTGCAAACAGAATAGAAGAAACCTACAAGCATCTCTTCTGAATTTATTTTCCCTCCTTGAACAGAATACGGTCTTCACTTTTCTAGACCTTTCTAAATTCTCAGTTGTTGCTGAAGCATCGCTTCATCCTCTTCCATTATTCATTAAAATTTCAGGCTCAGTCTTGTGCTCTCTTAGTACAATAATATGCTTTCTTCTTGAGAGCATCTCCAAGGTAGTCTCCATAGCCTCTTAATAATCCTTTCTTTAAAACTCCTTCATTGTGAGGCCCAAAAAGCTTGGAAATTATTCTAAGTACCTGTTAAACTACCCAGTAGTATGACTTGGTTCCTTTTGTGCCTCCCTCTTTGTCACCTTTTATTGTATTATTTGATAGCAAGGTCCGTGGAGTCAGGACTGTCTTTGTTAGTTTTTGGGTTTGTGGGATTTTGTGGGGCTTTTTTGTTTGCTTGCTTTGTTTTTGTTTTGTTTGGGTTTTTTTTTATTTTACTTTATCACACCAAGGACAGCAGCATCCTGGGTTATCATTGAGAGCATTAAGATGGTTATAATATTAACTAAATATTTAATTATAGTTGTAGCATTGCAGGGAACTTTGCTGTGAAATTTGCTGTGTGAAATTTATTCTTGAGAGAAGTGGAAGGAGAAGTGCCAGTTGATCATTTCATCCCTTTGGAACTTACCACCTTGTCTTCACTAGGGAAACAAGTGTTAAAAAAAAAAAAAAAAAAGCCAACAAAGAGCAACCACATTGCAAATAAAAGATGCTCTTAGCTAATCTGAAGGGGCATTTGGCTGCCTCACAAAAACACTGTGTATTTTGGCAGTTAGGAGCTTTGGCTTAGGAAGATCCATGTTTGGAATAACAGGGTGTGTTGCAAGTCAAAATTCAGGTATCTTGGCTGAGATGTATGCGTAATCTGGCATGATGCCTTTCTGCACTGTGCCTAGCTATAGCAAATGCCAAAGTCCCTTGTGAACAATATATGAATCTCATTTTGGGGAAAAAAAAAAAAAAGAGGAGGAGGGAAGAGGGAGCCAGGATTTATTTTAACATTTAGTGGATATAAAAAACAAGTATCAAGAAGCAAAACATTTCCATGAAGCATTCACTGTGGAAATTCTGCAACTTCTTGTTGCAAACCTCTTTATCACTTGGATTGGCTGATTTCCAGAGCATCAAGGCTAGGAATTGAGGGACTGAAATATAATCAGTGGTGATACATTTTAACCACATAAAACATTCTCTGCTTCCAAAGCCTCCAGTGTCTCTAGTAAGCAGTGCAACAGCAACAGCTCCTTGCTGCTGAACTCCAGAGACGGGGAAAATACTGGATCAGGATGGTAAGAAGCTCTTTACTTTATCACCAGATCTAGGTTATTACTCTGTAAAGAATGTTTAAAAGATTATGAAATTGGTAGAGATAAGTATTTAAAACAAAAACCAGTATGTAAGATAGAGAGGAATTATGTTTTTCTGCAAGAGATCAGCAGTGCAAGTTGGTGACAAATATATCTGGCACTGAACATGTTGTGCAGCTTATATAAAATCTTTTAAAACTGGGAAACATTGCTGACTAGCATTTGGTGTAAATTGTAAGTCTGTCCACTTGGTTTATTTCAGAAGGACAGCTGTATGGGCTTTTAAAATTATTTTGGATTAATAATCACTGACACAGACTTTATAAATAAAAATATAAATAAACCTTTGCCAATCATTCATGCAGGCTGTATGTTTATATGGTTTCTTTTGTTGGGGTTTTGGGGTTTTGTTTATTAGAAAAAAGCAGATCTGCTCAGTACATGCCTTTGACTTTTAGGGAGCTATGAAGTTTTTATTTTTCAGGGTTTTCAATCCATGAAGACCTGTTAATCACATTGTTTCTCTAGTGTAATTATTTGATGGGAAAAATAACCCGGAAAAACTTTTTAGAATAATGATTTTATTATTTGTACCAATTTAAATATTCTGATCTAGGTATTAAAACAATAGAAGTAGAATATAAAGCACATGAATGTGGCATCTGAATATAGTGTAAATTGATACCAATGCTATTAGTGGTTTAAAAAATGCCTGATAATAGAACAAAAATATGCATATTAGCATTTTTGTACGTATTAAAGGATTGGAGGGAGGAAACGCATCTTGGGAGTGTTTACTCCCAAGACTCATTGTCAAGACTGTTTTGTTGGGGTTTTTTGGGGGCTGGGGGTAGGCGGGTGGGTGTTGACTGAAATAAGCATCAAGCCCAATCTCCTGTATGGGAACTCAGCTGTTCATTTTAAGTGCCTACTGCGTCCAGGAATTTATTGATTAGGAGATTATAGTACGTCAGGGTGAAAGGAAAACAAATTACTAAATAAGTCTGAAGAGCACTGAAACACATTTACTTGACAGTCCAGCTTGATGTGTAGGGAATTACTCCCTTTGTGATTCAAATGGAAGAGGAGATTTTTTTATAGAACAACTATGAGAGTTAGAAAAGTGTACAGCAAATGTGAAACAATGTTTGATTTGGTATTTTTAATCTTCGTTGTGTATTTGTTCTTTCTCAGCAGTATAAAAATTAAAAGACCCTAAAACTTTCACTAAATGCTTTCTGATCTTTTCCTTTTCTAAGTGGTTTCACTGAATGGCAAGAAATAGAAGTAATGAAGTCAATCATGTTATCATAGCCTATATATTTCACGTTGCACATCACACTTTGATGTGTTAAAGATTTGTTTTTCCTCCTTACTATGCAGAATAGATTGCAAAATCAATAATTGAATGGCAACCAGGCTGTAAGGTTCTTGGAAAGATGTTTAGTATGAATCTAAGTGTGGTGCTTGTTGTTTTTGTTATTATTATTAATATTATTGTTGCTGTTTTCTTGACAAAAATCCCCTGTGATGAGTAACCATTAAGCAGTACTGTTGTACTGAAGAGACTTGAATATATTGTTGTTTCTTGCCAGAGAATACTGTGCCCCTAGATAGTATTATCCTGCATCTACATTTTCTTACAGGAGAATACTGGAGGTAGGAGATCTGACTGCTTTTCCCTATTGTGATCATGGAACGTAATTAATAACAAATGATGTTACATACATTTCCACATTTGTGATTCTCTATTTCCTACATGAGTCAAATACAGATAAGCTTCTGTAACAGCAAGTTAATAAAAACATTTCGTTCTGGAAAAATAACTGTCATGTACTGCCACATACTTGCTGTTGATAGAGTTTTAGCCAAAGTAAACTTACATTGTGTCTTGCTTGACATGGATTAGTTCAGTAACTAAAGCAGTGAGTTCACAAGGGATCTATTTCTTTCAGTTTGGATTGCCTGGGCAAAGATCTTGCATAAGTTATTGAAGGGAAAAAAAAGAAAAGAAACACACACCACACACATCCCCTGAAGGTGTACCCTTAATAGTAATCAGCAATGTAATAAATTACATGACTAGTCCAGAGGGAACAGCCTCTCACTTTAAATTTTTAGATTATATGATTTCTTGTGGAATGTAAATAGTAAATGGTCTTCAAGAAGACCAAATTGCAAGCTATCAAATGCATTAGATACCCGGTTTAATTATTCAAAGTGTTTTTTCTAGTAAGTCTAAGGAACAAAAGTAAAATTATAAATAATGTACTGGCTTTACCAGAAAAACTGAAAAGTTGTAAACATGACTATTACAGCGCTAAATTCTAATAAAGTATAATTAGTGCAAGAGATACGCTTGGTATAGCAAAGTTCATTTGAAGTGTCGTCCTGGTGCAGAATTTAAAAGAGCTTATTCAACAATTGGATGTATTATTCATCCAGATGAATTTAGGCTAAATATTTTTTTTTGTTTCAGTAACTAAATTGAAGTCTGATAATCTGCCTGAAAATGTAATCCTTATTTAAAGAAGTATATTATAAATGTGTAAGCTATGGAGTTTATATATAATATAAAACATGTTTAGGGAAAGGAAATACAGATTTGCATCTGCTGTGAATTTGATTCAAGACTCAATAATATTCTCAGGTTTTGCTGTTTTAGTACATTTTTGCTTTGTAACTCTGCCAATTTTCTGGTAAAAAAATAAGAGTTTGTTCATTCAGAAGTACTCATGCTGATAGTAGTCAGAAGGAATCTGCTGCAGTATAGCTTTGTGCATGTGTTTAGTACTAACTTACATGTCCCAGGTAACTTTTGGCAGAGTTTGGTTCTGGTGAAAAAACTGTGTCAGGCTGTTTACCACACCAGCAAGTCTGGCACTATTCTAGAGTGAAATGCACTCTTGCATGCTCCATAAATATTGTTTGTGAAGGATAAAAATAAACCACTTTAAACTTTAATTGAAACATAATGCTGAAATATCTCCATATATATGTATATGCACTAGCATTTACTTATAATGACATAAGTTTGTATTTTAAAATCTCAGCATCCATGTTCATGGACCCTGAATACTTTCAGTGAATAAAATATGTCAGCAGGCAAGGTGTATGCAAGAAGAGTAGTTTTTCTGGTGATGGAGGATTATGTTCTTAAGCCATTTTCATTTTGATTCTACAATCAACCTACTATGCAGATCAGGTTTTGCTCACTGAAATGCATCTTTTAAGCTGTGCCATTACACTGGTAGTATAACTTAAAATGAGTTGCTCTCAGGAAGTTATAAATTATTTGGTGTGTTTTACATAATGTATTAGCATGCCTGCTGCATCTGTGTTCAAGACAGGGTTTTATTCCTTCAGCCATGGGATATATGAAGAAACTATTAAAAATGGATGCTTTCAGCATTAGTCTGTCCTTTTGGCTTTTATCCTGTCATGCCATCAGAAATGAAGGCAGGGGAAAAGGTCAGTCTGGTCCCTAGGTGAAATAATTGATGGGAGCAGCTTCCAGAGGAATACAACTTTAGTGAGAAGGTGGCTGGATAATACATAGTAGTTTTCTGCATCTGGTTAATGTTTGTATTGTGGCATTTGCAGTGTTTTGAATTATCAGGACAAAATTGTGCTTCCCATATATCTTAGGACCCTCATAGCAACGTGATATTTTGCGGCACCTGTTCTTGTACTTCATGGCTATACTGAGGATACTGAAAACAATTAAGGCTGAGACTTACTGTGCACCTTTTATGTAAAAGAAGTCTAGAGAAGACAAAAGGCTACTGACAACTTCATACCCACTTGATAGCGTGCAGATGCAAGAAGAGCAGGATACATTCCCAGTGCTTCTATAAAGGAGTGTGCTCTGACCAGAGCTAAGGATGGTTAATATGCATTGGTGGGACACACGATGCAGTTTGGGTAGATTTCCTGGTTTGCTTCGCTACACAGAGTGGTGATGAGAAGCTACCATTCCTAAAGAAATTCTCTAGACCTTGCACTTGAGTTTTTAGTGTACTGTTAATCTGTTGTTATAAATACTTCATTTAAATGTTTTCCAGTGTTGCGGTGTCACCTGGGGACACGCAGCCCGTAGTCAGCCTTATTACATCTTTTGATAATGAAGTTTCAGCTTGGAGGCAAGAGATGTCTACTCCCCTGCCAATGTGTCGGGGCTCCACTTCCCCTCTTCTCACCAATATATATCTTGGGTATCTGACTAGAGCTTTTGGATCCATGAAGATGTTTGGAACCCACAGCAGAAGGCTGGTAATCTCTGGTATCAATCCTTATTCACTCAAAGATGGTAGATAAATCCAGTGGTGAAACCTCAACACTTCTGACTCCATTACTGTAGTAGGGTGGTTTTCTTAATAGTCATGGCTTAAACTCCATAGTGCTAACCTTTTGAACAGCTTGGAGACTTTGAGACCTTGTGTTGCAGCCTTTTTTCCCCTTACATGATGTGGCTTTCATGACAGCATTTTTATGTGGTAATTCTCCCTGTCACAGGATAGGAGATGGCGCATGTGAGTCAGGCTACCAGGGTAGAGGCTGCTGACATGTTCTTCCTGTGACTGGACATACACATGTCCAGTCACAGGGAGAACTCTGTCTTAGCCATATAATGGGTATTTATTTGGTCAGTCATTTGGATGACTGAGACTACATATTCATTTGGAAGAAATGACAAGAAAGATGATGGTATAAGACTGCACCTCTGATTTAGCTTTTTTTCCTGCAAATACTTACTCTTAGTATATTTGTTGTGGTCCTTCCTTTTCAGAAAGGAAAAATTTGTGTAGTGTGGTAGAGATTTTACCAGCACTAATTCTAGAAATTAAGTTTTGGGAAAGTATATACTTGATTTGGGACAAACATGCTGTCTGGGCCATTTGGTCTTGAGTCACTAAAGAGCTACTGCAGACCTCTAAATCATTCAGATAAAAATGATCTTACAGTGACTCAAACTGGCCTACAAAATTTATGTTAGAAAAAGAAATGTTCCTCATATATTTTTTTTGTTTTTGTTGAAGAAATAGAAGGGACTAATTTTAGAAAGTGCTTGATAACTTATGAAAAGGTCTTTTAAGACAATTAAACTTTTAGATTCTTCTCTGACTAAACTTGCTGTATTCATTAATGTTAATTTTCTTATTTTTCTCCTTGTAGGATTGTCAAAAGTATTAGGCATGTTAAAAACACCTTTTTTTTTGTTCTACTCCTCATTCCAGTATTACAGAGGATTGATCACAAAATCAGCACTTGCATCTAATAATTCTTCTATGGCACAGGTAGACAGAAAATTGGTTTCCTTGTACATGCAAAGCATGAAAAAGTGAGTTCTATGTGAAGAATGAATACACACACTAGAGATGTTTTAGGCAGAATACATTAAGGTCTCTGCTGGCATTTGTTTGCTGCAGAGATTGTCATGAAATGATGCTTGTAGCTGGCTGTTTCCTCTTTGTGCACTGGGGCTGCTCATGGATTGCATTTCCTCTGCCCCTCAGTACTGGTGTGGTCCTGCAGTTAGCAAGTGGAGTTCCATCATCTCCAGCTGTGCCCTGTGTATATATCTTCTGTTGTTAAGATCATTCATGTATTCATCATCCAAAGCCAACTGCTTAGTTTGGTCTTCTAGGAAGTTGGAGAAGAGCTTGAATGACTGAGTCCCAAAAGAGTTCTCTGTCCTGGTGATCCTGGTGGATTTGACGGGTTTGGGATTGACAGGTAATTGCCATACTTCTAGGTTTTGAGAAAGGAGGCAGTCATAATTTTGGGTTTAAGTGTATCAGAACAAACCAAAAAATACTAGGAAACTGTTATTGTGGATATAGTTTTGTATGGATTGAGAACACATGCTCTAGGGTGGCAGCAGTTCCTTCCTTTGGTGCTTGCAATAATAGCATTTGTTGTACGCCATTGCACAAATGTATTGTTTCTTCTTTCCTTTTGAACAAAATAGAAAACAAACACCTCCACAAGTTTAATATTTGTAACTTTCACCAAATGTGTATTTAGGTATTTTACTTTGGATAGGGAGCAGTTCTGCAGCCTAGTAAGACACATTCATTTAGAGTTACTTGCTTGGAAAAAAATAAACAGATTTAAGAGTGTACCAGCATAAACACGAATCTTTCTATTGCATCAGTTTCAGAGCTCCTTGAAGTCATGGCAAATGCAAGCAGTCTAACTGAATAAACAGTTTTGATGCAGTGCATCATAACACAGAACATGCAATTTATAAACTGTTACAGAAAGAAGTTTATTACACAATATTTCAAAATTTTATATGACTTTGTGAAACATTAATTTTTATAGTAGGTTTTGTGTTGTCAGCATATCACAAGTCCCCAAAATGCTACACCTCTTTCATAAATTTACTAATGGAGTTGGCTTCACTGCTGGTTAGAGTCTCTTTTTAGTAAAAAGAAATATAAAAAATATTTGTGGAAGAATCTGAAGGGTGAAAAAAGGCTAAAATACTTTCTATTTGTATTCATGTAGAGTGACCTTAATAGTTTTACCAGTTATTTCAGCCTCATAGATTTTCTAGTGCAGGTTCATGGAAGTCGTGCATTTGCTGTGGATCATTTTGATGGTCCAATGAAATATTCGCTCTGATCTGTGTCAGTGGGGATAGGGAAGCACATAAAATATATGCTTCCAGGCAGTGATGAGAGAGTAGGAGGATTTTTCATGAACAATATAATTAAATGCATGCCTGTAAAAGATACCTGCAAGATGCTGCTTGAGAAAGTACTTTATAGCAATAGATAATTATAGGGAAAAAATTACTTCTCTGGAATGATAGTACATAATATTAATTTACCAATGGTATAAAGGTTTTCTAAGTAGTTTGTTTCCCATCTGTAACACAGCATTTTTTTCCTAATAATCTTTTTCTTCAGCAAAAGAATTTTTGATCAAAATTTTTGTTGGACATACTACACTGGAATTTTAATACAGCACTAATACAGGACACTGTTGTAAACATTTGTTTCATAACTTAAAATTATTTGCTCTTGCAGAAGTATGAGAACTATAGAAATTTTCCAAAGTCATAGGTTTTTTTGTCTATTTAATATAATTTTAATTATGTGCATAGTTACCACTGCTGTGGATCATACCCATGTTTGTTTAAAGGTGTCCAGAAGAGGTGATGATATTAATTCACCTGCTGCTGAATAGTCTCCTACTTAGAAAGTAACTCAGCAGTGACTCAGACATCAGAAATGAAAACAGAATCAGTTGCTTAGGGCTGAATCTCACGAGTGCTTACTGCTGGGCATGGTGTGTTGAGAGTTTTCTAGGATTAATTGCATCCTAAGCAGACAAAAAAAAACGTGTTCCAGTTCCCCTCCTCCTCCCCACTACTTCTTCATTTTCTGTGGGAAGAAAAAGGCTTCAGCTTTGTTTTAGCTGTCTCCAAACAAAGCTGTAGGCAGTGTGTGAGGTAACATTTGTTTGTAAGAATGGACAACTTAGATACACCTGAAAACTCTTGGTCAAAAATACATGTTGTGGGCTGTGCTCTTAGTGTTGCCCAAAGAAACCTTTGGCATGAGGAGCTGGAGTCTCCTGAGGATGCTGTGTGATGCATTGACGCTCAGCCAGGAGATCTGATGGGATATCAGGGGCCAAGGCTGGCACTCACTGCCCTGACCCTGCCTGAACCCATGGCTGGGGCAATTGTCTGCTTCACTAAGACTTTGCTGTGTAACATTTTGGTTCTAGGCCTGATTCAGGAAGTGCTGTGGAAAGTATATGGTGACAAGTAATTGCCACAGCAGTTAACCTTTGGGGAAGGTTCGTTTAGGCTATCACATAACTACTATTATTTAAAAAAGAAAACGCAGTTCAAGCCATGTCACTGTAACTGAAAAATGGGAGTCACCCATTGTTCTCTCTTTTAAAGACAGGCTCATTTCAGTTTGTTTCACTGTTAATTTTGCTACTAAGTGAGAATTATCATAGGATATTGCAACTGCCTGCACCATACTAAGACCTTATGGTAACTGAAAGTTGAATGCTCTTGCCAGTCCTGTTTTATGTCTTGGTATGAAGTGTTGCACAAACTACAGAAGAAGGATTTTGACCTAGACTGCGTGTGAGAGACTGAAATGTTATGGTTAATGGTTTAAATGTCTTTAGGAAGGACATTTTGCCCATTATGGCAGAACTGTGTAAAGAAGCTGTGACCATGGAAGCCCACCCCTCCCTGAATAGGCCTCCTGACTGGAACCTTGGACTGTGAGAGAAACCCCCTAAGGGTACTTGAGACAAGATAAAGGTGACACTATTGGCCAATTCTCTTAGGTCTAGGGATGAGTCAACAAGGCTGAGGGAGAAGATGTATCCACAGGAAAGCCAAACCCAGCAGCTGCGCTGAAAATCATCCCTGGCTGGGATTGGGGCGGGAGAGGGGGAGGAGAGTTTTGGGTGTGTGGTGTAATTTCTGGTCAGAGAGACTGAACACCCACCCTCGCTCACACAAACTGGCTCAGTTGTAAACCCCCTCCCCACCCCAGGAAGGCCACACTCACGTGAGAGGCAGCTGAGGAGGTGTCACAATGCATCAAAGACCCCCAAAGCGCTCCCAGACTCATTCCCGAGGCCTTGCCCCAGAGCCCTGCACATGATCCAAGTGATGAAAGTGATCCAGAGTCTGTTACAAGAGACAGTGTCCAACTTGCCCCCCTCAGAGGAGGTAGCTGGGCATTCCCACCTGGCTCAAATATATATTAACCCAGTGAACTCTTAGGTTTTGTGGGACCCTCACCACAGAAAGGCCACAAAAAGTGGATCAGCAGGATCCACAGAGTGGTGGTATTTTCTACTTAATCTGTCTCTCTGTCACTCTCTTTCTCTTCCCATCCCCAGCCCCCCCTTTTTCTATTTCTCTTTCTCTCTCTCTCACTCACATTTACTGTTACATAAATCCATACTATTCACTTCGGCATATAGTCTTGTATGAACCTTAATTCAGGCAGAGGCATCTCTCTAACAATTTTAATAACCAGATCATAACACTGCACCTGAGCAGCTTGGGGGAAGGATGTTGCATTGAGTCAGCATTAATTTCAAGAAGGGATCCTGACCAAAACCATGAAGCTGATTTTTTTTCAGATATTAAGAGGTTTCAAAACCTAAACCTATGTAACCGTCTCACCTTAAAAAAAGTCAGTGCTGTTGGTTTTAATGGTCGAAGTGAGACCCACAGCTGAATATGGCAAACCTGCAGAATCTCTTCTATTTTCAGTAGTGACGTGTATTTTCTCCTGAGTTTCTAGTCTCAGCCTATGTTGTGTAAATGCATATGTATTTTTTTTAAATCAAAAGCACTATTTCTGAATGGACAGTGTACTCTAAGGAAACATGCAGCAGGAGACCATGCTTAGCTTAAGATTTTTACTATCTTTAGGGCCTGACACTCACTAGGCTGCAGTGAGACGCATATTATTTTGTAACTGAAAACACCCTTCTATGTTAAATTCTAAAATAGTTGTTTCCCGGAGGAGGTTTGCAATAGAAACTGATGTACCTGATAGTTAATTAAAATTCAGTGTTGTTTGTTCTTGCTTAAATTAGTGAAAAAAAAACCCTTCTAGGAAACACCACAGAGAATAACATTCTGAAGATTTCAAATTATTTTGAAAGATGAGAATTCCCATGACTCAATTCTTTAAAGAGCTGTAACATAATTCAAATGCTTCTTTGCCACCTGTCACTTTTTTTTTTTTTTCATTTTTAGAGTGTGTATTTTCTATCACAGATAAATAAGAGGAAAGAACATCTTACTTCCCTTTCTACCCAGAAGGGTTTTTTCTGAACCCTAGTTACTGAATTACATGCATGCATTACTTCTATTATAACATTGTTAACCACCTGCACAAATGCATACCTAGCAGGAGACCAATTGTTTCATTAAGTTACACCAGAATCTGGCTGGTATTGTTGTACAAGGCAGAGAAAACCATGTGTAATTGGTTTTGTTTGTAATGGGAAGTCACTGATTAGCCAGCTAATACCATTTTCTTTCCCATGCACACAGCCTCCCACACACAGAAAGATGCGAAAAACTAGTATAAAAATAAGGTTTTAAGCTACAACAATGAGATCTCCAGATGTCTGATTCCTTGGTTTAGAAAACTGCACAAGAGCTTATCTATTCCTGAAATAAAAATGATTTAGATAGTCCTAACCGTCTTTCACGATTTCCCATCTGCTAGGGTGTGCATTTCATTTTCATGTAAATAAAATTTCTAAGTAATTCTTCAAATCCTCGTGCACAGTTCATTACAGAGATCTTATGCTTGCTAATACTGACTGCCAGAAGGCAAAAGGACTGATAAAGCACGTGGAGCACTCATAGGAGGCTTGCAAGACAGAAAGTCCCTCATGGAGAGGGGAATATTTCAGTGGATTTATGTATAGCATTTAACCACTTCACCTGTGCTATTTCCCTGTTGTCCCTTTCAAGAAATGCAAATACCTAATGAGGGGAATGGTAAAGGAAATTTTCCAAGCTTCATTCTTGAATTTCTGCCATGAATTTCACCTCTAAATCAGACAGTTCAGATTTTAAGCTGTCCTTTCATGTCATGTACTCTTATTACAGGGGTCTGGATTCATACCTGTGTTTAGGTAGGCAAACCTCTAGTCTTAATGCTTAAATTTAGCAATCTCACATTGTTCACATTTTTGAAAGGTCACTTTGGCTTCAGTCTCACAGTTCGTGGGTGCTGACACGTTGGCAAATCAAGCCCTTTTTGTACTTTATACTGAAGTCACAACTGGGGAAGAGGAAGAATCATACTGACTTAGATTCCCAAAACTGTGGACTGACTTGCTTACTTTGCTAGAGGTGCAGTTAATCAAAACACCTGCAACTCAGAACACCTGGGAGTTGTGCAACTCTTAGATGTCTAAATGTAGATTTTAAGAATCTAATTTTAAGCAGGCAGATTTGATCAGTTTGCCCCTCGTTACCCAGGAAACCACTTAATTACTATGCCTTTGCTTCAGCCCTCTGCATGTAGCTTTTAAAACATTTTGTTACAATTTTTCTTTTCTTTTGTCTTAAGGTAGTGTTTGTAGAAAGGGCTGGCTTGACAGCTCTGGCAAATGAAATAGTCTGCCTGCCCACGGAATATGTGCTCTCTAGACAGTGGCAGTCCAAACTTCCACATGCTGTTTTGTCAGTGTGCTACAACTTTTCTTGGAGGAGTGGAGAAGGGAGGGAGGAGGTAGGGTCCTTGTACAATCAGGTCTTTGCCACCAAAACGTGCAAGTGTTGTCAGGAAAAATGGCCTGTATTTTCCCTCTATAGCACAGAAAACAGGCAGCTAAACGAATGAACCCATATGGAAAACCCATATGTAGTCTGTAAGCTATTGTCACGATCACAAATTCAATCCTGCTACGTTGCAGTTAGTACTGATGACAGATGTTCTCATGAACTGAACAGAGTTTTCCTTGCTCAGTGCCAAGACAAAAGGATTTTTAAAGAGTTCTGAGTTCTGCTGAGCCTTCAACAAAAAGTCCTGGGTTGGTATTTGCATGAAAGTGGGAAATACGGGAATTTACTCTAAAATATTAGGACTCTGTCTTCTTGTGCTTGCCTTTAAGAATGCTGATCCGAGCACGTACAGTTTGTTACTTCAGTTTGTCTTGGTGATGACTTTTTTTGAGGTAGATGTATTAGATGAATTGTGATAGCTGTGAATCACCTAGTGCCCCTAGAAAAATCACCCAAGATACAGTTGGTCTTTTCAAGAAAGGGTTGTGTGTTTGATTTCCAAGTGGTTTACATGCCTCCTGGTTCATTTAGCTAGTAGCCTGAAAGTCATGGAAGATCACTGACAGAATCATACTGCTGTTCTTTAGTGATCAATGTGAATTCACAAATGTTTCAACAAAAATAGCAAGGCAATAAGAATGAAAGATATGCATGCCTTCTTTTAATTTCAGGAATCTTTGCTCTATTATGACTGAAAATGGAAATATAGAAGGACCATTCAATTCACATCATCCAAAACAAAGCATCCTGCTTAGATAGCTACAATACTTCATAATCACTGTCGTTCTGTGCTGTTTCTGTAGTTATACAAGAGGTTATCCGGGAATTTGTCAAGACCACCTCTACTCAAAGCAGCTGAAATGATCCAGTCCAGGCTGCGTATTGCTGTCATACTCCAGGCCATGCAACCCCATCCTTCTCCTCCAGCCAATGCCATCGCTTGTAATGAACCTATTACAGGAGCTGCTTGCTTGAAAACTAACTGTGAGGTTTGGGCTTCTGGGGTGAAAGACATTGTCTACCATGAGGGAGAGTCTTGCAGACTTTGATTTGGCAAGGAATCTGTGATTGGGCTCATAAAGGCAAGAGTTGCTAAGCATAAATGAAAATGACAGTATGTTAAGGCTGTGAAAGCACAAAAGAAAACACTGGAAACTGGAATTTACTCTCTGATCGTGAAAGTCACTTGGGGTACTTGTGTTCTTTGAATGCCGTTTTGACTTGCAGAATCGGTTCTCATAGCTTTTTCTGTCAGACTGTGCTTGCAGTCTGAGAAACAGATGGAAATTCTACTGGTTTTCCTTCTGCAGACTGTAAAACAAAGATGCTTAAATTACTGGTGCTCTAAACTAATGAACCTTTTCAGCATCTAAATCGAAGATTCATTGCTGCTTTTAATGTTACTCTAAGAAATTCATGGTGCATTTATGTAACTCTTAACTGTGCTATCAACATTGGTCTTGTACCTGCTGCTCTGCTTTAAATGAAGAGAAGCAGGGACAGTGCATAGAAGAAAATGGAAAACATCTCTCTCTCCTTATCTGAATCAGAATATTTACTTCCTACCTGAAGAATCAATATTTCAGAAGGCAGAGAGCACTATGCTTTGCTCTCTTGATGCCTATGTATTGTTCTTATGTTTTAGAAACCAGTAATCCAGAAAAGAATTACGCAGTGGATTTGCATTCATAGGTATAAAGAACATGGTTCTGTTGCTGAGATGTTAGAATGTATTTATAAATAAGAATTGAGAAGCTGCTTCATAACACTAAATAGTTTCATTTTTGAAACCTAATAAACCCTATTATTTTTTTGAACAACTGATTTTTAAATTTACATTTTTTATTTTTTTCCTGTTTGAATAGCTTCACTTCTTACACAGCTGGTTCTCTGGTTCTAGAATCATGGCCAGGTAAACTCTGACTTATTCAAAGAATTAATGTAGATTGTATATTTTTACTCCTGAGTGGCTTGCCTACTGTAAATACCCCTCAAACCCGAATAAGGAAGAAAGAGACTAGATTTAGATTTAGAGCATGAGAGTGCTGAAAAAAAAGCAGAAGAGTCTAGAATCTTCTTTGCTTTGTTGAGATTGGCTTAAGAAATAGCCAGAAATTGCCCAGCTGCAATGGATTGCCTGTATTTATTTCTCCTCTGTGTTGGTCAACCACCAGCAGATACATTTTACAGAGCCAGAAGACAGTGATGACAGTTCTCTTCCCTAGGTGGTTTATTAGTTGCTAATTCTGTTTAGTAGAAACTTGGATCAATTACAGCCTTGTCAAGTTTCCAGTGGGACTAGCAGATCTTTTTCATTCACTTTTAATGATATCAACATAGTGAATTTTGTGCCAGTTCCCTTAAATTCAGTGAAACTTGCTTCGCCCACTGACATTGAGTGTATGTTTTGTCCTATTTGCTGAGACATTTACAAGCCTTTCATAATTATACCAACTTAAGTGTTGGGGTCCCTTTCCCCCTGCCATGTGGTCCTGGGAGAGGAGCCCTGAGGGGAGGCACGGGGTTTCCCTAGCCCCGGTCAGCCTCATTCCCCATTGATTGTTTTGTGTTCCCCTGCATGGGCAAGGACCCTTGGGTCCCGTGATTGAGGAGTTCCTCGGCAGAGCCCCGGCCATGCGGCTGGAGAAATAAACATCTCTGAAACACCTACCAAGAATCAGTCCATATATATTTCTTTCCACGGGCCTCGTTGTCTGATACACATGTTGCAGTAATTCGCACAAATGGTGGTGAAATGCTGGCAAGACACCGATCCCTAAGGACAGAAAATTTGTGAGTAAAAACCACTCTAGATCTCTCTCTTCTCGCCTTGGTTTGGATATTCTCACTGGACTATGGAAGAATCGTAAGAAATGTGGCTCTCTGAGCCGCAGAAAGAAATGTATCTAGAAGTTAAAGGAATCCTTGAACAATAAAACAGGAAAGTACTTGTTCCGGGAGATCTAGAACATTTCTTTAACTGGCTTTTCAAAAATTTCTTCTATATTTCTCGAGACTTACTTTTTGATATTGATCCTCCTGGAACTAGTCACGGGTGTTTTTGGTCCAAGATTTTGTGTGAGATAAAGGATCAAACAGAACATGTGCTAGTGATAGAACCTCTCTGTGGAACCATTGTAATCCCTGAAGCTCTTGAAGAGCATTTGTATGGTCCCATTACCCCTAGAGCAGAGGATGACACTAATCCTGTGGCCGAGACGGCGCGGCCGCCATCCCAGGAGCGCGTGACTGCAGCCGTGCTGGCGGAGGTGCCTGCACTGGATGCGCCCGGCCCCCTCGGGAGCGTGCGCCTTATCGCTGACCCCATCCCTGTCTCGGGGCCCCCGGCTGCTCGACCGCGAGTGAGGGAGCGACGCCGCAGGTGCCACGGGTGTCGTGGGCCACATGCAGCAGAGAGGTGGCCCCCACGAGCAGCCAGGAACTGGGGGTCGGTGTGGAAGCCCGCTCTGAGCGACTGGCTCGGAGAGCTCTGTGAAGGGAGAAGCGGCGGTTTCCACAGCGACACGAGAAGCCGCGCAGCGCCGAGCCGAAACAGGGCCACTCTCAAAGCAGCGTGGAGTTTGCGGAGCAGAACCGCTCGCAGGGCACGGGGCCAGCGGTGATGGCAACGCGGGGCCGCGCAGAGCCCAGACACGCCGGAGCAGCGCCGCTCGGAGGGCACAGAGCAGCCGCAATGCGGGGGCCCGGCCGAGACGTCGGAGTCAGCGAGGCGGCGGCCACGCGGGACCAGCAGCCACGACAAACACACAAGCGTGTGATGGGAGAAGTTGTAGCCACGAAAGTCACAGGAACTGCGAAATGGTACAATGTAAAAAACAACTATGGATTTATAACACGAGATGATACAGGTGAAGATTTATTCATCCATAGAACTGCCATTAAAAGGAATAACCCTAAAAATTACCTGCAAAGTGTAGGAGATGGGGAAGTTGTACAATTTGATATAGTGCAAGGAAAGAAGGGTTTACAAGCAGCAAATGTTACTGGGCCTGGAGGTATTCCAGTCAAAGGCAACTGTTATGCACAAAATTATAAACAATATCCATCCCAGCAATTTCCCTACCCACAGCCTACTTTCCCCTTTTACCCTATACCCAATATGAACCCTTTCCTAAGTTTACCCCATCCCCAATTAATCCCTAATCCATTTTTCACCCCATGGCTTCCCTATACAATTCCCTTTCCCTACAACTCCTCTCTGATGCCGAGGGGGGGATGAAGAGGGGGAGGGAAGAAATTAATTAGTGTTGTTTAGCATTCCAACAGGTACAA
The DNA here is from genome assembly GCF_000738735.6 of Corvus cornix cornix. Lineage (NCBI taxonomy): Eukaryota > Metazoa > Chordata > Aves > Passeriformes > Corvidae > Corvus > Corvus cornix. The sequence continues at coordinate 31,939,780 of NC_047056.1, read as the reverse complement.
ATGGAAGAAACCCTCTCCTGCCTCAGTTTCCCCACAAAGCATGCCCAGAGAGTTCTGTCTCCCTTCTGTCAGCCTTAAGATGTTCCAGAGAATTTGTTTGGACATTTAAAGACTCAGGAGGGTGGCTTGTTTTGTTTTGAAACTGTTCTTGTTATGTTTATCCAGTTGTTTTCAATGTTAAGTTTTAAATCTCCTTTTGTTAAAAATAAACGGGTGAGATGTTGGGGTCTCCTCCTCCCGCCATGTAGCCCTGGGAGAGGGGCCCTGAGGGGAGGCATGGTGTTTCCCTGCCCCTGCTCAGCCTCGTTCCCCATTGGTTGTTTTGTGTTCCCCTGCGCGGGCAAGCACCCTCAACCCAGATGGTGGGAGTTCCTCGGCAGAGCCCCGGCCATGTGACTGGAGAAATAAACATCTCTGAAACATCTGTCAAGAATTGGTCCTTATATTTCTTTTCCACAGGCCTCGTTGTCTGGTACACGTGTTGCAGTATCCCCACTGTAACACTTAAGGAGCTCAAAACCTGTCCTTTTAACTTTTTTTTTCAGAAGTGATGAGTATCTCTACCTTTTATTGTAATCAGAATCTATTCAAAATGAGCAAAAACTGAATTCATAAAATGTGTGTTATAGGCAAAATAGAGATAATAGACTTCTCAGGTGGCTGTGGGGTACTGCCAAAATTAATTTATCTTCCATTATTATTTGGGAAAGAAGAGCAGGCCGTATAGCCAAAGTACACAGTACCTTTGTGTGCGCAGTTATTGAGACTTACTTGCATTGCTGCTTGTGTTTATATGGAAGGTTTATATATGAAATAACACAAGTCCATAAATATAAGAGCTGTTCTTACAGTGGACAAGCACTATGTTTTCTCAATAAACTTTATTCTTAAAGTAGAAAGCAAGGAGAAAATTAATCTGCTGTCTTCATGAATCTAATGTATTTGCTATCTGGAAGCGGAATTTTGGCACAGAACACATGGCAGCATGTGGCACTGGGATGCTCCAAGGTCTCGTATGATAATAAAGAAAAAGTGTCCTCCTCTGAAGGCCAGGACTAATACATTAGTAGCTGGATATAGATTGATATCATTACTTCTTTGATAGATGTAATTGGATGTTGTTTGCATTACATCAGACAGTGTTCATTCTAGCTTTATTTTTTAACATTTGAGCCAGTTTGCTGAATTCATGTTGGTGCTGTTTCTATGTAGCAATTGCTGTTGTTTTTATTGAGGTCATAAACTTTAATGAACCCATACAACACTTGTCATAAATTAAATACAAATGGTCTTAGATTTTGACAGATTTATGTAAAGGAGTTTCTCTGTCTTCCTTCTCTTCCTGTGTCATGAATAAAATTTACTGATCAGCCCAGAGTTTTAATTTTTTATTCAAGTAATACATCTCATTTGTAATGGTGACTGGTTAAAGCTGACAAGTGAAAGTTAATGTTCACTGTACAATGATGTGCAAGAAGAAAGTAATCTTTAAAAGGTTCTTCAGAATAGATATGTTGGAGGTTAGGACAAGATATTTCCATGAAAGCCTCCAGGACAGTGAGATTTCAGGCTCACAAAAAGCCTAACACACTGATACCTAATAAACACTCTGAAATTATGGTAAATGCAAGAGAGTTCAACTAAACATTTTTTTTTGCCATTTATTTCAATCCTAGGGCATAGAAATAGTGTGATTTCATTGATGTGTTTAAGGTAAATGGCCACAGAATCAGATTGTATGGTCATTCTTCACTCAACAGTGAGAACTCCGGGTCCCTAAAGCAGGAGCAGCTGAGACCTCACTGTCACCCATGACAGCTTGTGTGCAATGCAGTAACTTCTTTCTTGTGCCTGCAAGGTGTGTCTCTAAAAATTGTGATCAGTGAGGTTGTCCTTGGGTGCAGATTTTGAGGGATCAATGACTGCATTGCCTTGCTGTGGGAGGAGTAGGCTACTTTGTGCAGTGGGCACCACTGGCCAGGGTGCCATGTGTCCCTGGGAAGCAGAGTCCAGTAGGAGTGGGGCTCCTACTGGTGGGGGTCTGTCAGGGCAGGGCCTGATGACCAGGGCCCATCCACCAGCTCAGCCAGGGAGGAGGGCACCTTGGGGGCAGCCCTGGTGTTCAACATTGTGCTGCAGGCAGCCCTGGCTCAGCAGTGCCCAGGGCAGGGCAGGACTGTGGGGAGCTGGAGCCCCGCCCTGCTGGGGCACTGCTGGGGCAGGGAATGACATCCCTCGTAGCTGACATGGGCTTCTGGAACGTGGGCTGGCAGTAGGAGCCGTGGGGTCTGGCTGGGAGCTGTAATGTTCTGTTATGTTCCCTGAAGCTGTTGAACTCAGATTCTAGAAAATTCAGTGTTTGTATTCTTTGCCACAAGTGACTGTGTTGCTAATATTGAGCAGGCAGTGTGTCTTACAACAGTACTGCCCTGAAATACAGTCTTGGAGTGTTTAGCCAGAGTTGTTCTCCAGGAAGGGAGTACCAAGGACCTCAAGAGCAGCTGTGTTATTCAGGCTAAACATCTGGCCAGCCTTGTATCCTGTCTCTGATGGGACCCTGGCAAAGCAGACCCAGTCATGTAATTTCCAGTTCCTGGAGTTGGCATCTTTTGTCTTTACTAGCTTCCAGGGCTTTTCTCCATGAAGAAAACCCAAAGATACCCACTTTAAAACCTATGTAAGCTTCTATCACCTATGAGTCTCATAGCATGGGACTTTGCAGCTTAACAATGCCTTGAATACCCTTTTTTGTTTGTTCATTTCAAGCTTGCCAACATAATTAATTTAATGCCCTCTGGTGTTTTTATTGGAAGAGACAGTGAATAACTGTTTCATAGTCATCTTTTCCATGCTGCTTATGAATTTATAGTTCTGTCACATTCCTCTGTTAGTCGTGTCTTTTTCCAAGCTGAAGATTACCAGTTTATTTAATCTTTCTTTATATAGAAACATTCTAGACTCTGATTATCCTTTTAACCTTTTTCTATACCTCTTCCAGATTTTCTGTGATTTTTGAAATGAGTGAACCAGAACTTCGTGACTTTGAGGTTCTGTGCCCACAAATGTATAAAAATTCACAATATGAAGAAATTTTCTTTGGTGTCCTGCTTCCTTTCTAGTAAATTCAGCTTGCCTCTTTCAACTCCAGAAACTAAGCTGATGTTTCCATACATTTACATGCTAAATCTGTCATCATGTTCATAGATGGCTATAGTTTAAAAATAATTTTGAGGCAAATAAAGTCAGAAATGTCATGTGCATTTTTCTGCACTATTAGTAGCATGGAGTGTTTTGATATTGGACTGGTATTTTGGAATTAGCTGTCACAGTTGCATAGGTTTTATTGTGTTATTATAGATGGAGTAAGTCATGATAGCCCTAAGAGCTGTGGTCATGGACTTGGACATGCTGAAACTATTGGAAGTTTCCAGGTGTTTATTGAAAATGACAATCTAAAATGGTAGATGGAAATTGCTTATGCTACTCCTCCTGTTTTGGCACCCTCCTGTATTCTCAGGGGACTTTGATGCTGTTTTCTGACACTTCTGACAGCAGTCAAAAGATTTTTGTAGAACATACTGAAGTCTTCCTGGCTATTTGAGTGAAGGTGTTGAGGCATGCTACAAAGTCTCAATGCATCTTTATTCTCCTGTGCAAAGATATCTTTTCAGAGATGAGACAGGGAACTTGCTGAAATTGAGGGAGAATCAGTGAGTGATAGTAAAAAGATAGTAATATTGCCGAAGAAATAGCAAAATATACTGTGATTCTTACATGAAAAGATTGAGATTTTTTCCTTTGGATGTGCCAGGCACTTATGAAAGTATACCTTCTGAAGGTATATTTATAAAGGTAAACCAGACACAAATAAATGGGGGGAAATAGATAAAAGAAATTTGAGCTTAGCTTCTTTATAGAAGAATTCTTTGAATATCAGATGCACCATGACAGGAATTTTTTCTTCATTGTGCTCTGTGCTCCAACATCAAGACCATGGAGAGTGAGCACAGTTACAGTAGTTTCGGTGATAGTGCTGAAGCCCTCATCCTGGGCATCCTTGGGGATACAAGCATGGGGCTTTAGGTCTTTTGGTGGATTTGCCTGCAAGTCAATATATAATTTTCAGGGAAATTCAGCAACAAATACCAGGAATATTTTTGTAGTATTCATCTTTTCACTTTTCTAATAGTAGTACTTTAAATTACTTGTCTTAACCACTGTAGTTAGTGAGCTCCAACTTCTGTCTTTTCTTTTTTCCTTTGTCCCATAGACCTGCCTCATTCTAGTCCATAGAACATTGTTCTATCAGAGAGGCTGAAAAGGATGGTTTGGAACCTGTAATATCACATAAGGGAACCATGTTCTTGATAATTCTGGCTGTGTACCTTGGAGAAATAAATAATAAAGATTTTCAATTGTTTTTCTTAGCAGCCCTGGCTGTTACAGACAGCCCACTACCTCCCATCTCAGTTTTAATCACCTTGTGCAATAAGCCAAGATTACTATTCAGAAAGATGGCCTTAAACGACTTCTACTACCTCATTATCCTAAACTGCCTGTGGAATGCCATCATCCTAGTGGACATTAATTCACTTTGATGGCTTTTTGGTGTTGCCCTATAGATGTTCCAGATTTTTAAATAATGATAGGGCAGGGCTGTTCTCTTCCCCATCTTACCACAGCAGAGTGGCTCAGTTTGTCTACACATTAGGTACCCTCCTTGAAGTAGCCCTGTGAGTTTTGTGGAAGCCCAGTGTAGAGGAGACAGGGCTTGCTTTTCAAGAAGGGTGCCATCCAAATCATTAGTTACATTTTTAAACAACTGTTGGACCACGTGCTGTGTTCTGTCCTGTGCTTAACTACGGTAAAGAAGGTGATTGCAATCTTTTTCAGAGTGTTTGTTGTTTTTCTTTTCTCCTTTTCTCTTTTCTCTTCTCTTCTCTTCTCTTCTCTTCTCTTCTCTTCTCTTCTTTTCTTTTCCTTTTTCTTTTTCTTTTTCTTTTCCTTTTTCTTTTTCTTTTTCTTTTTCTTTTTCTTTTTCTTTTTCTTTTTCTTTTTCTTTTTCTTTTTTTGTTTTTAACCTTCAGATAGTTTCTCTTCTCTCTCAAAAGTGTAGATCTTCATTTCAGTCAGGAGGATTGCCCGGCTGCTTTCTTTCAGCTTGTGATTCTTCAGAGTCTAACAGAGAACAGAGTACTGGAAAATTCTTGCATCAAGCCAAAAAACCTGAGATGCTTTTGGTCAAATAATCATTTACAGTCTCTGAGCCCATTCTTACATAGCAAAGAGATAAATTGCCAATCTTGCCATCTACAAAGCAATTTGCACAGCTACAATACATCAGAAAGGGAATATATTAATTTCTGCAGATACAGCAAATAGTTGCAATGTCCTTGGAGGGATCTCTGGATAAGCACGAGCATATTTATTGAATTTATAAATTGCTAGGTAATTTTCTTTAGTTTGAATTATTGTAGCTTTGATGGAAACTAATTACTTTCCCCCCTCATGTTTAATAAAAAAGTTTATATGCTTCTCAAGCAGAACTGCTAAGCTTTATAATAAGTTTTTGCAAACTACCTCAGTTTATTATTAATATGTAGTTGAGATAGCAAGCTTAGTTAGCTTCCAGTATACCCATTGGTTTTTTTAATACAAGAATTGAGCTGAAAACCATGCAAGAAGCAGATATACCAGAATGACATGTATTAAAATGTTTTCATCTTTACTAAATAACTTTATAGATGTTTCAGCCATGAAGGAGCTAAGAACAACAAGGGCCAAGTTCTGTTCATGTTTGTATTAGCACAAATTTTGAAGAAAGTCTATGGACTTTGTAAGGTTATTATAGCAGTACGTATATGATAGAACACAGTTGAAAACAGAAAAGGAAGTTACTGTAACACTTTATCGTTCAGGTTGTTCACTTTTTCTCAGTAAAGAGCTCAGCAGCTGAGTGCAAAGCTAATGTTTAGAAAGAAATAGAGCCTTGCAATCCTAGCAGACAAAGGGAGTTGTTTTGCCATTTGGTTTTTCTCCAAGGGGTGCAAAATCATCATAAGAAAAACAAATTCTAGAACTTTTGCATGCTGTGGAAATGTCCCTAAAGAATATAGAGAAGAATAGGACAAAGAAAATTATAAACATATTAAAGTCTTAGCAGCAACGGAAAATGAAACTGCAATCTATTCTTGGTAATATGTCATAGGGTAATATGTAATAGGGTAGTATCTAAATATTCCATGAAATGCCAGATGCTTTGAAGCATCAATTAAATTTTGATCAAGGCTTTTGTATTCAAAGTATGAATCAGGCTGGTGACATTACACCATATCTAATAGTGTTTCTTTATATATTTAATGTAATCTCAAAATGGGATCAAGTGGTTTGTCTAGCAGAGAACCATGATAAACAGAAGTACTTGAGCTATGAGTGTTCTACCTGCCTGTAAGATATGAACGTGGCAAAATTAATATAGTAGATTATAGCCACCGTTTTATGTCCTTAGCAAAATCTGAATTTGAGCTCAGTGGCAAGTTTTGGCTTGGGCATATATCTAATTATGCCTTTAGGGCCATAGGGAACTGGAGTTTCCATAGACAGATAGAATAGACAGGAGAAAAGGCAAAGTATTTAAGCAATGAATTGCATATTACCCCTGAAAAGGTTGTTTAGAATGAATGACTTTTATGTGATCATAGTCTGCATTTTAATGCCCCCTGAAAACGAAGGGCTACAGTTTTATGATTTGAAGGAAATTTATCACATTTTTATTCAAAGTGTATTTCTGGCTTTTGCAATATAAATCCATCTGTATTCTTTCTGAAGGTTTAGCTAAGCCTTGTTCCTTTTAAAGACAGTGGCAAAATTGTTATTATACACAGAGGCTTTTTCAAAGCCAATAGTAAATTCAATACAAAAGAAAGGTGGGTAGCCAAGAAAGGCAGGAGCTGATGGGAAGTCTGTCATCATTACAAAAATGGGGAACGTGAGAAATGTCATAGATCATGGCTCACACTGTGACTTAAATCTGCCTTGGGAGTGTGCTAGCATGCATGGTGGCTATTCAGTGGGTGAACATAGCCTTTCAGAGCAATCCTCTCCCCAGTGACTCCTTACTGAATGTAACAAGTGTGCTGAGCTTACTGCAAAGCAAGTGTCATTTTTAGTGATATAGTATCTTGGTGTGTTTGTGGACATTTCTGTCTCTAATGCATGCGCACGCACGTCTTTAGCTCAAAGTTGCTACAAAATTTTGTCCTTTGCTGTATATTTAGAATACATATTCCAAGCATCTCTGCTGTGTGTTTGGAAAGATTGGTTGTAGTGAGGTCTGTGCATCTTCCCCATATCTCTCCACTTACAAGGAAAGGGAACTTTGACCCTAGGTCATTAAGTTCTCGCTGTGAAATATGTTAGGATGTAGTCTGGACAGCACTGATAACTAAAAAATTATGGTAGGTGATCTGTAGCTGACACACTGAACTGTATTAAATATTACTGTTCATTGCAATTGCGATTTTGTGATTAAAAATAGTTGTGGGTTTCTATTGTGGCTCTTGATTTCTAGCTATCTGTTGATTTGCATGGCTACCAGTAGTTCATGCAGTGCATGCCATTCAACAAAATGAAACTTTTTTCCAGTTTATGGGGCAATGCTTTCTGTGTAACTGTTCTTGTGAAAATCTCTTAATAGATTAATATGAGAATAAATTCCTGTAATTAAAAACTAATCTCTACACAGACATGAATATAGAGTATCAATCAACTGATAGTATGAGCAGATGCTTGGCCTCTCATACAGCTTCTGCAGTAAGTCTGTTTTGTCTTGTTGAAATGTTGTATATTATCTCAGGAAAAAGTAAGAATAGTTTGTTTTGAATGTGCTGTGGAAGAAGCACATACCTAGTGTGTCTATACCACTGAACATTTAATTAATTTTCTTTATAAATAGCTAGGAAACTGAGAAAAGCAAGCCTGTTGCCATTAGAGTTACATTTCCTATACAGAGGGAATCTGCATGTGAAGAATTGTGGGAATCACTGTTGTCTCAACAAATGTGTACAGAGACACAGGGTGACACAGAGTAATCTGGAAATGTTATCAATTTATACTGAGTTTGCTGTTTTTGAGGAGTAGAGTATCTATGTGCATTGCTTAAAATTATACTTGTTAAAATATTATACATTCAGAAAACAAATATGTACCCAATTTTAATTGAATTTTATAGGTTATTATACCAGAATACGCAGTAAACACTGTATTGGTTTTTATTCATATGGAATATATTTAGGCCTTAAGCAACACACGCAAAAAATATTAGGACTAAGCTTGTTTTTGTAAGTACAATGTGCATGTGTTACGCAGCTACTGCTTTCAGGAGATAATTTAAAATGCAAATTAATATGACTGTGTAAATCTGCGTATCTCAAATTACTTCCAAAATGCTAGCAATTAGTTAGCATTTTGCTGCTTTCTGAGAAATGAGGAAACTTTCATATTTTGAGACCTCTTGGAACATTATTTTATGAACATTTCTGACAGTGTGGGAAAATATATGTGGATGTCTGTGTAAATTTTATAGAACTTAACAAAATGGCTGCTTTTTTGAGTGAGAGCTTCTACTAAATTGTTGCTACTTCTAGACTGGGAATGAGACTGTCAGCCTAAGACTGAGATTTCACAGATAAATCTCTCTACCTTTCTCTAGAAGCTTTGCTGTGTTAGGGCCTGATACTGTGTTGAAAACTTAAGCTGCACTTTATTTTTCAATTTAGAAAGTGCTTGTAAGGTACTGTAAGACAAACCTGTGCCCATAGCAATTTTCATCAATTGATAGCCTGCCATAAGAGGCTTTTATTCCAAATAAGCTGGTTTCTTTTCCTCCTAAGAAAGTATTCCCAAAGAAGTTTGCTGTCAGAAAAGAAAGGGAGTGGAAAAATCCCCAGCACCAGAAAAATATTGGACTTCAGAGTAGGATGAAAGGTGATAATGCTTAGTGGCACTGTTTGGCATGCAGTCAGTCTTTCCTGGAACTTTGTCTGGTACATAAGCATCTCTGTTGGTGAGGTGCAATACACCTCCTCTGCTGTCAGGAACATTGAAACTTCTCTGAGGCATGTGTGCCACCACCATGTCAAGTTGCTCTGTGGCTGTTTTGTATTTAAGGTTTGTCTTCATCTCTCCCACTATTTTTACTTTTTTAGGGTTGTCTGCTACAGAACTGAGAATAAGAAGACAGAATTTCACTGTACTTTCATTCCATGTTTCATTTTGCAGAATGATTAAAATTCCAAGTTGGCAATCATTAAAAAATATGTAATGATTGCCTACTTTGAAACAATAATAAAACTAGACACACACTCAGGTAGGCCAGAACATTTTATGGTTTTAATGGAAACAACCATGTCCCTAGATAGATATTTTAATTCATTTTTTTTAACCAGTCATATATGTTGGTTATCATATTTAATCTCTAAGATAGTTTTCCTATTGAACTGAGACTTTTGTGGTCAAGGCTGCGCATGTAAATATGTATATTCCTGTGCATTCATAGTTTTCCTTCTGAATAACTTAAACTAAACTTCTGAATGACTTAAACATTATGTAATATAAAGGAGGAGGTCTTCAAGACATTTTCAAGTCAGGTGTCATGATATTTGAAGGTGGGTTGAGGGAAAGAGAATCTCTGCCACCTGGTAATGGGAAATGTTTTACATAATGGGGCTCTGTTTTATCTGTTTTTTTAACTACTTGGATGCAAAAACCATTGAAGGAAGAAAATATAGGAAGCCAAGTTAACATGTCTGCCCACTCAGTTATGATGTTGATAGATTGTCCTTATATATCTTGTTGTGGAGATTATTATTTTTAAAAACGATTTTATTTATCCAATAAACAGACTAAGAAAATAAAAATAAATATTTTGACTAGATAATAGAACAATAGGCAATGAGCCCAATTCAGTAGAATACTACAGTAATATATTAAACAAAGAAAAGAGTAGGACAAAGCCTTTTCCACAAAGGTAGCAAATGAGAAAACAAGGCTGTAAAATACAACCTGACAAAATGCTGTAAATCAGGACACCTTGATATCTCAACATACCAGAAGGAGTCTGACCTTATTAATATGGAGATAAGGCAGCACAGGAAGGGCAAACAGCAGGGAGTGTTGCTTCTGGTGGAAGAGGTATCTGGTAATTCCAGTGAGAGGTGAAAAGTTAATCAGAGTACAGTAGTTTTCACTCTGCTGCTGCAGGAACCTGGTTGCAGCTCTCTCTAGAAAAATAATCTCTCTGACCCTTCAAAACTAGATCCTGCTGGTGCTGATTTTTTTGTTCTCCCCTCAAGATATCCATTATCTTCTGCTGGTTCTGAAAGCTGGTGTCCTTGTTGTGCAACTTTTGTCTGCTCCGTATGAAGGCAGAAATGTGTAAGATGGCAGAATAGAGTGGGGGCTTGTTAGTTGGAGTGAGACCATGACAGTGATTAATTATTTTTTGCTGTTTGGTGAAGCAGGGAAGGGGGAAAGGATGAATATCGTTGGAATAGTGAAAAAAGAAAACATCCAGGGACAATTTGCTTTGCCCGGTTAACTTGATTCTCGTACCTTTATCTCCTCCACCCATAATGGTATGTGTCAACTTCACTAGGAGTAGAAAAAATGCTTCTACAACTATGAGGAACTCTGAGAACACTGGAACAGATCTCACACGGAAAGAGACTGTGGTAGAGGGAAGTAGAAGATGGAGGTCTTAAAGGTCTGCTGCTGTTTGTTTCTTGTCTTTATTTCTCTTGGTGCTCTTTTTTGTTTGCTTTCTTGTTGTATATTTGTGTGTGCTTATAAATGTATTGTCTTTGTAAATATTCAAATATTTGTTCATTTGTTGTGATTCAGGGAAGCTGAAGTCAGTATGGCAGTCCCATCTTTACTCATAATATTACATATTTTTCAGCCGGTAAAGGAATTTTCAATCAAGTAGAGTTACTTAAAATATAGACGTGTGAACACTGTCATTTAATACAAATACAGAATTCTGTAGAATAAAAACCATGGTTCCTAAATTACCTCCTGAGTCTGCCATAGGAAAGAAAGCATAGATCGGATACACTTAATCACTATAATTAACTAGTTTACCTTTATATCTCTGATTAGCTGCAGATCAAAACCTCTGTTTTCCTTTATCTCTCTTTACAGTAGAATATAATTCCTATTGTGAATGTCACATTGGTTGTGCTCTCTTTGACAATGGAATTAACTTCTTGGCCGAATGGCAAATCTTTTAGTTCAACATGTACTCACAGTGTACTTAAAAATTCAGAATGAGCTAAAATTAAATGCTTCCCACATGAGATAATTTCTTTTCCTGAACTTGTGTTAATTTATAGTAGAGTTAATAAAACTTTTCTCTAAGTGTATCTTGTCAGAATGAGTGAAAGCAAACTTTAAAAAAAAAAAAATTGAAATATTCTTAATTTGCTTTTTACACTTTATGAAACTGGAAATTTGTGATTTATCTAACAAAATGAGTTAGTCCCTCCAGGTTCAGTTGCACCACTTGCCTTTGATTATAGAATTATTGCTTTGTTGGAACTTAATGTAATGATGCTGTAGTTGATGGTAGGGTAGATACATTCTTAGCCTGTTCCAATCACAGGATTAAATGCTAAAATCTAATTTTAAAACTTTAACGTAAAGTATTTTGCCTCATTAATTTGGAAAAGAAGACACATACTCCAGGTAGTGATGAATTTCTAATTCTACAGAACTTCACTTGAGCTCAGATTTGTGTCTCACAGCCTCCCTGATGGAGTCTATGTGCCAGCAGCCACAATTTTTTTTTTTTATCTTTTATTTGGTCTTGTCTCATTTTGAAAGTATCTTAGCAAAACAAAAGCTGTGTGCATGAAGCTTGAGCTGATTGTACATATGATCATTTAATGTGTCAAAAATGACATATGCAAACTGTGAATAAAATTTCTTCATTCCTTTAAAATTTCACTTGGTTTCTCTTAATTAGCAGCACTATTATATAAAACACTTTTTTGAAAGAAAGTGACTTTTGTAATTGAAGCTGTGCTGTCAGCAAGTCTTAGGTTACTTAGGTTACTACAATTTTTTTCTAGAGTTACTAATGTACTAAAATAAATTATAGTTACTTTTAAGCATAACAGAGGCATTGCCATTTGTAAATTGGAGTATTGTAATGTAATATAATGGTAATGTAAATTAGTGTAAATCAGTGTACTCATCTGTATAGAGTCTGGTCTGCCTTCATGCTGCTACTTCGCACTGCCTATTGCTAATTTGTCCTTGTGGTTTAGAGACAGATTTATGTTGGATGTTGGTGGTCATTATTACATGTCAGTTTGTGTGTATAAATATACGTATTTAGGAATGAATATATATATATATACACACAGACACACAGAGACAAATTGGTAACTGTCCTGGAACCAGAATCTACATTACAAATGCTCTCTGATTTCAGGAAACATGGCACACGTATGGGTAAGACACACAGAGATGTGTCAGTGGTTTTTGGGTGTCTCCGTGATACGGAGTGATCTGTCACAGACATGCTTTCACTGATATTGTTAGGTTTACTGTATTTTCTTTTAAAAAATTCTTAGCACATAAAAATTTATTTATCGTGTGCTCACAAAATAGCTGCCCAACATTTTGCTGATCGCCTTTGTCAGAGTCTGAAACTCTTTGATGTTTCAGTGGTAAATACCATAGTTTGCCAGAGCACGCCCTGTCCTGTCCTCTGTTCCCAAGTGCTTCCTATCCTGTATTCAGCCTATTAAAATGTACTGAATATCTGGATGTTGCCATCTAAACAGATTGTCTTTATACTGGAACATGCTTTAATAGCATGACATGGTTGTTACTAAAATTTTGAGCATTTATATCTGTTTCATATTGCTCCTTTAGGAGCCTTACCTGAAAAGCTAAAGCTGTCTTAGTCACTGCAGTTCTGCCTAGTTTGGTGCAGAATTATGCTGCCAGAACAACATGTATTAGACTGATCCAGAGGAATTGGGATGAAATCACTCTGGAGTCATTGTAGCCAATGGAAACTTCTGCATTCCAGCTCATTTTTGTATTCAAAAGTGACCAAATGAAAATGAAAGCTGAACTAAAACCTGAAATAAAAGCATGGCTTCAAGTACTTTAAATGTAGGATGTCCTCCCTTTCCTGGTGAGACATTTAAAATTAGTCTGAAATATCTAAGAGAAAAAGTTTTGAGCATGTTTAATCAGCAACTAAGAAAAAAATACAATTTCCCCCTTCTTTTTAATTTAAAGCATTCAATTTCATTTTAGTAGGAATGTAATTTAGATTGAAAGTTGAACATGTACAATAAACAGTTCATTCCAGAAGCGATTTAAGAAATTCATGAGTCAGGATTAGTAGAAAAATGTGATTTTGATGAATGCAAGCAAAGTATGGAAAAGAGAGTAGTGCCATAGACTATTTCTTTCCCCTGTTTATTTTGAAAACAAGAGAATTGCTGGCTAGAGACAGATGCAGTATGGCAAGTTACTGCAACTCCTTGCTTTGTGTCCATGGAAGATTCTCATTTTTAGAGATTCTGATATTTCAGTCTAGTTTTTCATTAGGATTTAAGAGTGTCAGCATCAAAATTAAACTAGGTGTTGAGAGAAGCAGGACATGTAGCCTATAGGCCAGTCTTTTTATCATCTGCTATATCCCCCCCACCAGCTGTCCTCTGATGATTATAATTGATTTTAAATGGACTGTTCTGCAATATATTAATGGTTTGCATCTTGATGTATTTATCAATTTAATTCTTTCTCAAAATGCTGCCTTATGGGATCCAGCTCTTGATAGGAAATAATAGACCAAATCTTTGTTTGCTCTGTGATTAGTTGCTGGGTTTCGCCTGGTTTCTCAAGAGTTCAGTTTTTAATTATATTTGTGAACTAAAGTTGTACATAGAAGGTCTCTTATCTGTACATAAAAGATCTAATACATAAAATTAGGTACAGCATTTGTATACCTGTTTGTAACACAATTTTTGCTTTTTTTTTGTTTGGTTTTGTCTTGGTGAAGTAAGGGCTGTAATGCTAGCTGCAGTAAGAGTCCTCTCTTAGAGGGTCCAGGTTTAAAGATGCACAAAGATATATTGGAATATAGAAATCCTATTTACAGGTTTTTTTCATACTGATGAAGTATTAATAGTCTTCTGAATTGGCTGTTCAGGCCAGGTTGAGATTGTTCAATAGCTTTTTTCTTTCTTTTTCTCTTTGTAGGAGGCATTAGATTTGAGTAGAATGTTATTTTTAGGGTGGACAATGGCTTTTTTTGACATTGCCAAATAATAATACTGCCTTACATTATGCTGAAGCCTGAGTCGATATACCATGATGAGAACTCAGGGCCCAATTTCGGGAAAACGGCACATGAACACTTAAATATAGTCAGGCTTTTCATCCCTTCTCTTATGCCAGTTGTGGTCAACAAATTGCATCAGAGGTTAGCTGGTTATGTGCTGGAAACCCTTTTTTGTTACAGACCTCATGTTCTGAATGTTAATATCCTTCTGCAGTATAGCACCCTGTTTGGAGGAGGTCCAGATAAGTAACCTCTAAAGCCTTGGATTTCTTCCAAAGTAGTTTATGGGTTTTCTATTTATAGCCATGTGCCGGTCCATGTGTTATGTGCCTGAGCTGTTGGATCAAACGTTTGTTCAGAGAGCAGTGAAGCCAACACAGCTGCTTCTCTGGGTGTGTGCTCAGGGCCCACAACTCCCCCATGGCAGTGATTCCTCCACCCCTGTCTCCAGGAGGCTGCATGCTACTGAGCCCTGGGTGTGGTGGACCGTCTTTCCCTTGGTAGAGGCACTTACTTGTGTCTTTCTCAGCCAAATCTACCTGCATATGGATCTTGTAAAATGTCTGAGATAATTAGATTGATATAAATCTTTCTTTCAAATACAGATTCAAAAGAAACTGGCCAGCCAGGGAGATTGCTGGACAGTGTGTCTTCTTGTTTGCTTGGAAAACATATTAAAGGATGTGTTGGTTGGAGAATTAATTGGTGGTTCTCTTGTTTCAGTGGCAACCGTAGGCCTAAATATTTACTGTTGATTTTGCTTTAAAGTGTCTGCATGCAGTCTTGAAAGGTGAACAAAATATGCCAGCTTGAAGTAGAGGTTAAGGATTATTTTTGCCTTGCATGCAGTTCAGGCATTATAGCAGGATGTAGAAGTCTAAGTCAACGCAATGTGGCATGATGTGACATGACCAGATTGTTCTCTGCTATAAATTTTGGTTCCTTCTGTGGAAAAATTAAACTATTTAAGAATGTAGAAAATGCATTCTGCAGCTCGGACTCACGGCGTCTCCAGGCCTGTACTGTGTGCCTACCAGTGGGCAATGGCATGTTTCCCATCATCTCTAGTAGAGGGCACATCCCAGCCTGTTTTCTCTAGCGTCTTATGAGGACGTATTTTTGCAGGCTTTGTCTAAACTCTTTTTAAACCTCCTGCTGCTGTTTGCTTTCATAGCCTCCTGTGGCAACAAATTCCAGATGCTTAATATCATCTTCATAAAAAGTACTTTATCTTTTTGAAGCTTGACTCCTGGAAGTTTCAATAAACATCCACTATTTCTCTTATTGTGATGCTTGATGAATAATTCTGCCTTCACTATACCTGATGCTCATGTGTAGATATTGTACCCCTTGGTCATAGTTCTTCTACTCTCCAAACTATGGACTCCTACCCTTTTTTTGTCTGTCTTCCTCTGAAGCATCTGTTTCAGCCTCTTAATAATTTTGGTAATTCTTTTTTCTAGTGGTTTCTCAGTTCCTGTATATGGACAACTGATTGGTCCTACCTGCTTGTAGCTCTTTTATCTTCCTTTATGGAAATTTAACCTATTTTTGTTGACATACTCCCTAAAGAGTCAAGAACATTTTTAAATTTTAATCTAGTTTTCCAGCATGCTTTCAATTCGTACTGCTTTGGTTTTGATTGAAAACGTAATAAGCACTCTTCATTTCTACTCCATAATTTG
Organism: Corvus cornix cornix; assembly: GCF_000738735.6. Classification (NCBI taxonomy): domain Eukaryota; kingdom Metazoa; phylum Chordata; class Aves; order Passeriformes; family Corvidae; genus Corvus; species Corvus cornix. Next base: position 31,923,730 of record NC_047056.1, on the reverse strand, counting down.
GATTGTTAGTGGAGACATGAACAAAAACAGATACACAGCAGATTCCTCTGAGTCTTTTCTAAAATGTCCTCCCATTTTTCAATGAGCTTGATATTTCAACCAGCTTTACACCTCTCCTGTAACAGTTGCTGTGGTTTGTAAGAAAGTTTTTATTAAAGGTGAGAGTATATGTTATTTTCAGCTCTCCAGCAGAATAATAGGGCTTGTGACTAGGAAAGCTAGAAATCAAAATTGATTGATGTGACTTCTGCATGACAAAGCTTCATACTTTCTAGATATCTACATATTTTCTAGAGACTGAAGCGAAAATAACTAGCTTATTGTTTCCCAACTTCTACTGTCTGCTCACCATTTTTTCTTGCATATGGGTAACACTTTTGCTTTTTCCAGTCTTCTGATACTTCACTCAGACTTGTGAGTTTTCAGAGATGAGTCCCAAAGGTTCTCTGTTAGTTTCAGCCACTACCTTAAATATCCAAGGATAAAGCTAACTAGGTCCAGCCAATTTTAAAATATTTAATTTCCCTTCACACTCTTGAATCTGTTCCTTCCTATTATTTTTAAGAGGATTTTAACTGTTGATTGGCATTAATCATACTAGCTGGGAGATCCAAGGCTACATTGAAGGTTATTAGTGTACTCAGATTCCAGATTAAGGAGAAATAGTATTTATAGCAATGTTTTTCTCTAATAAACACACATGACGATTTTAAGAACCAAGGGTAATCCAGGAATGATTGCTAATTCTTGAAGTCCAGTTCCTTGTTCTCTTTGGCAGGTGTATTGTAGCATGCCATAGAACCTGACTCACAAACAGCTCTGTAAGGGCTGTGAACAGTTATGAGTGTTGCAGACAAGCGCTTTTGTTGTCACTTTTGTGTTCACGTGTGTTGCGGGAAGGAGCAGATTATGATATGTGAAAACCTGCCTCTTAGAGCCTCAGCAGTTCTGACAAGTAGATATAAATTCTGTATTAGCATGGTGTATAAGTATTGCCTTCTTTAGTCTTTAAATAGGTATAAAAAAATGAAGCACAGGTTCAAAGCCATGACATGTTTTGTTGTTATGGAGTCAGTTTTCTCTGTAGATACAGCATTGCAATTTCATGGCTCCTGTTTTGGGAGAGGACATTCTTGTACTGCATTGGAGGAAGAATAAATTCCTGATTAAAATCTCAGCCTCACAGAAATGCCTGTTGTTTGTGAAGAAACTGAAAGCTTTAGGAGCCAGTAAAGTGTTCATAACAGCTTTTGAGCAATGTGAGTGCAGTAACAATGGAGGCCTTTTTCTTGCTCTCATTCTCAATTCTGCATGGGTATCACAGGCTCTGATAACCTTAATTGACATAGACTATCCTTTTTCTTAATAATGAACAAGCAGGTCCTTCCCAGATTAAACTTTAGTCTGAATTGTACTGTACTGCATACCCATTGTGCAGATTTTGCTTTTCTTCTCACTCTCTCCCTAGAGGTATAACAGCATGAAAAATCGCCATGCTTTGTTTTAGTAAATGCAGCATTTTGGTGGATTTATTTTAACTTAGGTATTGTTTAAGCTAGTTGAGCCAGGTGAAAGGAACATGTTTTACTCTTGGTATTTTTGATAGTCCTTGTTCCTGCAGGAGTTTCTTTCCCAATCTTCCATAAGCTCTGAACAAATCTTTCTCTCATGCAACAGAATTTCTGGGCTTGCACATCAGTACAGTCAAGCTAGTAGGTGGTCTGGCCCTGGGCCTCTTAGCATCTGTAGCAGCCTTTAAATATGTAAAAGAAAGAATGAAATGCTCTGTTTGCTGTTTTCCATGAGTACAGGAAGGAAAAAAAGAGTTGTTGCAGCATAAGAGACTTAAGTTAGGTGTCAGTCAGGGGCTTAGATATGCGATGTGGTTGCCTGAAAACACTACAGGATCTCTTTCAACTGTGGATTTTTGGGGACAGGTTAAACAAATAACTGTCAGAATTAATAATCGTACAAATAACTATGTATATGGACAGATGGACTGCATAAGTTTTAGAGATCCCTCACGACCCTGTATTGTGTAATTAAGGGTTGAAGACTGAAAGTTTGAACGCTGATGAATGCATTTACTGGAGCAAAAAGAAGCATAGGTCTGATAAGCTCAGAGGGATCCCAGTTGCCAAGGGGATGTGCCATGAGACAGCATCAAACAAAAAGTCTGCCCAAGCCCCCCGACACAGGGGTCTGAAGAGCAGCCTAGCAGGTTCCTTCTAGTCTGTCGGTGGTGTGAGCTCTTCGATTTTGGATTCTTTCTTGAAGGCTGCTATTACTTGCACATACACACAGACAGAGGCATTCATAGATGGTATAATAGACCAGGGATATGGTCTGTCCTAATCTGTTTTAATTAGGAAAAGATTATTTGAAAATTGTCAGCATTATGGCAAAGTGTGTGAAAATAAGGACTTATTACTGTTGTGAAAAGGTAGGCTCAGAAGACTTGTTTGATATAAGTAGCTATTTTTTATTCTTTCTTTTCTAGAATAAATATTAATGTAAGCAATTTCCAAACATTAATTTATATGTAATATATAGAATTAAAAGCAATGAAAAACCCACCACTCAGCAGGAGTAAGTTCAACATCAACTGTGAAACTTCTTTAAATCCTCCTTATTCTCTTTAATTTTTTTTGCTGGTCTTTACTTGACCCTTCAGACCTGTGGCTAAAAATTTAGAGTTAAGAGAATCACAAACTTGGAACTTTTGCTTTATTTTATTTACTATTTTGTATTATCCTTAGTTCAAATAAAAACTGCTGTAGTCACAGGGGGGTTTTGAATGTTGATTTAAAAGGTTCCCTATGCTCTTTGTTATCATACTGTTAAGCTGGTACTTAAGAAAAAGTGAAATAATTAATCCATTATAGTTGTCAAAGACAACTGCATAATACAAAGGAGCTCTGAAAATAAGAGCAGTAAAATAGGTTTGTGTGGTTCTGTCTTTATTTTAGTGCTTGTAGAATAGCAGTGGTCTTACTAATGGTAGTGAGTTGGTACTGCTTACAGGGAGCAGCAGTCACTCCAACTGCAGAGTTTGATGAGCTGTATACATGAAAGAACAGGGATTTAAACTTCATACGATTTTCAGCTACAAAGCAGAAGTCAAGAAACCTTGAATATGTTCCCCAAAACTATGTGGAATGGAAATTAATGCTAGATTAGGAGGATCCATTCAGAATTATTTTGACTTCCCCTTTCCATATTGCTTTAACATGAGCACCTAGAAATTGCTACCATAAAATTTCCTGGTATTGAACTTAAAGCATCTGTTGCAGCTACCTTTTTTCCCCGACACCCTCTCCTCCTTGTGATACCATATTATTGTTGGTACACTGTAGATTTTACATGGATTTGGCCTTCAAGCTTTAAGAATGTTAAGAGGTTTCTAGAGGTGTGTTATGACTTACAACACTGTGGCCCACCTTTTAGTGAAGCATCTCCTGCTGTCTCCGCGTGTAGTGGCCCAGCATCAAAGGCTGATGTGGTTCCTGCTGGTCCAGTGATCCCACTACTCTGTGTAGTTGTTGTGCAGCTTGCATGGCCACGTAACAAGAAGATGGGAGTTATTCCCTGGAGCAGTAGTATGAAGTTTTTCACACCATGTGGCAGCTAGGATGCTTGTGCTACAAATTTATCCAGAGTAACTCAGAGCTAGTCCCAGTGTGTAGAATGGCTGCAGTTAGCCTGATTTGGGAGGAAAAAGAGCCCTATTGTTGTGAGCCCTGCTGGGTCACATCCACTGCTCTTAGGGACTAGAAAACGAGCCCAGGCTCTTTTTGGTTTGCTGGTTAGGGGAGCAGCTTTGCTATCTTGCTGCCGTGGTGATACATTCAGTGCATGGAGGAACCTGCATCAAACAGTTTCTGTGAATACACTTGCAGTACTGCAAAAAAACTGCATGAGACAAGGGTCATCTTAACAGGAGTCTGAAGCGGCCTGATGAGGAGAAGGCATAGAGCAATGTCCCAGACCTGAATACCTACTTTTCTCTGGCACTTTTTAGTTTTTCTTCCCAACAGTATGAGGCAGTGAGACAGTGTTTAACAATTTTCTCTTAAGTCCCAATGTGCAGCCTTAGTTCTGGACACCCAGGTGCAGTAGTTTACAACTCTTTTCAAAAGTTGCCATGATTCTACCTAGCAGCAGAAAAAAAACTTCCCACATTTTATTTATTTCCTAAGTAGGCTTTTTTATGGCTGAGGAACATTTTCTTATGCTGCTTTCTTGTAAGATTTTAGTTAATATATTAGAAATACAGATTTAAACATATATTTGAAATGTATAAAAGTGTCTAATGTGCATTATATTTAAAATATGCATATAACCTCAGCCACACATTCAGTGTTACTGTTAGATAAAAGGATACATTTTTCACTAAATTTCAGATGAGTTTTCTCCTGTTTGTCTGAAGAAGACATTTGCTGTGTTTTGGATTTTCTCAGACTGAAATAAAAATCTTTATATCTGATTTGTTCTGAAATGAAACATGAGCATGTTTCTCCTGAGAAGTGCACTAGCTGGGAAGTTTTAGAGGTTTTTTTATTTAAAAAGAAGTTAGACTTTTTCTTTATGTGTAAGGGAAAATGTTCTTATTACTCTGAAACTTACAGCCTCTTAAACAAAATGTCAGAAACAATGGAAATTCTATGAAATTGGTTATCAGCTGCAAGCATGATGTTGTTTCCTTTCCCTTACACTTTCCATGCTTTCCTGTGCACTTCCCCCCTTTCCCATTCCTTTATGAGGCTTTTTCCTCTATGTGACATTTTAATTACAGGGCAGTAATGAAAATTAAGAAAATAACTGTGGAAACAGACATTAGACATTGATATTTTTATGTGTGTGGTCTTGTTTAAATTTACTTCAGTAGAAAAATGCACAGTATATTTGTTGAACATTTGGCTTCAGAATAGAATATCCTTTCTGTAAATTGCATGTCAAGAGACTGCTTTAGGAGATTTCACATTTATCTAGGGCGCTACCAGGTGCATCTGATTTATTACTGCAAGATTTCATAACGTAGTGCTATGCCATGTTTTAATATTTAATCGGAGATGTGGAGGGCATTACCGATCATACTGAGCAACAGCCTCCTGTTGTTTCCTTGAATCCTATCTATCATCTGTGAAATTGTTTTCATCATATTATAAATACTGTGGGGCAAGGACTAGCCAAAGTGTCTGAGTGGCTGTGACAGTCATACTGACAATGTCAGGTACTTTTTGTAGCAAAAAAAGAAACTTTGCTCTTTTTGCAATGACATTTTATTTCAGCCAAACACAATGAAACTTCTAAGTGCCATCCCAAATGTGTACTTTACCTGCAAGGCACAATCAGAAAATACGTCGTTAATGTAGGAGTCATTATTTTAATGCATAATGCTTTCCTTCTGGTACAAACAGAAAGCAGTTTAAATTATGAATATTATTTGTGACATGAATTATTTAACAGTGTCTGAGACATTTAAAATACATCTCAAGGTGATACATGAAGGACAGTTTTGAGAGTGTTTTCATCCTGAGGTGTGTTTCATGTTGACAGCTATGGCAGTATGGTCTTCAAAGAAATTTAGATCTTATGTAAAAGTTTTAGTCTCAAGTAGTTGACTAGAATGTGCTCATGCCATTAAAACTTTTTTAATCTTAATCTCTTTCAGTCCCAGCAAAGATGCATTGTGATCTTTGCACTGGTATGCTGCTTTGCAATTCTGGTTGCACTGATATTTTCGGCAGTGGATATTATGGGAGAAGATGAGGATGGACTCTCAGAAAAGAACTGTCAAAATAACTGTCGGTAAGAGGTAACAAACAAAACTTCTCTTTTGGGGTGGAAAGGAACATATGTGTGTTATATAAGGGCATGAAGTAATTGCCATAGTCCTGTGGTATTGGGAAGAGCAACTAACAGAGGAAGAAATGATTTCTCATTTTGAATTTCTGGTTTGGGAGGTTAGTTTAACAAAATAAAGGACACTTCTTCAAGTTATTTTAGGTGGTATGTTTTGAGCAAGACCTTGGAGTTAGATCAGTTATTTTGTAAGCCTGAACCAAAGTCCATTAAGTTTCAGTGATTAACTACTGAGGTGGATCACCTAGTTCCCAATTCTTTGTCTCATCAAGAGCACTTCTTTCTCCAGAAAGGTCACTGATGCCTCTTGACCTAAGATTGCTGTCTCTTCTGTGTAGAGGAAGCTTTTCTATTTCCTGTTTGTTGCATTTCCCTTATAAACACAGTGGCTTACCTATGAACTGTGAAGGAAATTGGTGATATGATCAGAGAGACGAGTGTTGACAGTGTTGAATTAAGATTTGCCTCAGACACCTGCCATGGTTGTGTATATCTTTTTACTTTTGGTTCTTAAAACAGAACTGATTTAAGTAGGTGATTCATTTTTTGGGCCTTTCATTTCCAGACTGAATCTCATTTTGCTGCTACTCACTGTCAGCTTTCTCTGTGAATCTGTTCATTAGTGATCACCAATGCTTTTCCTGGGTCATACTGTCCCAGATCCTCTTCTGTCCACCAAGCTGACTTAAAAATCATTTGTAGACTTCCTTCCCAGTTGTATTCTGTTTGGGTTCTTTCAAGACTTTAACGTTTATACAGAGCACCCTCGCTAATCCACTTTGAGAAAAAAACAGTCATTATTAAATAACTTCTCAGAAATCCATTCTAATCTGATCATGGAATTGCTGGAGTGGGAGGGGGCCTCTGGGCATCCTCCAGTCCGTGACTCCGCTCAGAACAGTCAGCTACAGCAGATTGCTCAGGCATGTGCACACTCATGCTCTGTGTAGCTCCAAGGATGGACTCCACAGCCTTTCTGGGCACCCTGTTCCATTGTTTGTGCAGAATCTACTGAGCTACCAATGACTAGGTGTACAGTGGGTAGGAGGTAATTGACATTTGCATTTTAGAATACTTTAATGAAAGATTAATGTTTCTTTGAGCCTTCGGTACTCATTTCTGCTATTCTTTGTTCATTTTGTGTGACAACTCTTTTGGGACAGTGCCTTTTTATGCTGCACCTGTCACCCTGCAGACAGCATTAATTCAGAATCCAGAAAATGTGATTATGGTTTTTCAATTGTAATGGGTTTTTATATTATTTTTTGCATGCTACTTAATAAAAAAAAAAGAAACGACCCAAAACCAAGAGGATTCTTTAAGTCTGTATCTCCTTTCAGATGGAATATACTTGCAGCATCAGGTAGCTTTGTCCTGAAACCAACTGTCCTTCTGGCACTTTTTCCCAGAATTGTTTTTAGGTTTAGTTTTGTTCACTTTGTTTTACGCCTACAGGTCTGGGCAACCTTCTGATATCTTCTCTGAATTTTCTAGAGTTCAACCAGCTTTCCTTTCCCCATCAACGTCTTAGGTGTCTTTCACTGTGAGATGTTGCCTTCCAAAATTTTTGAAGATACTGCATGTGGCACCTCTACACCCACTGTCTCCATGTGTGAATCTTTGACAGAACTAGGTCAGATGAGGGGAAGGTCTTTCTGCTCATTGGCTTTAATGTGCTGCTAACAACTTCAACACACTTGGAAACTACTGCACCATGTTTCCTATTAGTTGTATTAACTAATGGTTCCCATTTTGTTCTGGGTAGCTGTGCCTAGCCAAGGAAGGACTTCACCTTCTTCACTTTGTATTCTTCAAAGGGAAGAAAAGATGGAGTAGAAATGATACACAGTGCTATGAAAAACAGGGATATTATTTTTTCTATGTGAGAGATTAATTTCTTCTGTCTTTTTGTATGGGTTACAGCAATCTGCCCCTCCGAAGAATATTTGCCTTTGCTCAGTGTTTTTTGTTGGTTCACATGTGTCAGTCTTGTCCCCTCCTGGATTGTGTTAGAGGAGCCTGAGACTAAATTCAGCACTCTGACTTTAAACATAAGAGTCAATTAAACTGCTCTGCGTTTACAGGGATAAAAGTGAACTCAGACCCCAGCTCTATTTTAAGGTGCCTTTCACAGAGTGATTCAAGTGCGTGATCTAGCTACTAATGCCTGAACCAGAAGGCACATAAATGCTGTGTGTAAAAACTGCCTTAACCAGTTCTAATAACAGTATCCAAGTGCTGGCAGCTCCTACCTGCTAACATTGAGTCCTTCCCTACACAATGAACCCAGGGTCCTTTATGTGTTAAATAAATTGCAGACTCAACTGAAGTGTCACAAATCAATTGCTGCCAATGGCATGTATTTAGTACTTGGGCTAAGCGCTTTTAATAAGTAAGACAAGAGTTATTGAATTCTTACATTTCTGCTGTGTGAGTACTTTCACTGACATTCAGAAGGAGGGGCTTAAATTTGCAGGATGTGCTGAGACAGAATGGTAACAGATGATCCTTTTTTTTTTTTTTTTGAAGTATTTGTCAAATGTAAGTTTGTATGTATGAGCATAGAATTCTTTTTTTGATTTTAACTGATTTTGTAAAGAATGTTGATGGGAAGGGATGCTGTTGATTTGAGAACTTTGCTGATGGTTTGTTAATGGCCCTTTTCTTTGGAAAATTTAATTTCTGTGTTTTTATTTTAAAGGAAAATACACCTGAAATAGAACTGTGGTCTAGAAAAGTTCTCTGGCTAGAAAGTTTTGGAGCTTGTGTCAAAAAATAGGATTTTTAAGAGAGAGAAAGAGAACGTAAGAGGAAGACATTTTTAGAGTCTAGAGCTTTTTGTAGCCTGAGAGAGGAATCTTTGAGGTATGTTGCAAATGGTGTTTTCCAGTAAAGCTTACATCTCTGTTGTTGTGATTGGATTTTTCAGGAACACAAATGCAGCTTTTCTGATCTGCTTGTTGTAATTCAACATGAGGTTCCTCTTCTATAAACCATTCCCTAAACTCTTATTATGTGGGGCATACTTACTGCATGTGTTCCCAAAATGACCTTACTCTTTATTGATGTATTCATTTCTCTTGAGGGTTTTGTAACAAAAATAAGTCAGGAGTGGAAAATCAGGCTTTTTTGCATATTTTCTTCTGATTGCTGGAGGGATTGATGGTACCCATCCTATTAAAAGGAATGGCAACTGATTGAAATTTAAGGAATAAAAAAGTAGCAATGACTGTGAAAAGTTCAGGCTTTGCAGTTTGTGCTTGGTATGTGCTGGAAATAATTCTCTTGAGACATCCACAATAATGTTGTTAGGCAGCCCTGATGGATGACACTTGTTAGGAGGATATGCTTAGCAGTCTGGGAATTTTGCCTGTCTTGCTGTGGGTCCATTAGACACTGAATCTATAAAATTAGATTATTGTAATTTGAAAATAGTACTTTTTAATGGCTGATCTATTGTGAATAAATCTTGGCTAGCCTCTGATATAACGTCAGTTAAGACTTACTTGACTTTTTTGGAATTGACTGATAAACTCTAAAAATGGCAATCTGGGAAACAGAAGAAATTACAGTTATTAAGAGATTGTCTGCTATCCAAACTATTGGAACCAAGGTCGTTTGATTTATTAACAGTAAGTTGAGCTGTTCAAGGCTCAACTTGAGCCTCTTCTCCTGCTTGTTGGTGCTGATAGTCATGCTAGGGTTCCTACAGAGTTTGCACATGCCCGCAATTATCCTTGTCTCACTGGCTTTTCCAATATCTGTTGAAGCAGTGGTAGCAGCTGGCATAGTGCCTGCCTCTGGCTGTGGGTTTGGCCCTATCTCTTTAGAGAGACTGCAGAACAAGGTGGAAAGGAAAGCAATGGTAGCTACTTTCCATGCTTCCCAAGCTAAAACTAAAACTGTTGTCATGATAATTTTTTTCAATATTGCCTTTCTCTGATAGTAAGTGGAAGGATTTTCTTGCTTTCTGTTTGTGTGCGTTTTCAAGGCAGATTCTGTCTTGCATTCTATTCCAGTGATGCTGTTTTGGTCATTTCTCTTCTCCTCAGAGTCATACATAATAAAGGCACTTGTTCTTTTGTGTTTGGATTTGCATTGGAGGAATTTGCTGTTCTATATGACAGGAGTAGCAAAGCCTGTTTAGTTCACTTCTTGATTATAGGGAGGCTTTGACCACTTCTGCTCTAAAACAAGTAGGTGATGATACCTGAGCAGTGTTTGTGATTGCTTTAGATATTGTTTGGATTGTTTTGGATAAGGGTTTGTATCCTGGAGAGGAGCTGAATCTTCCTGTTGACATGCAAAGCTTTAGAATTCAACAGTACCCTGCAACACTGAGTTTCAGAGATTAAATCTGGTTGTATACAATAATTATTTATATTGAACAATTATTGTGTGTTGCATGCACTGCTTTCAATTTCATTAGATGGTTATTCTCCAGTTGTGAAAAAGGGCCCGCAATTGATTTTTTCTGTTGTTTTATAAATCTTTCTTTCAACTACTCTGCTATTTAACCATGTAGGGTTTTGCAGCCCTGTTAAATAAGCATACTGCAGCACATGCTTACATTCATTTACCTTGGAAGTGCTTTGCCCCTGGCTTATTGTGGAGGAGATTTTCTCTGTGATGCGTGGGTTCTGAACATAGCAAGGTTTATATTGACTGGTTTCTATTTAATAAACAAACTTTGACAAGCATAATAGTTAAATGTCTAAACAGAACAAGATGCTCAGATTTTGAAAACAAGCCTGTTAAAGAGCAACTGAAGATTTCTATTTACAAAATAACTATTCCACTTGGCATAAAAATGCTTTCTGTCAACATGATGGACTAGAGGATCAAGTCTACCTCAGTCAGTTTGCAGACAGCACCAGTTTGAGCGGAGTGTTGATCTTCTGGAGGTAGGAAGGCTCTGAGGAGGTATCTGGAAAGGCTGGATCAGTGGGCCAAGGCCAAAGGTATGAAGTTCACTAAGGCCAGCTGCTGGGTCCTGCACTTGGGTCACAACAACCCCCTGCAGCACTGCAGGCCCTGGCAGAGTGGCTGGAAGCTGCCCAGCAGAAAAGGCCCTGGGGGTGCTGGTGACAGCAGCTGAACATGAGCCAGCGTGTGCCCAGGGGGCCAAGAGGGCCGATGGCACCTGGCCTGTATCAGGGATAGTGTGGCCAGCAGGACCAGGGCAGTGATTGCCCCCTGTACTCGGCACTGGCAAGGACACACCTTGAATCCTGTGTTCAGTTCTGGGCCCCTCACTGCAGGAAAGACACTGAGGGGCTGGAGCGAGTCTAGAGAAGGGCAACGGAGCTGGGGAAGGGTCTGGAGCACAAGTCCTATGAGGAGCAGCTGAGGGAGCTGGGGTTGCTTAGTCTGGACAACAGGAGGCTCAGGGGTGACCTTACTGCTCTCTTCAACCACCTGAAACAGGCTGTAGCCAGATGGGGGTCAGTCTCTTCTCCCACAGGTAAGTGACAGAATTAGAGGAAATGGCTTCAAACCTGGGGAGGTTCAGGTGGGATATTAGAAAAAATTTCTTCATCAAAAGGGTTATGAAGCATTGAAATAAGTTGCCCGGGGAAGTGGTAGAATCACCATCCCTGGGGGTATTTAAAAGACTTACAGATATGGGGCTCAGGGACGTGTTTAGTGGTGAACAGGGTGGTGCTGGGTTAATGGTTGGACTTGGTGATTTTAAGATCTTTTCCAACCTTAATAATTCTAGAGTGACTGTTTTCCTCTTGGTTTTGAGTGATACAGAGAATGAGCTACAAAACCTCCTAATTTTTCAGATGATCTCTATTTGAAGTCATTTTTATTTTTGCATCAAAAGAAGGAATACATTTTCAATTGAAGTTTCTTGACTGGACACTGCAAAGACCTGGTGTACCTCATGCAAGTCCATTCAACATCCAAAGCCAGGGAGGGAAATCACTACTTCAACACACTTGCACAAGAAGAAATTCTACTTATACTACCTTTTATTTTTCATTTTTCAAAATGGATTTCAATGGAAAAGGTAGTGTATTAACAGTACAGTACTGATACAGTTCCTCAGTACCTGTACAGAGTACAATTTTTTTCCTTTGTTTTGGTGCCAAATAATAATAATAAAAAGGACAATTTTTCTTTTGTTTTGCATTTACTTTCAGCTATAAAGAATATCTTCACATATTAATAAATGAGTGACAAAACTCCTGATCTGTTTAGGTCTTGTTCTGTCTGTATTACTCCCAGTAGATAGTTCATTGTTAATTACATTGTATCAAATAGGTCTGGGCTTCCACTTGTTTTGTTCAAACACACAAACCTACTCTTTTCCCTACTCTTTGTTCTGTTAAATCTAATTATTTTCTGTGGAGTTTAGGACAGAGGGCTCTAGAGTCTCCTTAAGGCAGTTTTTCCTGTTATGATACATGCTATTTAGGATTAAAGGCAGATATTAACATATTTTGTGTTCTTGTAAGTTACCTTTTTAAGTATGTGTTTATTTCTCCTTTTATGACTTAGAATTTATGAACTGATATCAGAGAAAATGTTCCAAGCTAATAAAAATCAAATTCCAATTACTTCAAGGTTTCTAGGTAATGCAGGTGGGATAAAGGAGCAATTCATATGTTGAGAGTATCCTTTCTCATGTGTAGGTTGCTGGAACTGCTCTATGATTAGATCTTTTTCTTTTCTGTTTTTTTTTTCTCCCTTTCTCCCTTCTCAGCTTAATTTGTTCTTTTCTCTTTTCACCTTAATGTCTTCAGAAGACTGAAATTACTTCATCCAAGCAGAACTCAAAAGATTTCTGAGGTCATTTTCTATACCAGATTGTAAGGCTATACTAAAGAGAGTTATTAAATCTAAAATTATTCTCATGATCTTGAAAACCAATTTGTGACATTTCAGAGAGGTTTTTGTTCTCCCTGGTGAGAATAGCCACACAGCATAATAATATGTGTGATGTATATCCCTGATAAATCCTTCTTCCTTTTGCTTGTGGGAAAGGCATTAAAAGTGGCTAAAAATTGTTGTAGAATCTGCCTGAGTTCATGCTCCATTTCAGGGTGACTTGTTCATTCAGCCAGAGCTGACTTTGCATCAGATCCTAGAAAGCACCTGTTCCAGTGACACTATTTATTTTTAATTGCTTCTCTGCCCTCAGAGCAGTATATGAAAAAGATACTTATTATCCTGTCAGATTACATTAGATGTATTGCGTTCTGGGTCTTATCCTAGGGCAGCGCTGTGAGTGTCCTCTGGGCTAGCATGATTTGATACTCCTCAGGAGGGCAAGTGTATCATGCTTGATGATTTCTGTGACCTGCTGAGTGGGTGCCGGAGCCTGCCTTGCCGAGCACCTGGGCAGTGCCACGCTTAAGAAGCAGCAGGTGTGGTCCCTGCTGAAGCCTAAAGCGTTGTGCAGAACTGTTGGGTCTGGTGGGCTTGAGCTGACTCTCCCCAGCCACGTGCAGCTCCCTTTGCTGTGGTGGCTCTGGGGTTGTACCCCAAGGGCAGCGGCTCTTGGCGTTAATGCCCTGCTGGGAGGCATCAGGGAGAGCTGGTTGAGGTTTGTTCGGACCGTTTTTAGCAGATGCTCTTTACATGTACAGGAAGACATATTTTGGTGAAACGTTTAGAGCTTTTCTTTCTTATTCTGAAGATTTCCTTCCTGGTTTATTTTCCTCTTAATGCATGGGTGAAATTTAGGTGAAGCCAGAGTCACCTCTCCGTGGTCTCTGATATGGTCTCTGTATGTCCACATCTCTCTAGTTAGTCAGAGCATCATTGTGTGTAACGTGTCAGATAAAAAGTACTCTTGAATGTTGGGCAAGATGTCAATGACCTGTGTTAATCAGGAGAATATGAGTTTTCTTCCTTTTTTCAACTTACCCACATCCAATTGTCTTGACCAAGGGTAAAAAAAGGCACTGGAGAAATGTTTCATTAGCATTAGTATTTTTTCATTTTATGTTTTAGGGTTTTTTCCCATAATTAATTTGCTTCCTGTCAACCAGACCGTAAAACAAAAAAAATAATGCTCAAATACCAGCTTTGGCTTGTGCCAGATGCAGATCTGTCATTTATTCTCTATTTAATGACCAGTCCTTTCCAAATAAGATTATTTCAAAATTGTTTTACAGCTCAAAGTGAGTTTTTATGACTGACAGCATCATAATTTGGTAGGTTTAAAGCTGATTTCTTCACGTACTAAGTGTTGAAATGGCTCTTCTAAGAACCATCAGTGATTTGCATGCCTTCTGATATGAGGGGGAGGATTCATCTTGCCTCAGACTAAACTTTTGGTGGATATTTAATGGCACATTGGAAGTGTTGGCTTTGACTTTTTACTGTTTTTCTAGATCTGCTTGGAACTCTTGGAATAAGTATGTTACACTCATACATATGACCACAGATGATATCTGGTATCTTTTGTCAGTTTGGCAGGTATATAGTTAATTGATTTTCACTGATTTATCAAAATATTTCTTTAAAATATTCAAAATATTTCTTTCCCTGTTGGGAAAATAAAGTGAGTTTTAAAAAACTTTCTTTGTTGTTATTTATGAAATAGCTCCTCAAGTCAGCTGGGCTTGAATAAGAATAATTTTTAGAACTCTTCTACTGGCTGAGTATTGGAGAAAAATGCACTTTTATCAGTAGTTTAGCAAAATATGAATATGCATAAATTTCATAACTGATCATGACACTTTAAGGCAAGAATGAATGTGTCACCTGCATGAGGCAGGCAGCCATGATTTGGATTTTGTTCACTGTCAGAAACTCTAGTCCTTTCTTCAGCCAGTTTGGGTCACTTGTATCAGCTTGGCAGTGCATGTTTTAGAGTTCATTGCAGATGCTGGTGGAGGGTAGGGTTCAGTAAATGCTTTAGAGGATACTTGAGGTGATGTATTTGGGGCAATGGAGGCTGAAGTGCTGGACTAGTGGAAGTGTCTCCTCAAAGATGCAGCCAGCGCCACTGGAACAGTGACAGACTGCAAGAGCTGCCCCATCTGGTGTATTTCAAGACACATGTGAGCCCCCTCAAGGATAGCCCTATACACCTTCCAGTTTTGGGCCAAGACATGCTGCCAAAACTGGAGCCAGTCCATTGCTACAGCAGCTTTGGGGAATGGTGTGGGAAAGCAGTAGAGATGTAACCTCTGTGTGACATCAGACAAACTGTTCTTTTCTCTAGGGACATATCTGTTTGCATGTGAAAAGACTTCTTCATGTCTGACAGGAGAGGAGAAAACAGTGAGTTTTTCAGTTTGCTCTTGAGAAGAGTCACATGAATACCTAAAATGGGCAGCGAAGTGGTTCTGTGTCAGAGGTACTGCTCTGGCCATGGTGGAATTTCCAGACAGAAGAGTACTTCTAATATTTGAGGGAGGTTTTATGTTTTCAGGTGTTTTTTGAGAGTCAGGATTTTGCTATTAAAATGTATTCCATAGGGTAAATACCAATAATTCAGTTAATGCTTTCTACTAAGACCTAGAAGGGCGTTGTTTTGTTTGGTTTTTTTAATTCTGTGGTGTTCTTAAAACACTGCTTTATCAGGCTACATGGCTTGTGTCTATTACGGGAAGAGCTTCCTGACTTTCTTCATCTTGGCCAGAAATGGACCTATCAGTTTTCCTTTCTTTTCCCCCCAAGATTTTAACTAGGATGCAACAAGTTTTAAAGATGCAATTTTAATCAGATGCAATTCTGGATGGACCTAACTTAATTACCATAAAAACCAAAACAAACAAGCCCCATGAACCAAAACCAAAATTAAACCAACAACAAAACAGAAATACAAATAGATACCACGTAAAACCATCTGACAGTAGTTAAACCTATCTTAGTACTCCTAAGGTATCCTGGAACATTTCCATAGACTCTTGCCTCTGTAATTTGAGTGCTGGCAATGTCCTTTGGGAATGGATACTTTAAGTACTTTATTCTTTTCATCTGTGGATTTTTATTACTGTTCCTACCTTGACTGTATCTGCTGAATTTGCAGTGCTGATTTCAAATAGTTGCTGACTAAAGTTTTTACCTTCAATTTTCCTTTGTTGTTTTGCAAAGCAGTTTTGTTTGTTCTTGCTGGGCAGGAAGGGCATTCATTAAGTTTAGGGTATTGTTGGATTGTGTAAATGCCAACATCATAGAATATAATTTAATTTCTATTCTGGATAAGAGAGCTCTTACTTAGAAGATTCTCATTCAATTATTGTTAACACCATAAAATCATGCTTAGTTATGAGGAAAAATAATATTTTGATTCTTGATTGGTTTCTACCACCATAAGCTAAGACGTATATCCATTTCAAGTCATACCAAGATAATCAGGGCCTTTTAGAAAGATGCATGGGCCAAGAGAAAAATAGTAGCAATAAAATTCCCACTTCTTGTGTATTGATATGTGATTATTGAGTCCAAATTAATGTTGCTCTTTACAGTTACAAAGTGTCCATATGGGAGGAGCAAGGGTTGTATAGAAGGAAATAAAAAGACAACATAGATTTTGTTATTTAAAAAAAAAAAAAGAAAGGTGTAGTAGTCCCTGTAATTATTTGCCATATTCAAGCCTTATAAAAAGTTTTTAGTATGAACATAGTCACAAACTGAATGTAGAAATAAAATAAGAACATCTGGTTAACTAATTAATGCATATAACAAGGGCTATTTATACGATATTTGTTGTTGTTCTGAGAGGCTTTTTAAAGTTGTTCTGTTAGGGTATTTCAGTGTGTTTTACAGATGGGTGAACAATGAATGGGTTGCTGCTCAAAAGAGCTAAATAGACATAACAGCTGATGAGAGGGGCTTGTGTGGCTGCTACATGGCTTGATACAGGACTGACTAGATACCTCAGCTCTTGAATTTTACATAATTTGAAAATCATAGTAATGTTATTTACTCAAGACTTAACGGTACAAACAAAAGAAAGAGGCTGAGATTCTTTTCCGTAGCTAAACAGGTACCAAGTGAGCACTTACTGTTGTGCTGAGAAGTCTCAGCTCCTGATTCCTGACTCATGGATATGCAGGGTGTTCCTGAAGGGTGCAGCTGGATTTCCTTAGGCACGACAGGGGCAAGAATGGCTTCACCTACGGAGGGCAGCATTGCTGTCCTCGTCTCTGTTAGGAAGGAAACTGCCTGCCACGGGTTGGGGGCAGAGCTTCTCCAGCTGCCATTTAGGTTCATTGCCTGGAGTCACTGTCAGGAAACAGGCACTTCATCTGGGGCAGACTGTTGTATTTGGAAGATCTAATAACATTTATAGATAATGAATCTTGAAAATGTCAGCTCAGGATTAAAGAGTGTATAAACAAATAAGATGTTGAGAAAACAAACTTGGTAGTACAAGGGTGTTTTTGTGTATAAATTGAGAATATGTTAGAACTGTGGCATCAAACTCCAATGAAGATATTTAGAACAGAAATAAAAACTAGCTCAGCCTTTCCATATTCCTGGTAGGGGGTCAGAAATCTAATGGGCAAAAAGTGATTAAATAAAATAAAAATTGGCTGGTCCTTTCTCAAAACTAAAGAGAAAGTGGGACAGGTAATGTGCATTTGGTAACTAAAATCAGGGTTTAAAAGAAGTTTTTCTTCTGATGGTGTCCTTGTCCTTTCATGTCTAGAGATTAAGCATGAACTTTTGAAAGATGTAGACAACGCAATTGTATGGGGTTTTTGATAAGCATATCCTGGAGATCTTCAATTACAGTATGGTAGTGAGCAGAGAAAACCAGAAAAATGATGTAGTGCCTCTTGGTTAATGGTATATATGGCATTCTAGATAATAAACAGCAATGGCAGATAAATTTCTTATTCTAAATTCAACAGAATTGGGTCACTGTTTCTTTTTTTTTTTGTAGAAGTTTTGCAAAATTTACCTTATCTTTCTTCATTTCAATTCACCTCAGATCCTCAGGATTCTCATGTTTTTGTAGTTTACCCTTCAATGTAGCACCTAGCTGTCTATGATGTGACAATGTGAGCTACAGATCTGCTCTTTACAAGGGTGAGGTTTTAAATTTTTTTTAAGCACTGAGTGATGTAACACCTTGATGTTAGGAAAATGACAGAGGCACTGTGGCTGTCGCATAGGCAGGATACTGGCAAGCTTTAATGCAGGGAATGCCATTCCTCTCATTAACATCAAACCTGAGAAGCAAGCTAGATTTCAAGAACTTTCATGTGACTGTGGATGTTTTGAATAATGAATGGTGGTGTGTTAAATTGTTAATACTTTATCTACAAACTCTGACTGGAAGTAGTTCATGTTACTGCTAGTGTGTGCTTCATTTTCTCTTGGCGTACACACTGATTGAATCTTGTCATGCAACAGAGATGTTTCCTCATTGCTTTCTTACTTTTTGCACTTTTAAAAATTTCCTTCCCCTTGACAGACATCTATAACTTGTTTTCCTTCTCTCTTTCTTTACCTTGTCATTTGGGTTTGGCTGTGTGAGATTCTGACGGTGTGCTTGCCCTTCCCTTGGGCTTTTCATTGCAGGCCTCTGTGGTCTTTCCCTATCCCCCAGTGGTTTAGAAAGTGGCATAAACTCCATTCCTTGGAACGTTTTCAGACTCCCTCCCACACACATGCGTGTTCCCTGCCTAGATGAACTATCTCGAGTCTATATTTGGAGACTGAGAGTGTCTGGAGGATAAATCTGTTTTGGCCACAGTGCTGCAAATATCAAATGAATTCACAGTTTTAAGTATTAGGTTAAGATGAGAATTTGGCTAATTAGTTTTGGTGTAATTACTGGAAGACTGTGTCATAAGATAGTTAATCCAGTCAATGTGCTTATGTGATGCCAATTTTATTAGACTTGAAATCAAAATATACCAGCTCTTTACTCCTGAGAAGGATTGTATTTTGTGACAGCAATTAGTAGGCTTTAATAAGGTGTACTGACTGAAACAAGACAGACTCTTCTTGGGTTGGCCAAGGGATGTCTTTTGGGGGGAAATATACAACATCAGTGCTTAATCAAGAGACACTGTGGAGAAGAAGTGGTATTCTGCTTTTAGCAGAGGAAAGTGTGTTTAACCCCTTACTTGGACTTGGATTCCTGAACTTAATTCATGCTTTGAAACTGGGCATCCAGATGTTGAATGACTCCCCTGCAGAATGGCAGCTCCTGGTACTGCAATCCTCTTCTGCCAGCCGCCTCAGCATGGAGCTCTTCCAGAGATATTCCACGTGCTGATTGGTTCCTGGCATTGCTGCTACCTCTCACTCTGCCCTTCACTCCTACATTTAAGTAATGTCCTTTGAAGAAGCACCTTTAAGTCGGCCACACTGCTGTCCCCAGGAGACACTTGGGACCCTGTGGTTCTCTGATTTTGCTCTTGCCTGCAGTAGTTACTGGGATCTGTGACTAAAACCGGATACACTAGATATGGATTATGGGAGTTGAAGTTGTAATTGGCTATGCTTTTGTTTTTTGATGAGTTCTTACAGAAAGCTGCTTATTTTGTTAAGATGAAGCAAAAAAAAAAGTAAGGATTTTAACGTTCCTTGCTACACAGAGCCCATGGATCAGGAAGGGCCTTTGTTTTGGTACACTCATTGGAAGTGAAAGGTGCTGTTTGAATTTTCTGTGGAGTGTGAAGACTGGTCAGGTCAGCTGGTTTCTCCTGCCTCAGCACCCTCAGGCACTTGTCTCTCAGCAGTCTGCCATAAGAATCCGCTGACCAGCTCTCAATTTTCCCCACAGCTGCAAAACCCATTAAAATGTTGTAGTGCTGACAGGCAGAAATGCTGTAAAAATGCAAATTTTCTTGTGCTGAAGGGCAAGATGCCAAGAAATGCTTTTCAAAATGTTTCAGTGCTGCATAAGGATTTATGGTAGTTGATACAGCTGGAATGCTAAGTTTTAAGCAATGGGAGAGAAGCTTTTACCATTAGTAAGTTCACTAATATTGTGGTTCTTCAGCCACCTGAGGGCTTAGTGCAAAGGGTTTGCTTTATGTCTTTTTTTTTTTAGTTTTATTTTTAAACAGCAAATAATGGGCTAAGAGGTGATGTTCTGCTCTGTTGGTGCGCAAAGGAAGGACTGCTTCCTAGGCTCAAAAATGGCACTGAGGTCACCTGCCTACATGCAATACTTAGAAGCTCTATAGAAAAGCCCAGGATAGAAGGCTCAGCTTTGTTTCAGCAGATATTTTAACTGCTCGTACCCACTGGTGCTCTGTAGAGCAGTGGCCAAGTCAAATCCACAGAGTGGTGCCCGTGACTTGGTCAGTAGAGTATTGAGTCAAAGAGATTGTTTTGGTTTTTCTTTAAAAGCAAGATGATTTAACTAAAGTAATTGTCTTTGTTGCGAAAGAAAGTGGTGCTGAGTGCTTTGTCCAGATTTTAGAAAAGGCAGTGACATGATCAGAAAATTTAAAAACTATTTTTCTTTCATCTCTTATCTGAAATAATGTAACAGCTGTGTAACAGTTGATATTCGAGACTGTTTTGAAGGATGTTATTTTCTTCCCTTAACCAGGGTTTAAAGAAAGGGAGGAGTTGATTATATTTCTGCTTTTTCCCACTGTAATAATGTACTTTCTGTTGAAACAATGCAGTAATTTCCCCCTCTGCTAGTCCTCCTTTGCCCTGTGTGCAAAGGCATAATGGGCATGATAAATTTCCTCTGAAGTGCAGTCATCTGCTGTATTTGCGTTGCTGTATATGTGTTGCTGTATTTTGTCTTAGCTCTCAGTTTTACATTAGGTGATGCATAACAAGGAAAGGTAGGATTTGGAAAGGGCTACTTTGCAGTTCAGCAAATTACTTTCTCTGAAGATTGTCGCTACCACCTTCAGAATGCTTTACACAGGTGTAAATAGTAAGCCAAAATAATGTCTTTTCTGTGTACTTCCTTATAACACTACTGAGATGCATACTGAGTGTTTCAAGAGCATTTATTGATTCAGCAATATCAAGAAACAGGAGCTCTTTGTAGTAAAGTTTCTGTAGTGATCTCAACAGTACACAAATATGGAATTAATACATATAGTTCAGTATTGTCTAATTTTAGTCTGAGTAGTCAGGAAAGGGGCATACAATATTCTCACCAGTTACTCAGAAAAATCTGGGTCACACAGAGCTGTCTGCAGTCTTCAACGCACAGTGTGGAAGTCCTATTGATAGGAGCAAAATATAAAGAAGGCAGAAAAAATGGTACCCTCCCACAGGGGAATGAAACTGAAAAATGTTAAATGTGGGATGTTTAACACTGTTTGAGGAGCTCAGTAGTGTTGACAAAAACGTACCCTGAAGGTGTGCACTAATTACAAAAGAGTAGGTTAGCTTTTTTTGATCTCAGCAACCACAGACTTGCTTCTTTTCTTTGTAATCCTTTGGTAATCAAAGACCCATCAGCTGGATAATCTGTTGCTGTACCAAACTTTTTTATCTTTAAGCTTCTCTGAGAAACCATATTGCAAGATAGAGGAGTTACCAGTGGGCCTGACTGCAGTTTAGTTAGCTGTGTTATGATATTACAGTTGTATGTGTTATCTTCATTGTCGCCCTGATACATTTGTGGAGTATTTGTGTGTTCTAATTTTAAAAAAAAGCATTTCTCTAAGTTTTCCCTTCTTATATTGACCTAGTATGCTATTAAGATAAATAACATACATCTAGCAATTCTAAGAAAGAGTTAGTTGTAGATTCTTTACAGAAAACTTTCTATGGTGTCTTTCATCTGGAAGTAAACTGGAACCGCTGTGTTCAGAGCCTTAACTCTCGAATTCTGACTTTACTGTTTTTAGTTATAACCAAGATGAGTTTATTTGAAAAATCTACTAAAGATAATAAAAGTATTTAATCAAATTCAAAGACTTATCTACAAGCAACAAATGGTTTGCTTTTCTTTGGGAGGCACATAGGTGCAGTGTTTAAACAGTAACAAAAATCAAAGAGTAAACATCCATTTTCCAAGTGTTACCTTTTATTTGGAACTAACTTATTTCATATGAGAAGTAAATTGTCTTCATAAGAGTCTTTTTTGTTGTTGTTGCATCTTCTCTTTTCCTCTCCTTTGCTCTCCAGATCCAGCAATCCATCATGATGATGGTATGTACCTTTTTTCCCCCCTCTTCCAGGTTACAGGTAATTCAATTCTTTGAACTCATACTGTTGCTAATAATGTAACAATGAAGAGGGACATTTGTTTGACATATTCAAGCTTAATGGACTTCCTATGTGTCTCACCATCTAGCGAGGCAAGAATGCTGATTGGCCTGTTGTTAATAATGACTCTAACATGGGATACTCTTCCTACATGTGACGAGTTAGGAATACAAAATAGCTGGAGTTAGAGTGGCAAAACAACTAACCTTTTGTTATTGTTCCTCAGTACTCAGTAAAAATTCTGTGTTAGGTTTTGTTGAAGATCAAAAGCAGTGGCAAAGCGCCGAGCTCTCCTATCCACATCTCTTTTTTTTAATGAGGTGTGTTGTAAATATTGTTCTACAGTTTAGTGCCAATGTTGTAGCAAACCAGTACTAGAAGGTCATCACATTGCATGCAAAGTGGCCAGTCTTGAATTGTGCAGAATACCTGATTGCATGAAATGTAGCTAAATAAAAATTACCCATCTCTATATCAGAAAGAGGGAAAGATAAAGAAAGGATCTTTGCTTATTTTCTGAGGAACACATTCCCAGCATGGTTTTTTTGCTATTATAATTAGTTAAAAATCAAGGAGGGCTCTTTTCTGCTGGGTTGACAGCTTCAAGTTAACTGTTCTAAAGGCAAAGCACAGCTTACCTCACTCTGGCTTGGTGTGATGTTGGACCCATACTGGTATTAGATGAAAGTAGTTAGGATACTAATCAATGAGAGAGAGCACAGAAATGGAGTAACTGAATTCTCTATCACATTGCTAATGAAGCAGTCATGGTTGTTTATGTCCCTCTTGAGCCTTTAAGTTTTACTGCCAGGCATTTTGCTTCTTTGGGAGACTGTGGTCATCTCTTTCCTAAAGTACTCACAACTCCCCTCCATCAGATGCCATGGGAGGAAGGGAGTGTGACTGTAGCAAGGAAAATGCGCTGTGATCACTGCTCCCACCAGCAATGAGTTGGGGCACCTTGTCTCCATCAGCACCCTCTGGGTACTTATTTCTTGTCTCTGAGTCTCTCTGCTGGAGTATTGCTAATCATATGAATCTGGAATTACCGTGTTTGAATGCAGGAACTACTGAGTTGAAGTTGAAATTACTGCTGCAAGTCTGTATTGGAGCAAAGGGTTTCCACTTGGTCTCTCATTTGAAGAGAGAGTCTACATCACAAACTACTTCCAAATTAGTCTAAGACACCTATGTAACAAAGTGTTTTGATTGTTTGAGGAGACTATTACGGCAGCAAAGCTTCTTAGTTTTCTTGGTTGTTGATGGAGACTTTTGTGTTTGTTTGGTTTTTTTACAGCAAACAACTATTGTTCTAATCCTCATTTTAGTTGCTTGTTGTCTTTTAGTTATTTGACTTACAGCAGAAAGCTTGCAATGGCAGAACGTGTTGGATTTTCCTACAGTCCCACCCTCATGGGGTCTGTTTATGTGCTGAGGAGAAGACAGCAATGCATATTTTTGGCTTTCACATTCTTTGAAGTGGAAGTAATTTCTTTTTCATGAGATCATACTGTTATGGCTCACTGATATACTTCATAGCTTCAGGGTAATTATAAGGTATGTGGCTATTGCTTCTTGGTTTGAGTAGCTGAAATGACAAAATATAATAATGAGTAAATGTTCCATGTTCCCATATTTTAACAAAGATAGATTTACACTTAGCAGTGTGATTCTCATGTATTCGAGGTCAGACATTCTAGGGCTGAAAAGTTGCCTGAAACTTCCTTCCACATTATGCAAGTCACGTTGTTATTTTAATTAACTAACATATTACTTCTTTCACTAAAGCTCTCAAAATTACAATTGCAGTGCAGTTATTAAATACAGAATTAAAATTCAGCAATAATGAAGGAGATAAGGAAGAACTGTCTAGAAGATATATAGAGTTCATAAATGTAAAATAGTGTTATGAACTTTAGTTGATACTGAAAGCTGTATTCCATATTGGGAGCAGGGGAATAATACAATAAAATGTAAAAACAAAATAAAATTTAAAAATCAAACCAAAACACTTTATAATTTTTTAATTTAATTTTAATTTGCCACAAACTATGCACTTGAGATCTGTTACTTAATTTCTTCTTGATTGAATTTCATATATTTTAAAAAAATCAAATAATAACTTATAATATTTGGAATTAATTTGATTAAATTATATAAAATCCTTCATTAGCTTCATGCATGAG
The DNA here is from genome assembly GCF_000738735.6 of Corvus cornix cornix. Taxonomy (NCBI): domain Eukaryota; kingdom Metazoa; phylum Chordata; class Aves; order Passeriformes; family Corvidae; genus Corvus; species Corvus cornix. The sequence continues at coordinate 31,899,560 of NC_047056.1, read as the reverse complement.
GCTTACAGAAAATCTTGCTAAGCATGCTGCATTTTCTTTGCATCAAAGACTAAAATTATTGAGATTTCTTTTAATAGTGGCAAACTAATAATGAACTAGCTACATAGCTACATGGCTTCTTATTGCCTTGCTCACTTGCCTTCTGCCTGTGGCAGTTGTGGGTTTTTTTGGGGGGTTGGAAGGGTGTTGATGGTATTTGTTTCAGATCCGTCCTGCTAGCCCTGCTTTTTATTTTAGTAACCTCCATCAGAATTTATAATTTTGTAATTTTCACTGATCTTATTGAATAGACATATTACATGGCGACCTTTTTTGAGTTTCGTATTTATTTTAACTTTGTTCTTCCAGAGATCAAAGTGGTTGCCCAAAGATTTAGTTATTTTCCAGACATGCAATTTATAGACTGATAGCTATTTTACTATGTGTGTTTGTAAGATGTCAAAAAACCACTTTCTGTTATAAATAGGCTTGTGGTAAAAATTGTATTTTTCTGATTGTATTTGAGCTGGTGGCAAATAAAACAGTGATTTTATTAATCTAGTTATTCTTTGAAATCAGATAGAAGGAAAAGAATATAGAGAGTATAAAATAAGAATAATTTAAATTGTTTACATTTGTGTTCTCTAAGTCACAGTAATGATTGTGTTATTATCCAAGTGCATTTCTTGCCCAGGATAGATTTCCAGAATGAACTTTTCAAAACCTGGATAATCAAATACAGCAGTGAGGATGTGCCAACATAAACTTCTGAAGTTGGTGTCTTAATGTGTATTTGAAAGTGTGTCAGCCAAGACCTGAAGGATTAAGGAAAATTGGGAAAGGAAGTTATATTGCAACACAGTTGGGGAGAAAAGGCAAAACCATGAATTGGCAAAGAGATGTAACTTTATATTGAAATAATTCTTTTATGAATGCTTTGTAAGGTAAATAAAGTATTGACAAGCATTTGTCATAAAAATTGTGATGAATTGAGTCGGAAAACGGCCAATAGGAGAGGGCAAATAGGATGGAAACTATCCAGAAAAAGGAGTATTGTAAATGATTTATTTCTCATCTCTGCAGTAATCAAATCATGGACAAGCCCAATTACCAAAGACTTGGTCATGATACTTTAAAAGAAGTCAGTGGAATATTGTTATAAATTTCCCCAGGCTCAAGAGTAAATCCTGTCCTGAACAGCTGTTTCAGGTAAATTAGAATATATTCTTTCAGTGTTGAAGTTTTAACTCCTGTGGCTGAGAAATTTTTCACTGTTTAATAATGCCAGGATTAGAAAGACCTGACAATATGCTGTGGTGGGTTGGCCTCAGCTGGATTCCAGGTGCCCACCAAGGCTACTTTATCACTTGCCTCCTCAGCTGGATGGGGGGAGAGAGAATATAACAGAAAGCTCATGGGTTGAGAAAAGGGCAGGGGGAGATCACTCACCAGTTAACTGCCATGGGAAAAACTGACCCTACTTAGGCAAATCAGTTTAATTCATCACCAATCAAATCAGAATAGGATAATGAGAAATAAACCCAAATTTTAAGAACACCTTTCCCCCACCCCTCCATTCTTTTCAGGCTCATTTTCACTTCCAAGTTCTCTACCTCCTTCCCCCCAGTGGTGCAGGAGAATGGGAAAGGGTTGTGGCCAGCTCATCCCACGTTATCTCTGCCATTCACTCTTCCTCAAGGGGAGGGCTCCTCACACTCTTCCCCTGCTCCAGTGTGGGTCCCTGTGGGGTCACAAGTGCTGCCAGCAAGCTTGCTCCAGCGTGGAGCTCCTCTTTCCACAGCTTTGCAGGTCCTGACAGGAGCCTGCTCCACAGGGTAACAGCCTCCTTCAGGCACATCCACCTGCTTGTCCGTAAGGTCCTCCGTGGGCTGCAGGTGGATCTCTGCTCCCTTGTGGACCTCCATGGGCTGCAGGGGGACAGCTGCCTTACCATGGGCTGCAGGGGAATCTCACCTGTGGCACTTGGAGCACCTCCTCCTCCTCCTTCTCCACTGACACTGGTGTCTGCAGGACAGTTTGTCTCACATTCTCACTCCTCTCCCCAGCTGCAGTTGCTCATGCACAATTATTTTTGCCCCCCTTCTTAACTGTGTTGTCCTGGAGATGCTACCACCACTGCTGGTGGGCTTGGCCTTGGGCAGTGGTGGGTCCATCTTGGAGCTGGCTGGCATTGGTTCCACATCCCAAACCACACCTTGTGTACTGAAATGCAAATTTTGTAGGAATTAGGAGCTGAAGTGCAGAGCTGATTTTTTTTAAAATACTGATTTTTTTTTAATCTATTAAAAAAATTGCTCCAGTGAAAAATGTACCCCAACCAGGCAAGGTTTTTTGTACTCTGCATTTCTAACACTGCTGCCTTTTTAGGAGAATTCCCCATCTTGTCCTTCAGCAAAATTGGGTTTCACAATTAAAATATTCCTCTGGGTAATTACTGATCTGGGACACATGCTCAGACAGAACCAAGCTGAGCTCACACCACTGAGCTTTTGACCTTAGCAGTGAGAATGTCTGTGCCTGTCTTTAGAGAGTAAGCAGTAGATGGAAAGCAGAAGAGCTGAGCTGTAAGCTTTTCTTCGCCTCTTCCTTTTTGGATCGGTGTCTTAATCACCATATCAGGGGCGTGGTCAGGTGCATGTATTGTGGTGCGTTTTGTGCTGTCTGTGGAAACTGTGAGTAGGAAATAATGCAGAGTTCAGGACCCATAGAAAGAGCAACTGTGTAAAGAGAGAGCGGGTGATTTATTAAATTTTGTGTGTTGTGTGTGTGGGCCCACTGATGAGGCTGCTCCTGAGTGGATCCTGTCCCTTACAGCAGATACTTCACAGCTTCAAATGGCTTTTTTTCTACAATGCTTTTGATTATCAATAACCATTTAAACTAGACTGTTAAAAACATTCACTTACAATTTTAATTCCTTGCAAATTGAACATTTGTAATTCTTCTACATACTAATTATTTATTCTTTTTTTGTATGCATAAAATCATGAGGCACGTAAAATTGCTGGGCCAGAATTAACTAAAGTTGATTATTAATGAGATCAAACAGACGGTTATTTGAAAAATGAGCTACTATGGAATTCTGTATATATATTTCTTGGAGGTTATTTAAAATCAGTAACTTGGAGCTAAGTTCTGTTCCAACTGAAGTGTTAGGAATTTTGTTATTCACTTTAGGGAGTCTAGATTTTAATTTGGTTTGCTTCGTCACAGTCCACCATCTGCCTCCTCAGGTGAGTGACACATGAAGGATCTGTGAACAGTTTCCATAAACAGTTGGCTTGCACCTGGGAGGGCAGAAGGAAACCTGTGACTTCTGTGAGAAGTTTTCGCTTGCCAGTGGACAAATAGGAGAGACATGAGCTGATACTCTTCGAATTTTTTCCTTCTCCCACACCATTGCTATAAAGTTTTTTAGAGTCTCTTGTTCTCTGTGGTTTTGTCTCAATTTCTGTCTTTGGACCATCAGTAAGGAGGACTTTGTTTAGAAGGTACTGTGCAGGTTATCAGTAATTTGTGTTATTTATCGGTAATCACTGGGACCAAGGGACAGAGATGTACTTTGAGATGTTTTTCCTGCCATAACATCTGCATTGATAAGCATAGTTTGATTGAAGAGAGTCATCAAAATTCTTCCTTCAGGAGAGATATTATTAAAACATTTATAATCAGTTATAACTGAAGTACCAGCTCACAGAAACAAACTCCCTGCTCCTTCTCAGTGCTGAGTTTTCTCTGGGTTTGGGAACAGAGATGTGAAATCCTCAGAACAATATCCTCTTTTCAAAACATCTCCTTCCATAGTGGTAGACTGGGGAAGTAGCTTCAAAAAGTTCTGTGACAAGGTGGTAGGAATCTACTTGGAGTTGTAGGTTATTTGTTGAGGCTCCAGGTGTTTTTACCAGTAAGGGTTAGGAACAATAAATTAATCCAATTGTAACCTGTTGTTTTTGTCTGTCCTTTCATCTATCTTTCTATCTTGACATAGGCCTAATATGCTGTGTAGTGTATTATTGTCCAAGAGCTGTTAGATACTGCACAAAACCAGGAATGACATGATCTGTACCTGACAGAACTTAGTCTTGAACTTGTGAGAATGTGGGATGTAATAACCTTTCATTATATCTCTAAAGTATCCACCAGAGGAATAGTGGATATGGAGTAGATTGGCATGGAGCAAGGCAATTCCTATCTCAAAATGTTGAGTTTTCATCAGATGTTCCTGTCTTGCAGTGGGAAAATAAACTTTCAGCAACGCAGACTTGTCAATCTTTATTCTTTGAGTAAGCCTGGATAAACTGTTTACTGTAAAACACTATAGCACACAGCTTATGATAAGTATTAGAGACAGAATAAGAAAAGCATGAGTGGTAGTTTAGTCTATATGGGTACTGCAGGCAGTTCTGATGAACTTGCCTTTAGTTGTGTTAACTGAGAAGCTCTAGGTCCAGAAAGTACCAGAAATGGCGAAATTAAATAATACTGAGGTTTTTTTGTAAGGAAAAGGATTAGCCTGAGTAATGAGTAACCAATAAATGTGGAGGTTTTTTTCTTTTTTTGAATCAAGGTAAGATGACTTCATATCTAATCACTTTGTATAAGGTAAAATAATAGGACATTTTGTGTTCCTCTGATCTTGAACCTATTTTTATGTAGAGATTTCTTGTTATGAATGTACAAATTAATTTATAAACACAACTGCTGAGCAAGAGTATGTTAGGGAATATTTCTGCTTTACTCCTTAGTGTTCCTACTGTAGTTCCTTTGAAATAAGCTTTATTTTTGCTTTTATGTATCTACCTTTCTTGTTTTGCAGTTGGTTTTGTTCTGTAATAATTTAATGATTAATTTAATTAATCATCTTCATACATCTCATTCACTGTTGCAAGTGAGTTTTCTACATCCCATCTGTATTGCTTTAATTTACTGATTATAATTTGCTCATTATAATTTATGATTAAGTCAAGAAAATTCTTTCATCTGATGTGATGAAAGTCTGGTCTCTTTGGAATCGGTTACTTGAAATTTTATGCTTTCCCAGGTAGTGTTGGAAGTTAACACATCTTCTGCTTAAAAAAAATCCCAGCCTGTAAGTTTTACTTCAGTGTTATACAATACTTTAACACAGATGTTGGAAAGAGGGATAAAAAATTCCCTTTAGTTTGTATGAGGTAGGTTCTACCACACTAACGTCTTTCCAGTGATAAGGGAGTTGACTCCTGTAGCAAGGTCAGGCAGTAGATGTACTCTGTATCAGTCTGAGCAAACCTTTTGGTGGGTGAGAAATCCCTCCACACGGGAGGGCAGCAGGGGGTACTGTAAAATCATGAGCAGGGAATGTACAGCAGGGTTTTTTGAGAATTAGTGATTCTCGAGATCAATACCATTTCATATTCTAATGAGCGTGTTCTGTGCTCAAAGATTAGGATGAGAAATATTGTGACTGTTTGGAAAAATTTGGGAGTTCTGCAAAAGAATAGGATAATATCATAGAAGGCATGAGGTGATCTTATGGTCTGGAGTTACAGAAATGTCACTTAATACTTCAAAGTACAAAATCATTCATTTGCAGATGAAAAGCAAGAATGGGTGCTGCAAATGAAGAACTGGAGGAGCGTGAGGATTAGAGCAAGGTATCTTACTTTATTATTGACATAGGCTCTTTGAATTTTCATAGACTGGGATTAAATGAAAAGCCTTATTTGATTTCTCGAGTTGCTGGAAATCGCTGTAGAACAGTAGCCTTTGTCATGAAATCTTCTTCTTAAATTTAAATTTTTCTCCATTGTGAGAGTGTTAAATATCAAAACAGGCACACAGAGAGGATTGTGTAATCTCCATCCTTGGAGATACCTAAAACTTTACCAGACAAAGTGATGAGCAACCTCTTCTAAAAGGACCTGCTTTGAGCAGGAGGTTAGACTGAATACCCCCATGGGGATCATCTAACCTGAATTATTTGATAATACTGTCTGCTGTTTTGTTTGCTGGATTGCCAGTTAGAGCTCCTTATTCTCTTCTGCAGTAGTGCCCTTCCTTATAGTGATGTGAGCTTTTTATGTGCACTGCTCAGAGGGGTGTTTGCCTTCCCTAGGATTCAGTATGACAGAGGTGATTCTGGCAGTCGTTAATCTCCTGTTGAGGGTTAATCCTAGATCTTTCAGCACAATTTCTTAAAGGTTTTTTTCTGCAGATCCCATCATGCAATTTCTTATCAGGGACTGGGTTAATACCTCAAAATTGTTCTTTGCAGACTTTCTGTATTTTTACCTTCTTTTTGTCATCACACCTTAACAACATTTCTCCTGTTTCATATTTTGTGGAGTTTATCGCTCCTTAGGTTCTGAGGTTAGTCTGATCCTGAATTAGTTGAAAATAATAATAAAACATCCTCAGAAGCAACTTTGAGAAAAAGTTACGTCAAGTATCAGCTATTTTATTGGAACATGTTGCTTACAGTTTTAAAACAGGGTTGTAAAAAGATTTTTTTTATGCCTGTTACACATCTCAGCATCGTCTGGCTTTTAATTGGTTTGCTTCTTTAGTCTTGATATCTTTTTTACTCTTTGAACTTCACAAATTACAGAAGTCATGCAGAAGCAGGACATAACTGTAGAGCCTCCTAAAGATACATTTCCTACAGAGATCATTAGAATTAAATTTGAACAAGAAAATAATTATTTTCTGAAGGCAGAAAATAACTGAGTGATCAACAAATGCCCTACTGAGAATGGAAAAACACTTTTTTCAAATTTATGAATCTTAAACTGCATCTTTTGGTTACTCATGGGGATGTAAGTACCATTTTGGTTAACAGTTTAATATTTGTCACTCCTAGGCAGTAGTCCAACTGAAATTTTACTAGATTTTCCATCTTTATGCTGTTTAAGGGAAACAGTTCCTTAGAGGAACTGTAATAAAAGTAGACAGAATTGCTTAGAGATAGATGCAATACTATTTATATCAGGCAAGATATAACCAGAAGTGCCAAGTAATTAATTCCATTTTGAAAGGCGTCAATAAAGCTTAATCTGGAATATTGTGTGCACCTGACCATCAGTAATCAAGAAGGTTGAACTTGTGCTTAGTAGGAGAAGTGAAAAGTTCTAGAAGTGAAAAGTTGCTTTAATAAGAAAGATACTAAAGGCACTTGGCTGTGCAGGGTGAAAGCTAAAAAGGGAAATTATTGTCATCCATGAAAATAGCACAGGAGAGAGAAATTACAGGGTGGGATCTCAGTTATTGAGGATAAAAGCTAGAGCAGATAAAAGGAAAGGTTTTCTGCCTAGGAAAACAGCAAGATAAAAATACTCCAGTATGACAAGTGGTGGTAAAAACTCTTCCTTGTCCTATTATCTTTCCTTATCTGGATGCCAAGGTCATGGGTTGAAACCCCTGTAGAAGGTTTTCGCTTAAGAGTTGGACTTGATGATCCTTGTGGGTCCCTTCCAACTCAGAATATTCTGTGCTTTTGTGATAATTGAAGAATAAAAGCATATGAAACTCTGCCTGAAGTAGCAAGGAGAGAGACATGATCACCCAGGAAACCTTCTCCCTTTCAGTTTGGAATACCTGCTTAAGGTCCTACACACTGTCCACAGGTTCCATTTTTAAATCAGTATATCTGGTTTTGTATTTACTTCAGCTAAAGGAAAGTTGCAGGAAACTTCCGAAGAGTTACCATTAGAAATAGTAATTTGAAGTCTTAGTTGTTACTGCTGTGCTTCTTGTAATTAGGAAGCTGCCAAGATATCCGTAAACCCCCTTAAAAAACCAACCAAACCAACCCAACCCAACAAAAAACCATACACAAAAAATCTCACCCAAAGCAGTAAGCTAAATTAGACTTGCATAAGGCATCTGATATAAAGAGTTGAATGATGACAATTTAGGTAGCAGTACTTAAAAGTTTGTCCCTGGATAATGTTTAGTGTCAGCAGAGTTTTTCATTGGCCCATGCTGCTTCTTTCTGATGCAGTAATTCCTAGGAATTTACCAAAGATGAATCCTACTTTGTCACTACTGCTTGAGTAACAAATTAGATATGGTCGAGGAACAGATTAGAATGCACAGATCTGTCCTGCAGATTTAATAATTAAATAAATTGATTATTTAATAATAATTAATAATTAAATAATTTAATATTATTTAATATAATAATAATAATAATATGTTTTCTGCCAATTAAGTAATTTGGAAGAAATTTATTGAGAGGAAGACTAATCAGAAGGAGCAAAACAAAAGAGGTCATCTGAGATGTAATACGCAGAAGAGGGAGGCAAGGGGAGACGGAGCCATGAGAATGGTAGAGTTCAAAATAGAGCATATTTAGAGCAAAAGATGGTGAAAAATAACAGATGGCACATGGTTGGAACAAGCTTTTTTGATGCAGAGAAGGCTCAGGAAAAAATACAAGAGTAGGCCTGTTGTCTTTAGAAAGCCCAATGATCCCCACAAAAGGACTGCTGACTCCACTTTGGCTTCCTCCCATAATTTCTTTTCTCAAGAACAGGAAACCAAGAAAATCTCCCAAGAATGAACAGTTCATTCAAAATTATGCATTTTGAGCACTTATCAACAAAGTTCAAATTTCATTGTATAAAACATCATCATAATGAAGGATAACCTTGAGAGAAATTGTCTTTGTTCCCTGTCACAAAGTTCTCCACAAGGAGCTGGAATGAATAAGCATCTGGGGAAAATAAAGAGGGAATTGATGAGAAATAAGGGAACTAAAGAATGAAGTTGTAGTAGTCATAGGGAAGCTGGTTAAGCCACCTGAAGTTTGACAGAGCAGATAGGAGCTCTTGAAGTGCTGTTGTGACCCCAAATCAATTTCAGTCACATGCAAACGTTGATATGACATCCGTCTTTGGCGATGAATTTTTTTAATAAGATCAAAATGCAAGCTGTTTTCCCTCTGTTGTTTTTAAACACTATTGTGAAAATACAGTCTAAAAGGAAGTTATTCTGGCACGTGATGAGGTGCTGAAGAGTTTTATAGCACGTTTTAGACATGACAAGGACAGGGGCGTATCACAGACAAATTTTAGAGCTTCTTGTCATGATTCGTCATAGCCTAACAATAGCCTAATGGAAGTGTCTTACAGAAAGCCCAAATATATATGAGGAACAGATGGCAGTTTCTGTTCTTAGTCTGTGTCCATTAAATAGATTTCACACATACCCCTGAGGCTTATATCTGTTGTGCATAAAGAGAGCCATGAGCAGAACACTGCAACGTTTGACCTCTGTATTGTGCCTTCTTCTATGTGAAATTCAGCTGCGGCGTGCTCGGAAATGAATGATGATTGGTGTCTAGAGATGCTGTTGCTTTCTTTGACATAAAAGTGCCTTGGTGTTTCATTTGAGAAAAAACTTAGAGTAATTCAAACAAGGGATTGTGAAATAAGATTTACTTGAACTTTAATAAATTTGTTTCTGATGAAAATATAGGCATTATTGCATTTAAAAAGGGTGCAAATCAAAGCTCTGACAGCTACCAAAGAATTGCAAGAATCTAAAAATGCGGTTTATAATGCTTTTTCTATTGATTATGAATTTTGAAAGGTCAACTTCCATCAGAACATGGTGAAAGTGAGATGATAGCTGTGCCAATTTGGTTCAAATAATATCTTTTTGACACTTCTTGTGGCCTTATCAAGCAATCCATTTCTGCATTATGATGTTTAGTAAATCTATATTAGTGCTGAACTTTTGGGTATAGTATGAAAGTTGTGGTAGGTATCAGTTCTGATTACTGATTACACAGCACAGTGGGGCTTCAAGAACTGCCAGCACAGGCTGGATTTAGACAGCAGTGATCAAGTGCTCATCAGTTCTTGCAAGATTTCACCTGAAGTTAAATGATTAGATACGACACCTGAATGTTTCCTAAAATGAAACTCCATTCTGTGTCTTGGAAATTCAGATGTAGTTGTCACTATTGCAGCACTAGTTGTCACTATAGCAAGTAATTCTTTCCTTGTGGAATAAGGCACTAATTCTCATAGATGAAGATGGGAAAGCTGGGACCATAAAGCATAGCATTGGAATAACATAGTGATTTTCTGGTCAAACCAGCCTTAATGAAGTCTCTAGTTAATCTATTGTTAATCTCAGGTATTGAGTTCTTTTATTTTTCATGGCCTGAAATTATATAGAGAATTGAAATTAAGAGCAACACAAGACCTCTATTACATAGATTTTAGCTTTATAATATTTTTACACTTTCCCTTATTAAATGTAGGTATGCTTGTTTCTGGTTTGATGGCTTGGCTGCTCAGCTTCATAATGTAATTTTCCTCAGCTGGTGTCAAAAAAATTCTATTCCAGTCATAAACAATGCAATATTTGTAATTATTCCATAAAGTTTTTCTATGTTCTGGCATAGTAGGTCTTTATCTGTTTGATCTGTATGTATGTAAATCATTATAGAAGGTATGAAAAAGAGGATAAATTGTTCTGAGATTTGTATGTTCAGGACCTGTGAAAAATCTTCTTTTGCTGAATTGGTGAGCAACACCAGACCAAAGTCTAGAAGACTAAACTCCACATCCTGTCTTCTCAGTAAATTAAATGTCAATTCAGTAAATTAAAGATTTCTTTGGTCATCTGCATTCTTATGATGATAATTCTAGCAATTAGAAATTTCAGAGTCTCAGCTGATGATAGTTGTTTGTGATTACTAGTTCTCAGATTCATTTTGCTTGTATATGTAGACTTTAACAACCAGACAAATTAATTTGCTTTTGAAATAATTTAAAAACACCTAATCTGTTTAGGTATTTCCAAACAGGTGCACTAATGCTATAGTTCAGGCATAATATAACAGAGCTAGAAACCTGAAGCAAAACCACACGGTATTTTATTCCGAAAGGGGTTTTATACATATTTTGTCTGTCCCCTTCAATGAGATTCTAGGTTTTTTTTCTTTGTCTATGAGGGTTTTTTTATTGAGTCCTAATGATGCTATCAACATCCTTATTTCAACATTTAGGGAGCAAGGGGCAGTTGGTAAGAATTATTTTGGTATGCACCTGGATATGTAAAAGTGTAGGGAAAAGATCAGTATTGAGTGGACTGTTCTGTATAATTCACAAGAAATCCCAAGTCTGCACAAAGCATATGAAAAGTCCTAAGAAAATCAATAAGGCTACTTAAAGCTCTGTGCTCATTGCATTTTATTTATGTTTTTTTGAACTGAAGCAAGTATCAGTCATGTCAGTAAAATAAATGAAGATCTTTAATGTTTGCTATTTATTCTTTCTTGTGCTCCTTTTTCATTTGATACTTTATATGACTGCTATCTTGGTTCCAGTATTAAAATGATCTCAGCAGGCTAGATTGAATTTCTGACTAAGGTTCAGATTTGCTTTGACACCAGGGAAATACCATCCCCCATAGGGTGAAGTGACTTTGTGAAACATCTGGTCAATTCTTTCCCTTTTTTGGATGCAGTTTTTCCTTTGGGAACTGAAAGCTGCATCTGAAAGGCAACTGTGAAAACTTCATTTTATCACCTAAAATGTGTTTAATTAGAAATCATTCACAGGTTTAAACCTTGGATGACTGGTGAATTCTGTTGAAACTTACGTGTTTATGGTGTGTTAAAACACAGATATTGTGTTATTCATCACAGTAGGACTTTATTATTGGTACATTCTTTCTGAAGATGATGGTATGAGAGGGAGGGTATCATCTTTTTTGTACATAAGAATCCGTGGGACAATCTGAAGAGAAGAGGTATTCCTGGAGTGCTTCGAGTTATTTATTCTGTAGACCTAGAGAATTGAGTCTAATCTTTAACTGGTAAAAACCAATAGTGTTTCACTGACCGAAGTGCTGTCTGAAAATCTTATTTTCTATATGGTACCAAACAAGAATGTGGGACATAAAATCTCCCAAGATTAATGGATGTGCTGTGCTGTGCATGTCCGCATGCTGTATTTGTCTTCTAGATATCGTGTTGAGTGGGCACAAAAACAATTATGTTGGCACAGCAATAACGAAGTGATCTTCAAGTTGATTACAGAAAATATAACAAGGCCTAAGTGGTGAGGAGTTAAAATATGTTTTGAAATATAGTTATCATACTTCACTTGCTTTTGTGGATCAGTAAGAAAAAGTGAAAAGAAACTATGTGCAAAGAAGAGGCGGCCGTAGAAGGGGAAAGCTGTAAGTTCTAATTTTAGGAATTAGCTGGTGTGCTTAAGGCTGGAGTTCAGTAAATACTTGAGGTTGGCAGGGCTTTTTATTCCCATTCTTGTGCCACAGCCACTTTCTGCAGCTGCATGTTTAAAAGGATCAAGCCACTCACTTGGCTGAAGAGGCCTGTGCCTTCTGAGTCCAGTCACAGATGGTATTCACAGAATTTTGGCCACTGTTTAGGAGATCTGTCAAAATGTTTGCAATAGGTGCAGGACAGCTTGAGCGGCTCTTGCTACATGTTACTGAGCAAAGCATCTGTGTCTCTTGCATTTGTAGTGTAAAGTGCTGGGACCCTTTCTTATGTCAGGGTGCCCTGGTGCCACGCTGGCCCACGTGAGCAGTGTGAGTGAGGAGTCACTGACTGACTCTTGTGATAAAGAGCAGAAGCCCACGACTAGTGTGTCCTCTTTGGCTTAAGGCAGCACAGCCTTTCATTTTGAACATCACTCTAGTCTGCTCTACCACATACTTGGAAATGTTCAAATAAAGCTCTGTACCTTGCATGTCTGCAATAAAAATATATTTAATATTATACACCTGAATTTATCTGCATTCACTGCAGATCTAATTCAAAGAATAATTTTGAACCAAGCATTCATCATCCCAAGATTTTGTCTCTGAGCATCAAGGTCTTCATGACTAAAATTCAAAAAGCAGACAAGTAAATGCCATCAAAGAGTTTTCATTGTGTACATGTACTCAGCCACGTGCCCACGTACAAACACACAAACACACGTGCCTCACCAGTTAAGACTGTCAGAGGACTGTTACAGAACTTGTGATACATTCTCAGGTGCTAATAGTCTAGGTGTTTTTGAGTACTGTGTATGAGCTCACAGTCCTTTTTAAATTCAATCTCAGCTGCTTTGCATTTCACTTTTAACTCTGCTGTTCTCTCTTAAATTCCCTTTAATGGGTCAAACATATTTTATTTAAAATTGAAATTCACAGAATAAGTGTGTGATAGCAGATTTTGTAACTCCTACTGGAAGAATTAGATGTAATTAATTACAAAGTAAATATTACATATAATGCACAGTTTGATTTTTTTTTACTGGATATACCATGTAATTATCCAAATACCCTGCATACCTTTATGCTCCGGTTCTGATCTCAAAGCAGACTTACTGCACTTGATCTTCCAAGTCATTACCCCTGTGTTTAAGTAAAATATCCAAATACAGTTGTGGTATACTTTCTCTCATTTTTTAGGATATTTTCTCTGTGAACCCAGAAAACAGAGTTTGTTCTGCATGTTTTTGAAGTTGTAACTATACCCTGTCTGGAAGGGCATTTCTTAATCCCTTTCAGAATCAAGAGCTGGAGCTGTGGTTCAGTTGAGAAGCTAAAGAGAAGGTGCTCTTGGCCAGGATGACAGCTAATGATTAGATCTCAGTGGGGGGAAGAGTGGTAGAAGAGACGTGATGAAGAAGGATGTGGAGGGTTTGAAGGTGACATGGTGGAAGCCTTAATTGAAAGCACTGGTGTGAGAAAGATGGTAGGTTTTAAATAAACATTAAGTCTCTGATGTTATAACAGAGGCAGAACTGGAACTCTGTGAGTAGATGTGGTCCTTCCAGGCCAGGGGATGGTGATTCCTGGGCTTCTGGGTTAAGAAAAAAAGAAAAATGGGTCACAAGAGGGTATCTTTAAATAGGACCCTACTGTAGGGGCAGGACTCGTGGACCTTTCTCAATTATCTTCTTTTTTTTTCTTTCCCTTGTCTGAAACAGAGCAGCCTTATGTCAAAGCCTTTGCTCATCTTTTGTTTCTTTATTGTCTCATACAAACTATTGCAGTGTTTTCTTACCATGTTTCTTTTCTTCCCTTAATGGTGAGTAAATTCAGATGATACAGAGATGCTCAAGTGCATATGAACTGGGCTTTCTTTAGTGGATGACTGTGGATTGAGAAAAACTGGAGTGAATAATGTTCCAGAGTTTATGGTTTTAATATGGTGTGAGTCATCAAAAAAAAATTCCTTTCATACTGGTAGAATTGTTAGAGCTAAGCTTTCTGACAGAGCTATAAATTTCTGCCAATAGCCCCAATTTTTTTCAAGAGACAGATATATATCATCTGCCTATTTTCACTGTCCTAGCCTTCTTTACTCTGATTAACCCATGTGCTAAATTAGGAACCTCTGTTTCCTCTGTTTTCACAAATTGGTGTGAGATCAGAAACAAACCTTCTTGCTTTCTGACCAAAGAACTGTCAAAGATGAAGAAGAATCCTTAACCGAGTACTGAATTCATTTAGATTGCTAAATGCAAGTCGTAGCTGAGCTCAGAAGAGTTTTATTATTGAGGTCATGGTCTTTTCTGTGGTAGGCATTAAATACCATTCTATTGCCACATTTCTGTTAGCTCGGAGGAGCTTGGATCTCTCTTCTTCTCTAACTTCGCAGAAATTGTGTAACATTACTCTCTCAGTCTGTGTGAGGTAGTTTTGAGAGTATTCAGCTGTAAAACTGAAGAGACAAGCCTATGTTGGCATTATCAGATGAAAGAGAGCACCAGGAACTCAGGGAGGGGAAGGACATCTTCATTCAACAGGTGTGAGGTTATCTGCTAATGATTTTGAGGATAGGAAAAGTCTGTTTTAATCACCATGGTACCTTTGTGGTTTCCTTTGTTAAATTGCCATTTTTGCAGAATAAATTATGTCACTATGTCTAACTTTCCTCAAGGTCTGTGCATGACCTTCTCTCCTGGAAGTTTTTGTAATACTGTATTTGGAGAACCTCTTTGTGGGTCATAGTGGAACAAAAATGAAAGCTAAATTTAGCTTTTATTGATGGAATTTGGGCTTGCAAAGTCAAATTTTTGCACAGAAGTTTTAATGAAATTCATCTTGACTAAGCACTGGAATTTTGCTATTGTGCCAACCAAAAAGGGAGTATTATAAAGGCAAAATCACTTAGTATAAAAACTTGGTGCTTGACTTTTTATGTAACTGCTGAGCTTGGTGTTGGGTTTTAACACTGGAAGTTTTTGGCAGAATCATTTCATTTTTAAAGGGAAATCTACACTCTGAAAACAACATTTTAACTAGTGCCCCAGCTAGATTAAATGTCTTTTTTTTTTTTTTTTAATTTTTTTTTCTTTTATTTTTCCTAAAGAACACAAAGTAGAATCATAGAATATGCTGAGTTGGAAGGGACCCATCAGGATCATCAAGTCCAGCTCCTGGCCCTGCACAGGACATCCCAAGAATCACATTATGTGCCTGAGAGCATTGTCCAAACCCTCTTGGTCTCAGACAGGCTTGGTGCTATGACCACTTCCCTGTACTTGCTGTTTGGTATAGCAGAAGAGTAGGAAAAATATTACCAGATAATGTCTGTTCTGAATAACAGAACAGTTAACAGTTTTGTTAACTGGAATGCATTTGGCTTCTACTGGATAACCAAACCCAAATTATGCAATGGCAAGAGCTGTGTAGTCATGTATGTTATTTAGTGCTGGTGCCATAGCCTGGTGAACGCTACGCAGATTTAGAAATTGGGAGCTGTTCTCCCAGTGAAGGGCAAGTTCATTCCAGTAGCTGGGACAAACTTCCTTACCAAGAGGCGCCTTGTCCTTGACAAGGGCCCTTTTAGGAGGAGTTGAATTCCTTATTGCCCAGTAAGTTTTCCTTGCTACTTTCTTTGAACAAAAAAATGGTTTTAATGCATGAGAAATGAGGAAGAGCCCAACTTTTGTGCATATCTTGATGGTATCTGTACCAAAATGTATGTAAACTGCAGTGACCCACAGCCACAACTCTTCCTGCATTATAGTTTAATGCAGACCTAAATCATGTGAAGTCAGAAATAAACATGTATGTGTTTGGGTCAGGTCCCTCATCTCAAACACGATGAGTTTTGGATTTGGAGATATTGGAGATATGCAAAAACCTGACTGGAGAGTGTCCTGATCAACCTGCTGGCGCTGACCCTCCTTTGACAAAGAGGGTTGAACTAAATGACCTCCAGATAATTTTAGCCCTTCTGTGACAGTGTTAGGTTTTTGGCAGCTCTCAACTTGCCAGAGAAAGAGGCAGGAAAAATATAAGTTAAGCTAATGCTTTCCAGTGAGACATGAGTTCAGTATAGCCCATAGGAAACACTATTAAAAGCCACTGGAAGTGACTGTGACAGATTCTATCCTATCAGTTGTTTTGTAGGCTCCTGTGTAATTCATTTGTATGGGTTCCACTAGAAAACACCATGTATGTCAGGCAATATTCTAATGTTGGGAAATTTTGGTCACTACTTGTTCAAGAGAGTGGTGTGCACTTTTAAATTCTAGCTAAATCAGAACTGCATTTGACATTATTTTATTTTTGAATAATCATTTGATATTAAGAATGTCTCTTAAGCATATTCAGAATGACTCTTTCCCATGTTTAGAGGTGATTGAGATGGGCATGGAAGATTCCAGAAAGAGGTGCATTCATTTCTCACCTTTGCAACTGGATTACTGAGGGGGGTTATATGTCCTCGTAGAGATCACTTTATCTTCTCAGCTTCAATTTCTTGCTCTTTGAAGGTGGCCATCCTACAACTCTCCATAAAACAGTTCTGGAAACTTGGGCATGTTAAGAGCTGCAATATGATTAGTAATTCTAACTATAGAAAAAGAACAAGCCAGGCATTCAAGGGATCTAACCACAGTTTTATGAAATTCTGTAACAGAATTATTGGCAAAAGTAAGCCTAAGCCCCTGAGTGTTAGAGTAAAATCGTTTATTTCTAAATGTTTTTAAAAGGGCACTCAATTTTTAGAGCACTAGTTATTTCAGAAAGTTTGTAAACAAGGTAGGTAGAATGTTTTAGAATGAAATATACTTTATGGCATAAAAACAATCTAGTTGCGTTTTTAACATTCTACAGTTTATTTGCTGATTTACAACTCCATTACTGCAACGTAGCTAAGTTTAATGGTAATAAATAGAATAGTGTGTTCAAAGTAAGATGTGAAAAGTGTCATTGGTAATTGCAGCTTAGTGATACCTGTGTTGTTTGACAGATTTTGGGGACTAAGAGAACATACAGGAGGAGCTGTGCCTGTTCTGGTTTGGGTGGTGGGATTTTTTGCCAGGCCGGGAGATTGAGAGTGTGGTAATGACCATGGGTTGATTTTATCACAGTTCTTGCTGGGTTTTCCTAACATTGTTTACAAGTACCAGTTTTCAATCTTTTAATGGATTCACTTCACAAACGTGCTTGATATTCTGAAATACCTGTAAAAGTTTCCATGTGAACCTTCTAGGATGAACTAGAAAATACTGCACTAACGTTTTTTTCCAAGAGTCAAAATATGTACAATTCTCTTTTACTCTGGAATTCTGTAATAATGATTTACTTAAAGTTTACAAATTATATTCATATTACTGGAGTTGATAATTAACACTATTGATAAGTACAAAAACAGTGTGGAAATGCTTGAGGTACTTGTATTCTCCAAGTTCCTACTACACCTTTCCTACATCTGGTTTGCATCATTCACAGTAAAAGTGGCAGATGTTGGGAGCATTTATTTGAAAATTTACCTAAAGACAGGATTGAAGAACTTGTTTGACTTAACTTCATTTTGAAATTCCTCTATTGAGTGTAGAGAGAGGCTTTACCTGCTGGAATTTAAGGAAATCTAGCAGTGAGGTGGTGTGCTGAATGAAACACATCATTTCCCTGAAGCAGAGGAGCATATTTTGAGCTGACAGTTTACTACAATGCTCGTTTGGCTTCCTGGATGTGATTGTATCCGTATGAATTTCTGTAGTCTAATTTGAAAATGTTTTGAATACTCTAGGCAGTAAGATCAAAGAGCTTTCCAAAAAAAGCAGGAAACTAAAAGGTCATAATTCTTTTTTTAACCACTGGATCCCAGTTAGAGCCTTACACAGGTAAACAAAAGCAGAAAAATTGGGTAGCTTAGAGCAGTTGGAAAGGGAGAATTTGTATGTAGGGACTGCGATGTAATAAAATATCAGTTGTAAAAGCAGACCTAAGAGAATGCCAGGGAGTGTACATCTTGCCACATTCCTTAGAGAAAAGAAAATATATTCAGAGATGAGAATGGCAAAGCAAGAGGAGATTGTTTCATTCTTCCCATCCTCACCTTAAGCACTGATTCCCACTTACTGTGTTGTAAAAAATAACATTTTCCCTGTGTAAGCTAATTTTGCAGAGCTTCAAAAGCTTGATTGGCTTTGCTGCGCTAGCAGTAGGTCATTTCTGCACTTCATTGTTCTGGGAAGTGTGGAGCATGACAGTCATGCTTCAGAGAGAGTTGCAGGGTGGCAAACTGCTGAGAGCCTCTGGGAGCAGATGTTGAACCCCAGGCCCAAAACATGACATTCTTTACAATTTGGAACCTTCTAATAAAGAAAAGTGCTTTTGTTAAGTGGTTATTTTTTCCTTATCTATTCTCAGGGTTGCTCTTGTGGAAAATATTCCTGAAGGGATCAACTATTCAGACAGTGCACCATCCCATTTGTCTCTTTTCCAAGGCTGGATGAATTTGCTTAATATGGCTGAAAAGTCTGTTGACATAGTATCTTCCCAGTGGGACCTCAATCACAGCCATCCATCAGCATGCCAGGTATGTTCTAGCCTAACGAAAGAGTGGGACCTTAACAGTCTGTTCTTATTGTCAAACTATTAATTTTACAGAACTAAAACCCTTCCCTATAGCAGAACTATTTGTTTGGGTAGTCTAAAAATTCATTTTCTTATGGGGATTTTCCTGCCAATAGAAAAGTTTCTGAGAGTGGTGGTGTGCTTGGACTAGATAATGTTCAACACATACTCACAGCACTTCCATCTTAGGGAAGAAAGGCATTGTGTAACCTTAAGAAAGCTGTCAAATTGTATCTATATTTGCACATCCACCTATTTGGGAATATTCATGAATCTATGCAATTATTTTCTATTGGTGTTACTGATGAAATAAAAAGGCAAGCCTGTGGATTAATTTTCCAGCCAAATAGAGGGATAGACTTACAAAGAACAATATAGTATCAGATGATTCATAGCTTTTCAAAATTACTCTTGGGAGAGAGCGGTGTTTGAGACTTCTGCAATTAAGAACAGAATGAAAAATCATAAATCATAGTGAATAAGGCAGACATGCATTACAGTGATGCTGTGCCAACAAACACTTTATTCTTGAGAGCAGTCCTCTTAGAAATATGGTCAGGAAAGGTTTCCATTTAGCATCACTTGAGAAACTAAGATATCGAAGAAGTGATAGGCTGAGAGTATCTCCTCTTTTCCACTAGATAGATTGTTTGCCAAAAGGAGCCACTCAGCTGACATGAAATGGGGCTAAAATGACAGCCAGGTAACTGTAAGGACTCAACTCTATTATACTATGGCATAAACTCTTGGCTTTCCTTTCTAGTTCTGTTGATGCTGTGCAGTAAAAAATGCCTTTTGGTAGATGATAGGCAAATCCTGGTATTCTAACCAACTATATTCTGCTTCTTTTGAAATAGACTGTAGCCTAGTTGAGCAGCATACATTAACTTTTCTTCAGAGTAAGTTTGCTGCCTGTCCATTTAAAATACTGAAAATATAAGGTGAGCAGATGAATATAAAATGTAATGCAAACCCTTCATTTCAGAGTGCTTATAAATATTGGAATATGGTTTGTGAATAAATTTATGGAATATCAAAATATTGACTTTTTTCACAATGTAATTATGCAGCTAAGCTTTATTTAAATTTATTGCCTAAGTAACTTCAAACACATGTACTGTCATTCAAGCGATGAATTCAAAGAGATGGTGCCTTAGATGTTTCTAGGATGTGCATGAATTGATGTGTGCATGAATCTTTCAAAAGTATTGTCTGAAAAAAATTCAGCCTGTCATTTGCTTCAAAACTGGCAGAGCCTAACAAATCCCAAACAGAGGACAAAAAATAGTGAACTGGAAATTGGGATTTCACTAGTTAAGCATCAAATCCACATTCGCATTGCAAAGTAAAAACTGTAAGATACTATTCAGCAGGGAGAAGAAGAAGAGACATCTAAGAGGTGGATTTGGTCTTTTGTCCTCAAATGCACAGTTAAAGCCAGAAAAATGAAACATTTTTCATAATATTCTATTTGAGTTATCTTCTTCTGCCTGCTAGTAGTCTTACAAAAATGAGTAATTACTTGTGTTTAAAGGCAATTAATATTCCAGTCATTTCCTCATTTGTACAGCAGTGTGGGCTGAACAGCTGATAGATCTTTCTGTCAGGCTTGTCTATTCATGCTAAAACACTGTATTGTTATTGGCCAGTCTGATTGCTAAAAAATTGCCAAGAGGCAGTGTTTCTTAGCAAATTGCTGCCCCAGAGAATGTACACAAAGCTCAGTCTGAGAAAGGGAAGGGAGAAAACTTGAATCATTACATCTGCTTTCTCCACTTGGTGAAATGAAAGTGAAATTTCAGAGGAGCTTCAATAACTATAATCCATATATATATATATTTTTATATATATATACACTATAATTGTTTGAAGAATAAGTCCAATGCCCTCAAGTCTTTACAGTTTGAGTTTGGGGAAATTTTCCTAACATAGCAGGAGCATTATGAAAGGTAAGGGGGTAAGATGTAAAACTCCCAGGTAGTACAGTGCTTAGTGAATGAGTTCTAGTTGTTCTGTGAATGATTCTTGCTTTTTAGAAACTAAGGACATATCCATTTTCCATATGGACCCACATCCTGCTCTATAATTAGCAATTCTCGTTTTATGAATAGTCAAGGCATATTGGAAAGCAAGGTTTTCCACAAGAGCACTTAACAGACATGGGTTTTTGAAGGAGAAAAGCAGAGTTGGCTAGATTTCTTTTTCTTAATTAGTTGCAAGGTTTAACTACATTCTCTATGTAAGTCTGTGTAGTCACATACCTACATGCATCCATACATACATGTACACACACATATGGGCAATATACATATTGAAGAAAAATACAGCAGGAAATTCTGCAACTTTGTATACACACATACATGTATATGCCAAATATATGTGTCATCTGTATGTATACATATCGTCCATTGTCCAAATATATATTGGACATACATATATATATATGTGTATATATAAATACAGACATTTGCATATATAAAATTGCAGAACTTCCTGCTGTATTTTTCTTTATTTTTGTTTGGGGGTACATTACCTGGTGTCCTTGACTCTTGCTTGTCCATATTTTGTTGTTAAGAATCTGAATAAACATTTAATGCCAGCTGAGCTGTCCAGGTCACAGCAGCCACACTCAGTCATCTGAGATGATGAGTTTTGCTAAATTGGATTCTCTAAAGGCAGACACATGATGAGACAGTGTTTCTGTGCTTCAACAGATAAAGCAGTCAAGTAAACAAATACTTGCTTTGCAAAATGGTGAGTTCTCTCTACACTGCTTTTATCATTCAGAAAAAAATCCACATATTGTGGTGACTTTGTGTTGTCATATGTGTGTTTTCAAGATAGCAGGACAGTTGTCATGGAAAAGCATTGAGGTTTTTGTGGAATGTATGTGACTCTTCCTGTGCCAGTTTAGAGATATTAGAGGAAAATGGAAACATTTTTTTGAGGATGGCTTTTGATTCATTTTCACTGAAAAGAGAGAGGTGAATACAAGATCATTCCAGTTCACAATTTTCACAGTTCATTTCCTCTGGCTCATCTTATATTTTGAAACTTTAATTTAGAATGACCTTTTAGATTTCCAGGAAGTCCTTCACAGACTTCAGTTTGTTTTTCACAAATCAGAATCAATGCCTCATGGCTTATTGGTATTGCCATGAGTATGACACAGCTGTCCCTGGATGGATATTTGGATGAACATAAGATGATTGAAGGGTAGATCTGCATCTGATTTTCACAAGTATCACATAAAAAATAGATTCTTCTGATTTTGTTCACCAACGTACTGCACATCTCCCAAATGGCTTGATGGGAGGTGCCCCATCCATCTGATACTTTGTCTCATGTAAGGCAGCTGTCCAGATTTGTAATGAATCTCTGATGAGAAGTCGTGAGTCACTCACACATGCATTGCCCAAGAAGCTTAAGTGATTTGTTTGGTAGAGCAAATGTTAGTGAAAGAGCATAAGTTCCCTTCCTTGAAAATTATTAAAAAATGGAAATAAATAAAAAAAGAAAAGGGTATCTCCACACCTAGCAGCTCCCAGCAGAAATTGGATAGGATGAGCTATAGACATCTATCAGCTCATCTTTACACAAACATCTCCCCTCTTCAGGTGGTGGTGTTTCCCTGGTACTGACTGAGGCATAGAAAATAAATTCCATGAAAGGAGTTTTCAAAATGAAAGCATATTCCCTCCCTTTGCATTAGTTGTTTGGTTAGAAGAATTGAGGAAAGCATTTAAGTTTCTGAAGTTCTGTATTAAATAGCAGCAGTAAAAGTTAGGATTTCTTGGTGTATTTGCTCTATTGGTTTCTGCCAGCATGCTAGGGTTTTTAGTGATGTTTTAGAAATATACCCAGAGGCTTGATTATAGGAAAACTTGGGGGAAAAAATAGTAGAATTACATCTAAAAAAACCAGAAGAGAAGTCTGTGAAATAACCAGGTTTTTTCTGTGGGATTAAAAAGATAAGCATTTTCTGAACTGTAGGAATCTGTGTTACTGAAGAATACAATAAAACAATTTGAGAGTCCTTCAGTAAATACAGCATTTTCATGTTTGTATTTCCCCATGTTATTTCTAATGAGGAACCTATGCTGATAGAGACAAGAGCAGGCAAGGGAAATCAGCCAGGCTACAATCAGCTTGTCTAGAGACTGCCAATAAGTTGCTTTGGGGGAAACTTCAGGACATTTTAGTAATGACAGCTTTCTTTTTTTTTGGTTTTTTACATTCACCAGTTTTCTGTGGCAGGTAGAGTTGGAACTGATGTTTGAGATTCGTGATAGTTTAAAGCTACCATGCAAAAGTACATTTTTTCATGTGATAAATACTTTTTACATTCATATTTGTCACTTTTGGTAAGTTTTTTTCAAACAGGCCAGCGAAAAGTGTAACAGAAAATTTTATCAGGATAAGCAGATTTCTGATGGTATTGTTTGTTAAAATGCAGATATTGGTATAAGGTAGCCACAGTTTCATAGCACTTGGCTGCTCCTATTTGTCAGTCCTCACAAGCTGGGTATATAGAAATGCTTCTGATCACTGTCACGTAGCCGCGCAGCAGCCTGGTATTGTCTCACAAAAGGAGTGTGGTCTGAATGACAGCATAAGGGTTTGTATTCAACAGAAGCATTTCAAATGTTCTGACAGCAGTAACAAAACATTTCAGACCTTCCATCCCATCTTTTTTCCTTTTCATAGAACGAACCAGTAAAATTACAAGTAAACATGTCAGAAAGTGTAGAAACGGAGTTCCAAATTAATATTAATGGAGAAGAAGTCTAGGTTCTTCAGCAGTGAAGGAAGAATTTCTAGTAACCCTATTTACTTGCTTTTAAAAGCAAGTTGTGAATTTTTCATAGTTTGGTGTGTCTAGCTGAAGCCTCGGTGAGGGTATGAATGCCTGCTGAGGGATGATGCAGTGACAGGTGAGACAAAGGGAATTCTTTCCAATTCTGTCACGGGTGGTGGTTTTTGTGTACCTGTATAAACACAGATATTTGTGGTGAGTGCACTCCTAGTTTTAACCATCACTACTTAGAGATACTTTAAATATTGAATCAATTTGAGGTTTTACCATTTATAAACATAATTGAAAAAAAACAAACTGTAAATGAATAGTCTGTGGTGTCCCTGATGGGAAAACAGATGCATTTTCAGAGAAGATGGTTTCATTGGAATGCAGGGCTGCACTCCAAGCGATCTATTAACCCATAGGATGGGCTGTTCAGCAGCATGGCCTGTAGGAGACAGCTATGCTTATGTTGGTTACATCAGGGAGTACTAATATCAAGGAAAACTCAGGAGGTGCTGCCAGGTTCTTTTTTGTCCAAACTACAGTTAATACAGAAAGTCCAGGCTTGTTTATCAAAGCTTTTATAAATCATATGTAAATCTCCTGCAGGTAGAAGTGACAGTAATATCCAAAAATAACTACCATAGGGAAATAAAATTAGGAACCATCCCCCTGAAGCAATTCATTTTATCAGTTTTAGAAATTAACTTTCTAAGCATTTCTTTATCAGAACAGCTAACGCATTAATTTGTATTGATAATGATAATAAGTTTCCATCAAATTTATGAATGCATTTTCCACATTTATTTTTGTATGCTAGAGCTTTCTGCTGTACTTCTAGACAAAATCAGTTTTTACAGATAACCTAAACAAAACCAGTGTTTATTTTTCTACCTAGTAAATGGAATCAACATAGAGAACCTTTCTGAGTAGCTGTTTCTATTTATATGTATATTAATTATTATGCATAATGCAAACCTTTTAGTCCTTAATTTTCCCCGCTCACTTTTGCAAAGATGTGGCTAATGAAAACCAAAACTGCTGGTGTTTCCAGTGGGGGAACCCATATGAAGCACATCCAAAGGCTGGCTGAGCTCTGACATGCCAGGAGCTGACACTTTGGGTTAGCTGGGGGATAGGGCAAAGCAAGGATTGGGAATTCAGCAGACAGCAAGGCAGCGATTGCTGTTCCCATATTTCGTTAGAGCCTAACAGTGCCAGACTGTCGCACTTGCAGGAGAAACCCTCTGGGAGGGAGCAGGGCGCCCAGGAAGATTGGTCAGTGCGCCTCCGCTGCCCCAGAACTGTGCTGGAGCAGCTGCACAACTCCATATGCAGCATCCATCTCCTCCCCACTCTTATCTCATTAGTTTTTACATTCTCTGTAACATCTGCTCTTCTTCTTTAAAAGATCCAGCACAATCTCTGGTATAAGAATTAAGGATTTTTTTTAGCTTGATGAGGTATGTGAGGGAAAGCCGCTTCTTGACTTAGACAGCAACTCAGGGCTCTTGGGTGTGTGAGTTAAAATCATGGACGGCATTTCTTGCATATGGAACCACCTAGTCACCTTGAGAAATGCTGAATCTGAGCATGAGAAGCATTTGGAACTTCATGCAAAGAATGTTTTTGTTTTCCTGTTCTGTTAGCTATTCTTCAGTGCTTTCATTATGGCAGTATTGTGTTCACTGCTAAGTTCTTGAGAGCCTTGGGACGAGCAGGGAGCTATACCATGGATTTGAGTGAGCAAGCAGGCATACATTACAAAAATCAACCAAACAGTAGTTCTGTTTCTATTGCAGCTTCTGGCTGATGGGTAATTTTGAGGAAGCTATATTTTAGGAGGATGGGTATTCTTATTTTGCCACATATATTCAAAATAAATGACTATTAAAAGATAGGTCTGTACTGTAGACAGGGGAGCACTACTTTCTGTGGCTATGTAATGCTTAAGGCCCAGCAGGCCCAAAGTATCAATCTGTGCAGTCAATTTCAGGGCAAAGGTTGGCTTTCCACTGTCTGCTGCTTATGGGTTTTCAATCTGTGGGGAGGGCTTTTGTCTGAGGTTTTGTTGGTCCATGCTACATCATATTATATCATCCCAAACTGTTCTTGGTTTGGTCATTTTTGTTGAATTGAAAGATTCTTTTAAGATTCTCAGAGTAACAGTTATTACAGAGAATTATGTAACGGTTCTGTGAAGAGCTTTATCTTCTGCCTGTTTGTTTGAAAGTTGATGTATAGCTGTTGCTTTTTTTGTTTTAGCTTTACCTTGGGACAAGCATTACATTGAATCTAAAGTGAACTGTGTAGGTAGGGCA
The DNA here is from genome assembly GCF_000738735.6 of Corvus cornix cornix. Classification (NCBI taxonomy): domain Eukaryota; kingdom Metazoa; phylum Chordata; class Aves; order Passeriformes; family Corvidae; genus Corvus; species Corvus cornix. The sequence goes on along the minus strand of NC_047056.1, from coordinate 31,873,604 downwards.
GGCATTTTGTCAGGTGCATAAGCCCAAAGTCTTTGTGTATTGGAGTGCTAATTGAAAGTGGTGTCTGAAGTAGCAAGTTAGAATAGCAGCAAGGAAATGAACTTTGTCTGTAATTGTAGTAACAACACAGGAGTAATACACTGGAGAGTCTATTCTTTATGTGGTCTAGTTGGATGTTACTAACTTAACTTTTTAAATTTAATTTAAAATACTGAACCTAAAATTTAAACATTTACAATGCAATCAGAAGTTTTGCTTCTTGTTAGTTTCTTGGATATGGAAAAATGTGGCAATTTAAAATTTTATTTTTCATGTGAAACAAATGTCTTGATTTCTGTTTTGACATGTATCCACCTCAGTATGACATTCCCTTTCTTGTTCTGTGTTAGAAATAGGATTTAAATAGTAAAATTTTATTTAGTATAAATAGTAAATGCATGTAAAATACCTAAAAATCATAGTTTTCCTTCATGGTGTAACTCATCTAAAGATGAGCATGCAGCTACTTGGAAATGTGTTGTACTCTGGTTAGAACCACTTGCAAAAATATCACTCAATACAGAAAAAAAATGTAATAAACTCTTTTCCTTGAACTTTTAATCCTAAGTCAAGAGGCTGTGATTATTTAGAAGAAAGTTAATGTCAAAAAGTGCGCATGCAGCATAAAACCCCTGGACACTTCATTTTCTGCCTGACACCTGTCACCTTGTCAGTATTGCACAATCTGGGAAAAGGAAGCAACCTTTTTGGCCTTTGGAACAGTATTTCTCCAAGAAAACGAATTTGAGTTGCTAACCTTTAGGGTAGGTTTAATCATATCTAGGAACATAGTTACACAGCTGTTGTTTATAATGCTTTTGTTTTAACGTGCCTCTTTAATTTGTTGATATGCAGTTTGATCAATTCTGTGTCTTAAAGCTTCTCCTTTCCTTTAATGTTCTTCCCAGGGTCAGCGTCTTTTTGAAAAATTGCTTGATCTGGCGTCCCGAAATATTGAGATAAAACTAGTGAGCGATAAACTGCCCATGGAATCAAAGGTATTAAACGACTTGAAAACAAAGGGTAAGACCAAGGTCTTTCTGTTGTCCTGCCATTGACTGCTGCGTGATGTTCCTGTTATTTAAAATGCAGACTCGGATGATACATAAAATGCCCACTACTGGTATTGAGCTATTACCCTATAAACCTTTAGCTTTCTCGGGTTTGTAGGTGTCAATAATCTGAAACTGTTACTGTAGTTGATGTTTGCAGTTTGCAAGCAAATAAAAAGGCAATACATGATTAGATAGGTGTTTAAATTCCCTGTAGCCATTTTAATAGTAGGCAACATAACCTGAGAGTCTGGGGTAATACTTTGTGGGACAAGATATTTTTCCTCTTGAGCAACAGCAAAGTAAATTTATAAAACAATGTGTATGGTACTGATGATTCTGATGCACTGGACCATTGGTCAGACTTAGCGAGCTGACAAGGTTTTCTGTGCTATGTGTATTTCTTTGGTCTCTGCTTTCCTAATTGTTACTTTGAGGCGCAAAAATCCCTATCCAAAGAGGGATTGTGCATTGGCACTACATGAATAAACTTGTTTTATATAAAACTATGTGGAAGCTAGTGAAGAGATTTTAAGAATTGCTGAAAGAAATTTGTCTCTCTTAGGAGTTTTAGCAATCTCATACACATTTCTCCTGTTAGTTATCTGTATAATCTGATAAAAGCATGATTTTAAGGGTAGGATACCCATTTCAAAGAGCAAAAAGAACCTATATATTTTGATGGTGATCATTTTTGACACAGATGCCTATTTGGATTACAAAGAGAAATCAAAAAAATTAATTAAGCAAAGGACTTGTTATGGGTAGTAGCACCTTAACATAGCATGACTGTTCATGGTAATGAATAAAGAGCACCCTCTTCCAACAAAAATAAGGAATTCCTTATAACCTCCTCACTGCACAAGTAAAAGAATATTGCTGATGGAAGTCCTTATCCCTGAGGGAGATTGGCTTTTAAATCAAGAATAACATGTTATTTAAATTTAATAAACTTAAATTTAATTTAAAAATTAATAACTATAGACCCTCATCATTTCATGACACTGCCTGTTTCAGGGATTTGATTATTTCTGCTACATAACCAAAAGAGGTATCGATCCTCTGATAACCAGTAAGAATATACCAAATACTTTGTCAGATATATGTGAAGTATCTTTTTCTGATCTGTTGAAAAAGAAACAGGTATTTTAACATCAATGTCAGTGAAATTATCTTTGAAAAAGTTGTTTCTTTTCCCTGTGATTCTAATATCCCAATTCCTGTGAGTCAGAGAATGGGAGAGGTGGGCCTGTACATTTATATCGGTGTACTGGCAATAGATATTTTAACTATCAATTAAAAATACCCAATACCAAAAATTACCCTCTTTCAAAAAAAGATGAGGAGAAATTTTTAGCTATAAAAGGGGGAGAAATGTTTAACACATCCTTCAGTTTATGTGGGAATTAATCCAACCTGTGAGCTTTTTGAAAAAAGACCAAACAACAGAGCAGAGGCTTTTACAATTTTGCTAGCTTCAGTTTCCCTTATGCCTTTTTCAGATTTCTGAGACAGGAAATCTTACAGTATTCAAATGAATTGATCAATATATTTGTGCTCTGAGCTACAAAGGATTGGAGAAAGTTGCTAGTAATTCTTGTGAGTTTTGTTTTCATCATCTTTGAACCCTGGAATTATATATATCATTGTGTACTGTTGGCCTGTCTCAAACATCAATACTGCAACTTCTAGAATTTCTCACTAGGATTTTTTTTTTCTTATTCCATGTTTTGGTCTGCTAATTTCAACAAACTCTGATATTTTTATTAGAATGTCTTGGTTATGGCAAGGTGATTGCCAGCTCTGTTGCAATTCTTTCACTCATTTAGGTTTGTTGTTTGGTTTTTATCTCCATGAAAGGTAGATAAATCTTTACTTGGTTTTGCATTCCTGAGAAGAAATAAATTAGTTTTAAATTCAGTCAGATTTAGTTGTCTTAATTTTATGTTGAAATGAGTAGACCTTATATGAGCAGTTCATGGTATGTCCTGCTTGTGTAAAACAGAAGGTCAGTGGGAGTCTAGCTTAAAAAAAAAAGAAAAAATACCAATAATCTTTGCTATGCTGTCCTGGAAGATCTATCTACTAAAATTATTAATCTTTTTGCATGTGAGGGGCTGGTCACCTGCACCCTCAGAAATCAGTCAGGACCGACTGTTGAAAGGGAGCTGTGCATTATCATGTGGACATATATCCATGAAGACAACTAATTTTTTTTTTCCTGCAACTGGTCAGATTTGTCTTTAAAATATGCCATGCCCCCTTTTCAACAGATACATTCCTCTCTTGGAGAAGAAAGCAATAAATGTTATCAGTAGCTCAGCCAAGCTGTGAAGCATCTCAAGATTGAGAACCAGAATGTTTGTCTGAACAGACCCAAACCCAGACTTGTGGTGCTGGTCTGAATTAGGCAGCGGAGAGTCTAAACACTACTCTGGGTTTCATCAGCTGATAAACTACTCTGATTGATCCTAAGCAGCAAATGTGCTTGGCACCTAATCCATGGGCAGTAGTATGGACAGAAAGCACATACGCAATCAGTGGGACTCTGGGAATTTCCTGCCTTTCTGAGTCTGCCTTCACCTTGCTAGGTGGGCATAGCCTTGGCTCTTCTTTCCAAGGCAGGTTGTATGCAAGAGTCAGACTGTCTCCAAGTTGTTCTGCTGATTATGAAAGAGAATTGCTATTTCTTGGAGAGGATGGAAGAGTCTTGCCTTTCTTTTCAGCAGACTGAGTGATCAGAACCCCTGAGCTGTGCCCTCATGTGGTGCAGACTGGTTCCTAGGGCTAGGGCAAAGGATAATTTGGCTGTTGGCCCCGGATGCACCTGCTAATATATTGCCCAGGAACCTTAAAAGGAATCTTCATGTAGCACACCCTGTCTGCTTTAAGTAGCCTTGATGAAGTGGAATGGGTTTAAACACATGGGATTGCTTGGAGACCAGTACTTGGTCATCCATATGTTTTCATGCGGTGTTTCAGCTTTTTTGTACAAGGAACCACGGTAGGTTCCTGTACTGCTGCATCTCAACATAGATGTTGAGACTGTTTCTGCCAGACAGATTATTCCAGCACATCTTTCCTTTTTCTAGACAGGCATGCATCAAGTCCCCTTGCCTCTTCTCCCCCTTTCTGAAGAACTGTAGGAAGCAAGGGTACATCCTACCTAGAGTCCTCTCCACACATCCTTCCTCTCCAGCAGCTGTCCCTATTGATTAATAGAGGAGAAGGTTGAAATCTGACTTCAGATGTGGGCTGATGGGGTAAGATGAAGCATAACTTACATGGATGGGGGAGCAGAACTGCACTGATGTGGAGTAAAATAAAATCAGTAATTCACAGTTGCAGTGTTAGTGTAGACATCTGAGCTAGCTGTGAACCTGCAGGTTTGTCATCACTCCAGTGACTTTTTTTTGCCCTGTTTATGCTATCCTGACTTACTTGAGGTAGCTGTAAAGCAGGGGAGATTGATTACAGGAATCCAATGGCTGCAGTGTGAAACATGGATTGATTTATTGTGCTAACACATACCACACCTAGAGCTGTGGCGGCAGGATTCTCTGAGTGCTGAGGTCATGTACATTTGCTAATAATTGCTGGACTGTGGGAGTGTTATTTAGTTGCAAAATTAAGCATGCAAAAATTAGGAAATACTAATCCCATAACATACATTTATGATAGACTTTAATTACATTATCAGATTTTGTATTTCGCACAAAATACCTGGCTGGTACTCCTTGTAATCTTACCATATTAATCAGAGGGTTTTCCTTTATATTGAATGAGAATGCATCAAACATTTAATGCCTAAGGCAGTTGATGTTCATTCAGGGGATATTATTTCTGCTGGTAATGGCTAGAATCTTTTTTTATCTTCATATTTAATATGTGTCTCTAGGCTTTCTTCATTGCACATCTGCCAGATCCTGCACTGAATGCAGAATGATTAATTTCCTCATAGGCCTTTCCATGCTGTTTCTCACTGTGGTATCTGAGTGCTCTGCAAATACAGTATTAATTAATTTATTTTTACAACATGACTGTTACGTGAGGTTTCTTGCTCCTTCTGTCTCTTGGAGACAACCAGTGATTGTTAGTGGCAACACAGGCACCAGAAGCCAGAGCTGAGCATTTGTTTTCTATAGTCACAATTAAAATTTTAAAAAGTGTATTAGTAATTTAAAAAAATTAACCACATGTAAGTTCTCCCAGCTCATGTTGTCAAAATTATTACTAGACAGACTATAAACTGTGATGTTATTTTTGTAGGACATATGTATATCCATACTATGCATATCTGTATATGACTCTTGTGAAAGGTAGGTCTGTCTTTAGACAGAATTTGGCTCATTGTGTAAACAAACGTTCTTCTTTATCCTCTTCATACTGTGACAGTAGCTTATTAATGCTTGTTTTCATGGTTATTGTTTTAGCCTTTTCTCAGCTGTGGCTCAGTCTACTGGATGGAGACATTGCTTGTAACCCTCCCCCTCCTTACACATAATTATGTACCAGTCTTTGTTCATCAGTAACGTTTCAATAGCACTGTCTCCAATTAGCAGGTTGTATTATTTCTCATGTGTACAGAATCTAAATCTCTTACTAATTGCAATCTTATTTTAGCTGACAGTGTTCATGATTTTTAAGACATTCCAATGGATTTTCCTTCTTCAATTTTCATTGCTTGCTTCCTTTACTATTTCTTTTTTACCCCAATACACCTTTTTCATTAAGCATCTTTCATATACTTGCAAGGGATATTTTATCTTTTGTCAATGGTGGCTGAGGCGGGTAAGAAAAGAGGAGTCTGTCTGTGTCACAGTGTGATTTAAGGAAAAAATATCATCTAACTCAACTAATCACTTTTGAGTATTAGCAATGAAATTGGAGAATAATAGGAATTCATTGTCATAGGGCAGGATCCAGTAACTAGATCACACGTGCAGCTGTTGTTCACTGAGGAGTTCATGTACATTTGCCCAGGATTACACTTTCTCCTAATTAGATACAACCAAAACAGAAAAACTAAAAAGTTACATTGTTGCAGGGTGACAAATAAATGAGTAGATAGTAAAGCTCTAGAAATTTTTTATTCATTGAGTTGTGCTCTTTAGATTACAAACACTAACAGATACCATTCCGTGACAAATTAAAACAGGTTATATCTGGGCAGCTGCATGATCCCAGCTTCCTCTTTGCTCTCCCCACCATATGTTGTCCTTGCCTTCTTCCTTGCACCAGTGATCATGTGGTAAGACAGTTCAGGGGGCTGCTTTGGCTACAGACTGCTTGTTTTTTTGGCTAGCTTAATTGTCATTTGCTTTAGATTTCTGCCTTACTCAGCGTGTGATCTCACAGGCTGGGGATAACACAGAAAAAGGAAACACATAGCTGGGGCTGACAAGGGAGGAAGGACCACTGGAACCTGGTTGAGATAGGTTCAATCTGCCATGGCACCAGAGAGCTCAAGTTCATGTAATATCAAGGGACTCTTAAGAAGTTTGAGGGTTTCCTGTACTTTTCTGTACTGTCTTAACATAAGTGTAGCACAATGGGCAGCAATAGTGAATGTGATTTATATAAATTATGAAATGTGTTTAATTCCATATTCTGTCTGCTTCTGTTGGCACACTTACGGTGCTGCATAGTTTTAGAGTTGTGGGAGCATGAGCTTTTACCTTTGGCCACAATCATGTTCCCTTTCCCTATCTTCTTGTGGGAGAAGGGAAGATGTAATTTTTAACATACTGTAGAAGAACTGAAAGATGTTTGTTATGTCATAGAAAAGATGGAGATTGTCTGGGAGTATCAGAGCAGTTTCTTCTTATGAAACAAGCTGTGAGTTGGGCACTTTTTCTGAACTAGACCCTTTGTACACTGCAAACCCTAGGAATGCAAAATTGACCATTTGGGAGAAACTGCCATTTTTTCTGGAAAAGATAAAGCTATAAGACTAAGAGGGAACATTTCCTGGTAAGTTTCTTTGGGCCTAAAACTGTTTGGAGTTTGGGTGACTTGAGTTTTTTGAAAGCTTTTGGTAGAATAAACAATGATGACATGGATTTATATTAAGCTCAGAACACTTGGTTTCAGTACTACTGAAAATGTTCAAAATATGGGGACAGTGGACTGTAAAGAGATTAGAATAGAGCTATCACTGGCAATTTTAAGAATAAAATAAACAGGCCTCTATGAGGAATGGCCTTGTAGCTCTGGTGCATGGGAAAGATCTAGATTGGTTTCAAAGCTGGGTTTAATAGTTCCATAATAGTTTGGAAGGAGAACATAAACTTATGTGCTTAAGGACATTCATCTCAACGTAAGAAAGAACTTTTTTTCAGTAAGAACAATCATTCACTGGAACAACCTTCCTCAGGGATGGGTAGAGTCCCCATGACTGGAGGTTTCCAAGACGTGACTGGACAGGGTGCTGGATGATCTCATACAGGCTCCCTTTTTCCACAAAAAACTGGGTCAGATGATCTTCTGAGGGGCCTTCTAACCTGGGATTTTCTGATTCTAATTAAGTCTTTAATTCCTTTTCATGTGAAGTAAATGTTGAGAATCAATGTAAATACTCTGCAAAGACTAAAAAGAAAATACACTCCATTCGTGTCATGGAAGGCTGGAATCCTGAAGGTGGATCTTGAAGAGATTTCTGCCTGTCCAGATGGCCAGTTTTTGCACAATGTACCATAAAAATAATATTATCTGATGCATGTTCCATTGGAATGTAAAGAGTGCTCTTGACAGCTGATGTTCAGTGGATGGTTTTATGTAAGGCAGTGAATGGATCTGTAGCTCCATTGCTTTCTTCATGCATTTCCTAGGCTGGATTCTCCAAGACTGTGTGTGAGGGAAGGATGTTAAGATGGGGGAAGTTCCTGCAGCAGTACCAAAAATAGACTATTTTTTCCCTATGATTTTTCATAAAGAAGTGAGCAGGATTTTTTGAGAGGACCAGTAGACTAGGGGTAAATCCTCCTGAAGGAAGCAAGTAATTTGGATCTGAGTTTTACAGAGTTAAAGGTGCGTGTGAACAGAGGGGGAGAAATCTCTTCCATTCCTTTCAAATCGTAAATGTTGACATTTTTCTAAAACTCTAAGTCACACTTGAAAATATGAGAGTGTACAAAAGGCAGCTAATGAAAATTGCACTGGCAACATCTTTGACATCTGATTTTAAATTCATTTTTATATTTTGATTTATTATGAATCAGGCCTTGTTCATTTGTTATTATTATTTTATATAACTTGGGTACCACAAAAGAGTAGATGCATGATTTGATTTAGCTTTTATTAGTTGCTGCTGAAGAGCATTTCCTGGTATTTTCTCTACTTTAAGCCTATGACAAGCAATCTTAAAGCCAGTTCCAAGATAAAAGATCTCATTAAGTTCTCTGCCTCTTAGAATGCATAGTTACTTTGACAGAGTTCTACGTAGTGAGAATTACCAAGCTGAATTTCCAAAGCTAGCTGCATCCCATCCTTCAACAAAAGAGGCAGGTATTAGTTTTGCGTCAGAGATTCAAGCATTCTTACCTAACATCTAGGCAACACTAACATCCAGAAACTCCTGCTAGGTTTGTTTTTGGAGAAACATCTTTCTGTTTAGGCACCTAGGCTGTCTTACCTTAGTTTATGTTGCACAGTGTGCACGCATCCACAATCATATTGATCACAAGGGAATGTTCAGTGTTGGTTTTGTGCCTAAATCCCATGAGAATTCGTGTGCAATGTTTCTTACTTGTTTCAGTTGGAGAGCTAGGTCCTGCAAGGTAAAGTAAGCCACATCCAACCTTATGAAACATGACTGAAAAGAGCAGGTGGGGAGTATTTTTGTTAGATGTGTATCAATACACCAAATGTCTTCAACACAGAACATCTGTCTGAGTTGCAGAAGATGATGTTGAAAATCCTGTTCTGTCTGAAGGTTTCTAAACTGCCAGCTTTTTCCTTACAGCTGTCTGCCTTACCAGGCACCTGACAGAAAGCAAATCATTTAAGCTAGCATTGAACATCTTAAACTTCTTAAAACTGAGTTTGCAGTCACAAAGGTTTAGGAAGAGCAGAAGATATTTTGTAGTGGTGCTCCCTTGGTCCTTCCTATTTGACTTCTAACAGTTTGCAGAAAAACTTTTAATCTCTATCTACATTTGAAGATGGCTGTAGTAGTCACACATCCATTTGGGATGGAAGAAACCCGGCTTCCAGTCCTTACTCTGCTTCTACTCCTTCTATTGCCTCCAGATATATTTTGAAAGAAATGTCTTACCCTTAATAGCAACAGAATTGTTTTAAGGTTCTACTTGTAGGACAGAATTTTAAAACTTCATTGGAGTATCAATCCTTCTGTGTAATTCCAAATGAGGAGCTGGGTAAAAACTACACTTTCCATCAGCATTGCCTGCTGCTTTTTTTGGATGTCTTTTAACTCAAAAAATGTAATAAACTGGTTATAATCCAGTTTTTATTATAGGTTCTACAGGAAACTAGATGCCTAATCTGAGAGTGAAACTTCCCCTGGATACACAGTAATCCTCATTTTAGGCACCATAATAGTTCACAATGTGAGCAGCTTATTTTCTCTTGTGAGCCTGAAGCACACTAACTTTAAAAAGATTTAGGCATAGCCTGACTTACAGAATTCTCTAGCAGGAGAGGATTTGCAGTATGAGGCTGTCACATCCACAGCCAACAGAGGGAGGAAACAAAACCTAAACAACCTTCACAATAATTTAAATTCTGAAGGCAGGCGGGACCTTAGGTTGTGCTGGCTTGTTTTGCAAAAAGGAAGGGGGAAAAAGGTTCACTTAAGCCAAAAATTCTGTGTCTTTTAGAGCCAGATATGTAAGCAATAAATCCTCATTCTAAACTCTACAGCTTCTGTGTCTGTAGACTTAAAAATGAATACCTTTGCTGAGAGAAATGGCTGTGTACCCAAAGACAGTACCCTCCCATTGGTGATGTGTACTTTCGCATTATAAAATATCAGTCACATGCTTTCCTGTATCTGTAGTCACTGTTTCAAACATGCATAGGTAAATAATAATACATTCATTTAATTCATGTTCCTCATTAAGGCTAGATGTACTGTGAGGCATATTTAAGATGTTAGGGACAGATGTACTGTGAGGCATATTTGTTAGGTGTTTAGCAGAAACAATATAATAATTCTTCTGCTTTGAAATTTGTAATGGAAAAGGTCTTTCATGGTAGATTGGTCAGTATTTTAGTACTTAATTTCAGATTGCAAATATCGTTGCACTCAAGTCTGGTACTAATGTGTGTGCATTCATGGACTTGACAGCAGTGGGCACTTTTGTATTTAACAAGCTCCAGTACAACTGTGAGCATTTGTAATCCAGCCATCTTGTGAACAGCAAAGTTCTCTTGTCTGGTAGGGCCTAGTCAGGTCCAACATAGCAGGTTTGTGCCACAGGGATCATCTTCAAATCTTGCTTGATGGTTTACAAGCTGGAATGGATTCTTCCCATGTGGCACTAGCTGGTTTGAGTTGCTGACACTCTTTAGTACAGAGGAACCAATAACGGATGGCATTAGCAGAAATTTGTTGTGACATTTTTAAAACATAATGGGTAGTGTGCAAATTCCTACCTACAGCTACTGAAAGAGCTGGTAAGAGCTGCCAGGGCCGTGTGAGCTCAGAAAACATTTGTTAGGTAGCTGTGCTACCTTTGCAGAAATTTTGGCACCCCATTCTTTCTCTTGTATGCAAAAGCACTAACATTATCTCATACTGAAAAGAGATGAAGGCTAATGGTCCTAAAAGGGGTCCAAGGAAAGCAAGTTAATTTATTTTAGGTCAATTCTGTTTTCTCCATTCATGTGATTTTCATATACTTAATATCCACTGGCAGCCTGACTGTTTTCTTAGAACTGTATCTTTGTCAGTCACAGGAGTCTTGCTGGTATGATTTGGTATATTGTTGATTGCTACTGTTTTGCAAGCAGGCTCCAGCCTTCTCCGTGGGGCTGAGTTTTTCGTCTCTCACCTTGTTCAAGTCTTTTGTGTCATCTAGACTGAAGTGTAACTTCAAACTCGGGCAGCTCTGAGAAGACTGAGCTGACATGACAGGGACACTTGTATTATGTTCTTTTAGCTCCTTTGCTGCTTAGCTCAATCAAGATAACATTTCTGCTTTAAACCCAATTAAAGTACTGTGTGCTCAAAGTTATATAAGAAGCATTAATAAATGCCCAGACCAAACTGGCACTCTTTGACCAACACCATTTGGTTTTCATTTGATGAACACTTTGGAAAGGCTACTCAGCTTGGGTTGTTGTGTACAGCACAACTGTAGCATGAAGTAAACCCATGTGACCAAATCTTGCTGGTTTATACAGCATTAGTTATCAAGCGTGATCTTTGTAACAAGGATTTGCCACTATGATGCTAATATTGACCTTTCTGGTTATCTCCTATAGCAGTTCTCAAACTAACCTTTGGCTTCTACAGCACTTTGGTGTGTTATGAATTTTTATGCAGCCTAATGGTTGGAAAGCAAATTACATTAAGCTCCTTCTAAAGTTTTTCAACTGGAAGCAAAGTTCCCAGACTGATACCTCTGTGTTACTCTCCATCTTTTCCGTCTCGTACTGCATGCCCTTACCGAGCGATTTTCTCTAATATTTATGCTTGAGAACAGAGTGATTTCAGCCTCTTTCCCTTCCTTTGGACAAAATAATAGCTTTCTACAGTGTGTAAGTATTAGTAATTATGTAGTACAGAAATTGACAGCCATTTCAGTGACTCAAAACAGATCCCTGCTCTTGAAGCTTTTAATCTCAGTAGTTTTGTTAGTATAAAGTGATGGACAAAAGTGCCAGCAGTTTTAGGACTACATAATATCTATACTAAGCTCCAAAATCTCTTCAAAAGAACATTGTGATGATTGCAATGAGAAGCTTTCAAAAATAACAGTTCCTAAGCAAAGGACCACAGAGCAGCTGTTCTCAGCCATAAGACAAGGGATTGTAACCAAGTCCATGATGTGATATTGGGACTTGAAGTGCCTGTGCTGCCTTCTGGTCTCGCTTTCGTAGAGATCCCATGGTCAGTTGCAAGCAGTCCAGTTACGCAGCCCCTGTCCTGTACCCTGCTGCCGTCCCAAATGGCTCTGAACTGGTCCATCTCTGTCGCTTGTTGTGCTCGAGCTAATTCTGTCTGTCCTGTGTGGTTTGGAGTAGAAAAAGAAGTCCTACAGACCTGGTTCTCCACCAGTTCAAAAAGTCAGGGGGGACTAATATACCTATATTTGTGTCCTTCACAGGCAGTTGCTGATATTACACTGGAGAAATGAGACAATATTTGTGGTCTGGTCCCTCTGTGACACTAAAATCCTCTGTGATTTCAGTGTGCAGTCACTTTTATTGACTGTATATTGTGTGTGTCCTTCACCCAGCTAATAAGATAAAATCTGTGGAGTTGTGGCTTCCTTTTGTTTTGCTTTCTACACTTCAAATAGGCTGTTTGGAAGAAAGTCAATCCGTGTTAAAAATCTGCTAACTGACAAACTATTGATTTGTATCCCCTACATATTTCCTCAAATGAAAGCATTTTTTCCCCCCATACACATTTTATTTTTTCTCTGTCCACTGTCTGGATTTTTCTGATTTTGACATCAGGGCACGTCCATTTTTCTCTTTAAAATGCCTCCATTTAAATGTATGAAGTGTCTGGGTGACCAAGCCAGAATGTTGAAGCCCTCAAAAATGCATCTGACAGGCTGGTCAAAACAATAGTAAATCAAGTGTGAGACTCTTCAGTCTGCTACAGCAGAGCTACAGTATCTATTCTATGTGCTTACTTTGATAAAAGAAGAGGCTGTAGAAGTGTCTTGTTCTTTCAAGAACCTTAGATTCATGGTAATAAATAGCTCAGCTTCAGTTGTTGTTTGGACTAAGAAAGCAAGAAGAAATTCCCAGAGTCCCAAATTGCAACGACCATCAGAAATCTTTGTTTATTTTTTGGCTGTATATCATGAGTTAATACCTGTAGAAGTCCTAGCACATGTAAATAAAATAAAACTAGAACCAATTTGGGTAACCCAAAGCTGTGATTAGCCTTAGAACTATTAAGAAAATATATTTTTTCCTTTCCACAAATTTATTTGTAAAGTCTTGAAGAATATGCCATACTGCTTATGTAGTTATAAAACAGAATATGTTCCTTAAGTAACTGGAGCGAGAGGGACTGAATGAGTAACTGGATGAATATATATGATACATGAAACAATGAAAGAGTAGGCAAGGGCAAGAGTGAAATTATGAACTGAGTATGAAGTGGAAGAGAGTGATGGAGAGGGAGGATGAATTATGCTGGGGGAAAGTAGTGGGGAAAATGAAATAAGAGGGAGGAATGAATCAGATAAAAGCAAAGGTCAGAAACTGAGAACTGAGTAATTAATTTAGGAAAAGATCAGAACAGAATGTCGTCAAAAGGTGAAGCATGTTATTAGTGGGCTTGTGACAGCATGGAGAGAAAAATAATTGGCATTGAGATAGGAATGATCTGAAAAAAATGTAGTACAGTCAAAGGCTGACTCGGCAAGATAACAGGATAGAATCAAAGGAAAGAGATGGGGAAAATGCTGAGAGACAAGGGAGAAGTAGTGAAAAGAAATGTCTGTGCCACTGGCAGACCCAGGTTACTTCTGGCTGTGCCTCTGCTTTTCTTGTATGGCCACAGCCAGGTCAGCTGGTGCTCTTGGCTTTTGGTAGCCTGTAAATAATACTCTAGGGCTGCTCAGGGAATCAGCTAATGAAAGTGCAGGAAAAAAATAGATTCTGTTATGAAGTTATTGTAAAAATGAAAAGTGGTAGCCACTCAAGGAGGCAAACTGTTCTCACCTCTTTGCCTGCCCTGCAGTATCTCACCTTCCAGAACTGGGATTTCTCCTTCAGGGGAAGGAAACTGACAGAACCCAAAGCAGAGCTCCAGATGTCTGAGGAGCGCATTTTGAGAACGACGCACAAGTGTTGTTACTGCTAGTCAGCATATTTAGAAGTGACTGTTGCCAATACTGATGATTTTAGAATATAAAAATATCAGAATGAAATCATGTTGCTAAGTTAAAAAGAGAGATAGGGATAAATAGTCACCACATTTTTCTTGGTAGAGATTTAGCCTTCTTCATTCATAAAAGGTTGTGATCCTAATTCCTCATGTGTTAGGATGAAAAAAATGTCACTGAATTCATGGATGTTTCATCCAAGAAGTATATAAATAAATATAGTGCTTCATAATGCTAATCCAAGTCAAGAAAAGTCTTCAAAAGGAAGTGGGGTAAGCAGTGAGCGAGTTTACTAATCTCTCTATTATATTTAAAATAGCCTTCTTTTATAGTAAAAACATATGCAATTATAATTAGGCAAAGAAAGAAAGCCACAATCCAGCTTATTAATGCTTTTACTGATTGTATTATAGTCTTCCTTCAAGCAGTAATATGCTTTGTTGCCTGAATCAACTAAGTAAGAAAATTACTTTTCCCAATCTCCAAAGCAATCACTTTTACAGCTTTGTCTAGTAAATGAGCAGTCTACTCTCCAATAATGAAGGGCAAAAAAAGATGTGGAATTTTTTTTAATATTCTAGCAAACTTTGTTGTATATTAGTTCTCTTACAGACTCTACTGAATCATCAGACTCTCAGAAGAGATTTGTACTAAGAAAATGCTATTTAAAGGAATGCTGAGTTTTGCTAAGGGGAAAGAATTGAACTGATGATCAATGCTCTCATTCAAAATTTTCTATGACTTGATACGAAATACTTCAAATAGCTCAAAGAAGTAAAAATTGATTTAAAAATACTGGTATCAGAGTCTAGGCAGTAAAAAAATGAGGATTTTCTCAGGTTTGCAACAGGCAACAACATCAGGCAGCAACACTTGTTAAAAGAGGCAGCAATGTTTGCTACTTTTGATAAAATTACTAAAAGGGAAGGAAAAGCTGTTTGGAGCTTTTTAAATTACACTAAATTCTTGTGCATGAACTCAATTTAATTTTATTTTAAAGACAGACTAAAATGGGAGCCCTAAACGTTGGCCCAAGCAGTAAGAGATTCTTTAGCAAATACAGCACAGAAATCACTGGCTTCAGAGGCCACATCCAGGTTGGAAAGTGTAGAGTTGGAGCATGTCCTTTCCTGTCTTGTTCTATGTAGTGAGCTGTATTGTTGGCTGCTTGCATTTTCTACTGGGTGGCAGCACATGTGTCTCAAGGACATGCTGATGCCCTGGATTGCCATCACTGGAAGGACCAGAGATCTGTAGTTATATGAGCTTATTCCTTCTTTGCAGTCTACAATTCTGTGTATATGTTAATTAAGCATGTCCACACATGATTTATCAACTGTGAGGGTGGCAAGGCATTGGAACAGGTTGTCCAGAGAAGTTGTTGATGCTCCATCACTGGAACTGTTCAATGCCAGTTTGGATGGAGCTTTGATGGAGCAACCTGGGCTTCCATCTGGTAGAAGGTGTCCTTACCCATGGCAGGGGGTTTGGAACTAGATGACCTTTGAGCTTTCTTCCAACCCAAGCTGTTGTATGATTCTATTCATGGGGAAGGTCGAGTGTTCTCCTGCTGTGTCTATCCTGCGGGTAAAGAGGGGACTTTTTATCTCGGTGCTGTCATATTTGTGATGGACCCCTGGCTATTTGCTGGTGAGTCAGAAATTAGGTGTAGCTGGGTGAGTAAGTATTACAGAGAAATACTGTCGGGCGTCTCTTTTGTCTCACCCGTGAGATGGGGTGGGAAGCACTTACGTTATATTTCTGGGGTTTTTCTGCTGAGTAAATCAAAAGGGCCCAGCAGGCAGCACAAAATGCATTCATGTGGGCGAGAGCTGTAGCACTCCCACACTGAACTCTAGCTACAGCTGGGTACTTAGCTGAGAAATCAGTGTTTTGATTACTTGGGCTAGCAACAAAGGCCAACATTTGACATCTTCAAAGCCAGAGTAAGGGCATATTTAGATAAATGTTACCTTGGGAACTAACTAGCTCCCAAGATGTCATTGAAGTTAAATAAGCAATTCCAAGAAATTAATTCTGACCTTTCCTTTGTTCTCAAAAATCTGCCATCCTGCATCCAGTGAGCAAACTCTGCACACATGAGGGTCCCTGGTGGGACTTTTCTCGATCTTCTGTGTCACTGTGGACCCCTGTGTAAGCATGTGGAAAATGCCAACCCAAGCAAATGCCAGCATTGCCTTCTTATCTACTTTGCACAAGACGAATGATTATGCAAGATAAAAGGCAAACAAATTCTGGAGCTTGCCACCTGGAATTACTGAGGCCTGATTTTGAGAAGAATGGAGGCTGAGACTATGTGGGTGTACCTTTAAATGGCAGCACTGGCATAAGCAGTTCTTGCATCTTGTTGCACCCAGCCACAGCCACTCATTTCCACACTTGTGCTGCCCCTTCAGCTGTGTTGGAAAAAATTGTTTACTGCCATGTGGTGAGCTGGACTAGTGAATTGTTCTACATTTGAAACAACCTTCTTATTTTTATTTATTTTTAACCTGGATCCATTTTCTGATCCAGCTCATTCCCTGAAAAAGCTGCTTTGGCACAGCTGAAGAGGTGGTGGAGGGAAGGAGAAGGGTTGCTGAAGATGAGATCTGTTCATGCTACTATTTTGGGGGGTAACTGGTGTTGGTTTTTTGGGTTTGGGGTTTTTTTCCCGTTTTTAAACATGCAAGTTATAATTCTGTAATACTTTGGTTTCAGTTAGAGAGCTGGGTTTTGTAATGCTCATTTGTCACTATTCCTTTTTCTTCCTGCTCTTTCCCATCCACATTCTCAGCCCTTGGCTTCCACAGCTGTGTGGATAGAGCAATTTCTGGGACTGTACCTCCTCACAGAAATTACTTCAATCCACTGACTGAGTAAAAAACAAAGTGAAAAAGCAATGGTGAGTGTAGAGGATATTTGCTCCCCTGATCATGCAGGGCAGAGCCCAACAGCATGTTGCAGTCTGCTAGGGAGGGAAGGCAGCCAGGCGAGAAGCTGGCTCAGGGCCTGGAGAGGGGGCTGGGAAGTCAGACGGCAGCAATGGAGACCTCTCTTCTCACGTCCTCAACTCCACAGGGAGATCCTTGACTGCAGCCTGTCTGCTTAGGAGAGCTCTCTTGTAGCAGCCTTTCTTCCAAGCTCCAGCCAGCCAGGGACACGTGAGCTGGCTGGGGAGCGTGCCAGTGGAGATGAACAGTGGCAGCACGCAGGAGGCAGAGTGAGTGCTTGTTGTCCCTGAACCACCCACGCCACAGCCCCAAGCATGTGAGCCCATCCATTGCCATTCCAGTGGGTGCTGCAGGCACCTATGTCTTTCCAGAGAGAGACCAGAGGGGCTCATGGAGCTTTGGTCACATATTCCTCTCCTGGGCATTGATTTCCTCAAAATTATCTTTGTGTCAGTGACCTCAGATGCTGTAAAACAAGATAGTAAGCATTACAGTAAATTTTTGTGAAAAACATCGACATCAGAAACAGCCCAGTTTTCCTAAAGGCAGTTTTGAGAAGCTACATGTGCCCACAGCTTATGGCTGATCATACACTGGGAGTGAGTGTTTCTCATGCAGGTAGTTTGAGTTTAAGGCAGGCCAGGATGGCATGAATGTAAATGTTATTGCGAAAGCTTTCTGGGGATTACTTGGACTCGTGCTAGAATGTAATTTCTTTGAGTAATTATGATTTCATTTTTTGCATGTGTGACAGTTGAATATAGAGCTGCTAAAGAAAAGGCAGCAAGGTTTTGATTTTAGGCTGCTTCTTTTTTAAATTACTGTGGCTTTAGACAGATGAATAGCACATAATCCCAGAGTGACAGGATTCAGTCCTGGTAGTTTTTAAAAAGGACAGAGGTATGTGCATGAGAGAGAGAGAAGCAGAGGGCAATGTAAACAAAACAGCTGATTCAAAGTTAAAGTATTACCATCAGAGATTTCCCTAAAAGTCCTTGAGTGTTTTCTCTTTAAAATAAATCTGAATCATTAATCTTTCTGGGCCAGGCAGACTTTTAAATTGTATTTCAAACCCAATATTCCATAAAGAGCACAGAAATAGTAAATAGTCTAGTTTGTCTTTTAATCATTCAGAGATTTAGTAAAAATAACTTTGTTTTCAAGTTGTGCATTCTTCTGCTTTTTTACCTGTCCTCTTCTGAGTGGTGGCAGGTCACACTAATGGGGCTTCTGGAAAAAGTCCATGCTTTTTGCAATCAGTTGAGAAAGAAGCCTGAAAATTCATGGGGAGGTGATCCTCTGCCTGGGTCACTTGTGTCTGCCCCAAATGAGACAGCTACTCCACCACTTGTGACCACTTGTATTGAAAACTCTGGATTTTTGTCTCAGTGGAATAAAAATTATGTTTATTCATGGCTGCACTTTGTGCTAAGGCTTATTATCAAAAGCAAATAAATGAAAGCATATATTGCAAAATGTAGGGAGACATTCACTTTATGTATCTATATGCAGATGCATCCATATCCTAATGAGCAAATTGTATTTTAAAAAATAAATGTGGGACCTAAGGGTGATACGGGATCTTCTGTTGCTGTTGCTGAGTAAGCACATGGTGATTAACTGCATCTATGCTGATCTGAAAAGGCAATTTAGCTGAAAGAACACAGAAGGTCTATAGCACGATAGCAAGTGTTGCACGTGCTGCTTCTCACCTGTGTGTTAGCCCCCCAGAGAGGCCATGCAAGGTGTCCTGCAGGCTGTACTGGCTGTACTCCTGTGGGCATGAGCTTGTGAGCTCCAGGGTTTGTGGTATGGACTGGGTAAGTTTGCTCTTGACTCTGACTTGAGGCTGCCCTCCAAAGCATAGGTAAAAATATGTATCCGTGAGTGCCAAGTGACTGTCGGCAGGGGGGTGGAACAAAAAGGCCACAGCTCACGTTCTCCTTTCTGAAGGTCTCATTACTTAAGAGTATTTGCTTCTGCACGTGAAAAATTAGGAGAGGAGGAAAAATTGTGGTGTGAGCAAAGTGTATGGACATGGCAATGAGGAGAGTGAAGGGATGACAGGACTGGGATAAGCAGGAGAGGGGAGCTGTTGCTACTGCGCCCAGCTTTGTTGTGACATGGGGAACAGGGTCTGGAAGATGCACGATGGATTGACTGGACATGCAAGTGCATTTGTCAGGTTCAGACTGCAAATATATGAGAGCTGTGAGCAGTGTTGCTTTCCCTGGCCGGACTTATTTCATATATCAGTACTGCCTTGTACCCTGCTGTCCCTTCTTCTTTGTGATCTCTCTACCACCTTCCCACTCCCTGTCTTAGCTACCCCTGCCCCAGTGCGTTCCCCTTCCATCACCTGCTGAAACCTCTACTTGACAAGCTCTGTTTTTCCAAAATGGGGAAGGAGAGACATTCAAAAGACACCCTGTTCATCTCCTCCACCTTTATAACATTCCTGTTCCTAGCAGAAGGTAGCAGAGCACTGCCTGCTCCATGACCTCTCTCCTAGGGCTCTCACAGTGCAGTGCCAACACGTGCCATCAGGTGATGTATCTGCACGTCTCTCCACACTCTCTTCTGCTGCAGCACTCTTTCCTACTGTTGGGGCTTCTGAGGTCAGGCCTCTCGGTGCTTTTCTCATCCTTGCTCTGCCTGTTGTGTATTGCCTGTCACTGTTGCTGCAACTTCACAGATAACACTGGCTCTCCTTTTACTCCTTAAGTTCTTCCCCTTATTTTTCTTTCTCTCTGGTTTTAAAAACACTGTAGTGAAAGTAAGAAAGTTGTGAAGACAGAAGACCAATTTTAGGCATGGTACAAGCAAATGCAGCTTCTGTTTCTTGGGCGTTATGTTTGCTAACTCCAGAGTGAGCTTAGCCTGTAACTGGTAGTGCTGAAAACTGTGGCAAGCAGAATTTGCATGTTTGCTTTCAAGGCAGCTGTGATAATAGCAGCCTAAACAGTTGCTCTTTCTGGGTCTTCCTTACAAAAATTGTTTACTGCGTCCACCAGTGAGGGGATTTGGCATAATGACGTTGCCTCAGTACAAGGACAATATCCTAAGCTGCTCACAGGTGTTGGATCCATAGCCTCAAGAAAGTGAACACCTCCAAAGAAGGTTCACCTTCTCCAAACTGTTGCATAAACTTGGATGTGGAGGCCAAGTGGCAACCCAATGAGTTCCAGCCTCCTGCAGTCTCCCATGAAGAGGAATCTCCCAGTTTGTGTAGCTGTCTGGTGACCTTGCTTGAGCAGCAGTAAAATCCACAGCTGCAGCACATCTGCACCAAGAATGTGTCTGACATGGTTTTTCATGACAGCGTGTATGTGATGATCTCTTGATCAAAGGCTCCTGCTAAGAGTTTAGTGCTTTGCCTCAAATATGTAAAAAATGTCCTAGCTTTAGGTTCATAGGATCATGAAATGGCTTGGGTAGGAAGGAACTTCAAAGATCGTCTAGTTCCAGCCCCCTGCCATGGGCAGGGACAGCTTCCACTAGACCAGGTTGCTTAGAGCCCCATCCAGCCTGGCCTTGAACACTTCCAGGGACAGGGCATCCACAGCTTCTCTGGGCAACTTGTTCCAGTGCCTCACCGCCCTTACAGTAAAGTTTCCTCCTAATATCTAATCTAAACTTACTTTTGAATCCATTCCCCCTCATCCTTCCCTCTTTCCAACATGCCCTTGGAAAAAGTCTACTTCTATCCTTCTTGTAGGCTCCCTTCAGGCACTGGAAGGCCACAATTAGGTCCACCATGAAGCCTTCTTCTCTCCAGGCTGAACAATCCCAGTTCTTTTCAAATTCCTATTCTTGCAGTCAAGCTTGCTCTAGGGCTTTCAGACATTGTTAGTGAAGTATCTGAGAGCAGGCAGCTGGACCAAGCAGGATGTTGCAAGGCTAGAAATTGTAAATGGCATTTTCTTGGGCCATCCCTCTTCTTTGGGATTACTTTGGGAATTGGATTTATTTTTTAATGGATGAAAAGTCAGTCTCTCTTGCAATACTGCTGATACCTTCTGTTTTCTTCCTCCCTTATGAGAGAAAGCTAGAGGGTAAGTAGCAACCTGGCGCTTCCAGGGGCTGTGTTTGCATCACATGCAGAAGGTCCAGGCTCTCAGTGGCAGGGCCTGCTCCATGCATCCCAGACTGCATCAGTCATCTCCCTTATGCAGTGTGAAAAAATTCCCCATCTAGAAGAAAAAGTACTCAGATAAATGTCTGCTACTTAAAACATGCTTGGATCCCTACAGTGTCTCTTTTTTGTGGTTTTTGGGTTTTTTCTGCAGAAAATCTGTAATCTGTCCCAACCCTTAGAATGCACAATTTTTAGGGACAGACAAATCCACTTGAGTTTTAAGTGACAGCACTGGTTTTCTCTAAGTTCTTATCCTGAATTTTAATCTCCAGTGAAACAAAATAGTTAGATTTATTTGGCATGTTTATTAGCCATCAAGCCTACAAATGTGCCCTTCTGGTTGAACTCAGGAGACTCACAGCTTTGTGTAATTGAGACTGGAGCATGACAGAGAGTTCTATTATGGCTTCACATATTGATCAGTCCAATTTAATTTCCTCATGGGGCCTGGACCACGCTGGGGATGGTGGATTGTGTTGAAGGCTTGATAAGCCTATTTTAACAAAGCATCTCAAGGGCTTCTGGAACAGAGGCAATTATCAATATTGATACATTTCCTTTCATCAAAAGGTAAGAGCTCATTAATAGGCTTCAGAACAGCTGCTGTTTGCAACACATGGCTTTTTTTTAAATTAACTTGGCAATACTGCTTCCTCACCTGTTCCCTTATCAGTTGGCTGTTTCCAGAAAAGAAATTGGGTTCCAGGTTTTGATTTTAGTGGTATATGTGATAGCAGTATTTTCTGCACTGCTATAGTCACTATTTTGGTAATTGAAGCCTAGTTATATTTTAGGGTCATAGTCCCATCCCACTGCTTATGCCCATGTCTGAACAACCCACACCAACAAATTCTGGTGTTTTACAACTTTGGAATTTTGTGTCAAGTTACTGATGATGTCTGCTATTTTTAATGTTAGTATTACTGGTTAAATAGTCTCCTGTTATAACTTCAGCAGTCAGCATTTTTGTTTGTGATTGGATATTTCAAAAATATTTTTAAATTGTGTTTATTTTAGGCTCTCAGTTATGAGAAGAAAGCTCATTGTTGCTTCCTATTGTTTTATCTTTCCTATGCAAAAATCCTAACATTTCATTTATAACCTGTTTGGTGTAGGTGTGTTGTGGGTGTTAAATTCCTACTGCTATTTAATGCTGCAAATTATATGTATGGAAAGAAAACATCATCAAAGCAAATTGCTTTGTTAAACCTGATTTTAAACAAAGTTTTCGGATCACTAGGTAGAAGTTTAGTGCCTTACAGAATGGTTATCCTTAGCTAATAGCAGTTGCTTTTGTTTATTCACCAGAAAACAATTTAAACCATTTAACACCTGCGACAGTGTTTTCTGATTTCTTTTCCATTTCACACTAATTTTCTCAATAATTAGCACAGTTCTGCTTGTTGATGCATGAATTGAAAGTAGCAGCAATACGTTCCAAGGAAATTGGAAAAATCTTTGTTTCTAAGCATAGACGAGTGTGGGTGAGTGAAACGTACAAAAAACTGGAAAGGTAGCTGGGTTGCACAAAATGCAATTGACCAATGAACCAGACTCTGTAATGTGCTCAAAATCCTATTTTGCGTGTTTGGTGCGTCATGGTAAGTGGCACCTTACCTGATTTTCCTTCTTTTATTGATGTCTGAACTTCTGGAATAATTTTTTCAAGGAAAGTTACTGTTTTCATAATAATAAAGAAATATTTAGCACTGGTAACTGTTGCCTAAAATTACAAGTCAAATGTTTCTCAGGAGATCAAAAATAGGAAGTTCAATGAAAAGAAGTACATTTTAGTTCTCTATATATCCTGGAATTCTTTGAAAGTTGTGACTCATATTCAGCCATTACTGGAATTCGTGGTACCTCATGAATGTTTAATAGGAGATGGTTGGTACCATTACTGGCCCCCAGGCTGCTGTTTACTGTCACTTCTCTTCCCTGGTTAGTCATGACTGAAATGTGAAGATGAGTGGGTTACTGTAAAATGCCTTCAGCAATGATTAATTCAGATTAATCACCTAATTTTGCAAACACTGGAGCACTGAAAGAACAATAATGGTGTGAGAAATCCCCTAAACTTACCTAATATTAAATATATTCTGGATTTAGTTCTGCAAACGTACAGATGGGGCCAATTCAGACATTCTTGGTGGTGTGATGGAGCCAACAAGGAGCTCCTTTGATTTCAGTGGCCTATAATCCTTATTAAAACTGTGCTGTTCAGAGTGGTAGGTTGAGTGTCACAGATTAGCAGGATTAAGAGCAGTTTCAACATACTTTATTTAGGCCTTTGCTTACTTCCTTAATTCTCCATGCCACAGCCACTGCAGCTACCTGTTCAAACCATTGCACAGGGCAGGAGGAGCAGAGCAGAGTCTGCTTTTTAGGCAGGGATTTTAATTGCACTCGTATTTCAGAGGTCATTTTTGCAATATGTAGCTGGTTTGTGCTACAGAATAGAAATTTAGAAATGAACTATTTTTAGGAACATATAGTGCTGGAAAAAAAATCGACTATTTTAATCTAAAATGGAAGGAAATTAGGTAAACATTATAATGTATGGGAATGTTCCTGGGACGTGCATTAAGTAAATGTTTCTTCATATAAGTGGAATATATGTTAATTAAAGTCTTAAGTTTTGGGACAGTAACAATGTTTATCATTGATTTTAAACCTTAATGGTATGGTTTTTTACGTCCCTCATTAATTTTGGAAACTGAGGCCACGAAATGTGAAGTAATTTCTTCTTTTAATAATGTAAATTATCTCATACTAAGTAATGCCATTTATTATTTTGTCCTTAAATCTCTAGGTGCTGAAGTGTTGTATATGAACATGTCAGCATATAATGAAGGTCGGCTTCAGTCGTCTTTCTGGATTGTTGATAAACAGCACGTATACATTGGAAGTGCCAGCCTAGACTGGAGATCGTTGGGACAGGTAATTTAATTGAAAAAGTAATCCTATACCCTTTGAGGGTAGAATGAGAAAAAAAAGGAACATTTTGAGGACACTTGGATATCTCTCTTTTCTGATAGTTTACTGGCAAAAGTGCCAGCCTCCAAAACTGTACTGCCCCAGTTTTGATGACTCTTCTGTGTTGGCAGGAGTATATTACTATAAATTTTCCTTCTTTTCATTATAACAGGTATCTTCCATGGTTATACTTCAATTTTAAATATTTTATTCATTTTTTTTTGTTTCTTTGATGGTCACTATATATTCCAGTTTATTTATTTTAAAAAAAAGTGAGCAAACCCATTGGTAAATACCAAACCACTGTGGAAACTCTGTGGTAATATCATGGGCAAGACCTAGGCCCTCTGATCTGCCATTTAAAAAAGCAAACCCCAAATTTGGAAAGACTTCCAAATGGAAAGTGGGTATTACACCTCAATACCCACTACCTTTGGGAAGGGTCAGATTTACGGGTACTGAAAGTGAAAATAGTGTAATATTTTGAAGGCTGCATGTATTAGAGAGAATTCCACATTTTTATTCCTCATAAACATGAGAGTTGAAGGATGTACACTAAGGCCTTTGTCAACAACCAGTGCTAAGAACTCTCCACAGTCTGTGACCCTTTTGAGGAACTCGTCAGTAACACGGCTCATTTGCCTTTTGTAGGTATGTCTGCCTTTTTTTCTTTCTGCAGCAGTCTCGAGATCATTAGTGGCTGTCATGTTCGTTTTTGCTGTATGCCACTGACTGTGTGAGGCTGCTCTCAGCCACACTTATGGAGTGAAACCTGTACTTTGAGACGTCAATAGCTGAAATGCACAACGGAGGGGGGAAAGAAGCAGTCGTAGATAGTTACAGGTTGCGGTAAAAAAAGCTTGCTTTCTAGATATGAGCAGAATCTCAGAAACACAGAAATAATTTTGAACATAGGTTCTAATGATTTTGCAGAGAAGAAGGTGTGTCTTGGTTGTGCTGAACTTTTTAAGGTTTGTTTTGAGCTAAGAGACTGGAAGTCTGAGTAAAAAACAAATCAGCCATTTTAGTAAAGAGATTGAATAAATGCATTTTTGCTCTTCCTATGATAATAATTTACTTAAAAGGTATGTTTACAAAGGAATCTGGAATACTGGTAGAAGAACAATGTTGTTAGAGAAAGTCTTGGAGAAGAGGATGTTTTATTTTCAGTCAATGTAAGAACATACAATTTGGGCTTTTGGACGGTTCAGAAAATGTTTGTACATTATCTGTGCCTCATGAGCTAAATTGTTCTGTCATAACAAAATAGCTCTTCATAGGATTTATTTAGCTTATAAATAGTTTAGCTTGGAAGCCTCTTCTATTTGGGGGTTTGAGTACCGGTGAAAATAATAAATGTGGAGTAAAGAAGCACATTTACCATGCAGATTATTGTATTATTTATATATTGCTTATGTATTTATGATCTTCATCACAGATGATACAATTCCATATAGGTTTGGTATTCTTGTGCTGAAGTAAATCTTAAATCTTGTAACATATCTCCATTAAACTTTGATGCCAGTTACTTGTAGGCCAGTGTTTCCAAAGTGATTCCACCCTGTTAATTTTATCACTCTTTTTCTGCATGCATTTGGACTTTTTAAAATCTTACTGTCATATAACAGTATATTTTTATATGTATTTATAAGATGAAGCTCAGAAGAATATTTGTACTATGCAAAACGAAATCTCTCTGCATTACAGTAAAAGAGAATCTGCTTTCAATTAGTTGAGAAATAAATGTATGCTGTGGTTTCAGAAGAGCCAAAGGAAATTAGATGCTTGGCTCCTGTTGACGTTAGATATGAGTATTCAATTCCCTTACCCCAGAGTTTCAGGTTCATAAATCAGGGCAACTGTCAAAGAGATGTGATATGCTGTCCTAAAATAATAATCTGTCTTGAACTTTTCACTTAAGAAGCAAAATAAGCACAGAACTCTGTCATTTTATTCTGAGTCCTTTCCTCAAGCAAAATGCTTTGCACACGTGTGGGACCTAATCTTGAAACCCACAGTGAGCTGAGCCCTCACTGGGGAAATGTATCTCCCACAAGTTCTCGTTACCAGAGTCCCAGTATAGCTGCAAATGAGGGATCAGGTTCCTCTCCCTCTCCCTCTTTTGTCCCTTTGCCTGACACTAAAAAAAAAAAACCAAAAAAACCCCAAGTCTGTTAGCATCATTTGTCTCTTAGGAGGCTAAATCGAAAGCTGAAACAATAATTTAACAGCTCCTTGGAAAACGTCATCAGGACTTAAATGCTTTGGGTTTGCAATATTTGTGGAGGATTCTTTGTGTTTATAAGATACTAGAAATCAATCTCATAGAAGCTTATTTAGTTTTGTTGCCATTTTCTTGACTTGCCAGCACAGACAAAAAGCAATATGAGTATTTTCTTTAGAAGTAAATTTTCTGCATCAAGGAGAGATTTTCATATGCTGCAGATACTACTTAAGAATAACCTTTAAAGTTGCACATACCCTGTGCCTCTGCTGTCAGAGTTTTAGTAGTTGCCAGAGTCTCAGCCTTGAAATTATGAGCAAGGCTAAGAGCACATTATTACTCTTCAAGTAAAACTGTGTTTCAGTTAAATTGAAAGTTTGTCAAAACTGTAGTAATGCTGGCTGACATCATATATGCCAGCTATCTGCTTCAGTCTGAAATCAAACTCCACAGGGAAATGTAAAGTACTGTTTAGACTTCCTGAAAGCAGGATTTTACAAAAATCGGATGTTTTTTCATTCACAGTGGAATATTTTGAATTTTTCTTTGTACAGGTCTAGATTTTGTGTCAGGGATGCATTTTTTTCTTTTGTTATCCATATATCCAAGTATTACCCAATTACATAACCCACTGAAAATTGAGGGTTATGAACAACCAGATTTTTGCCACTTTCTTAGATATAGTAAGCTGTGTAAGATTTTACTGGTGAAATCATCTCGTTTCTTGCTGGTAAATTTATATATACTGGTAAAAACCTGAAAAATTTGTCACTCAAGCATGCCTAAAATTGTGTAAGTATACTGATTAATTTTTGCCTGTGGCTTGAACTAATAGCAATCAAGATGGCCATGGTGCTGTATTCTAGTTTCTAGTTCCTTAACCCAGTAGCTTTTTATTACTTAATAAAAGAAATGGGTTATATAACCATTGTTATAACCCATAAGCTAACAAAACGTATCACGTATTTATGATATGTTCCAGCAAAGCTTGAAAATGCATTTAGTTCCTTAATTCTGTTAAGGAGCTTGAGGTTTGTAATAAATATGAACATTTCTGGAGCTTTTTATACTAGCAACATTTTTGGAAAAGTTTTATTCACATATGAATAATTGAATCCAGTGGGCAAACAACTGTAATGGATTAGTTGAACTACTTCAGAAAAATGCATTTATGTGCAACAAATAATCAGCTCTTGGAAAATACTATTACTGAAAATTCCTGAAACAAGTAAAATTAATCCAATTGTCTTTGCTGGAAGTGAAATCAGGCTAATATTAGCTAGTCTTGTAGGCAAATCAGGCTAATATTAGCTAGTCTTGTAGGCAAAAAAAAATAGCTTAAGTCATAAGTCATGAATACTAATGATACCAGGTAGTTGAGTGTATGTGTGAAGGTTAATGATCAAATTTGAATGTTTAAGGTCTCAAGTAGAAGCTTGCTGTTTGCTCCCTGGAATTGTGGAGTCTGACTGTAAACATCTGGACTGAAGGGAAGTGGCTTGTCTGGGGTTCCAGGAGGAAGTGGTCTTGAAACAAAGGAGGGGGACCCAAACAGAAAAAGGTGAAGTTCCTGACTGGAGGAAAACTTAAAATGGGAGAAATCCTGGAGATTAGAGAGCTGTGGATAAGATGGAAGCCAGGGGATGCACCAAAACCACTGGCTGGTGATGCCTGAGACAGGTGAGCAGCCATGCAGCAGGGATGGACCCAACTTTCTGCTCAGCATCTGGGGCCAGCAGCCACTTCCCTGCAGGAACAGAGGATAAGGATGGAAAGTGTGAAATATAATCAATTCGTTGCAAAAGCTCCCATTTTGTTGGTTCTTAAACAAACCCCAATATCTAGATCCACCTCAGGGAGTCATTTGCTCTCTCGTCTGGCACATCTTAAATGCATTATCTCAAAAATTCCTGCTTAAATTTTGGCTCAGCTGATGTTGAGGCAAAGTTTCTAAGCAGACCCATGATTTCTTCTCTGAGCTATGTAAAAACTGCTAGCGGAGGATTTTGATTTCTAAGATGCCTCTTAAGTACCATGTATTTTCTGGATTGTTCATTCTTCTGATTGTTTTAAATTCACATAAGTTTAAGCTGAATGGCTGCAAGATTTAATTTTTTTTAAGGATAGAAAACAACCAGGCTGTAAAAATTAGGGGTTTTTTAAGGATAAAAACCCCAACCAGGCTGAAAAACATACTTCTTTAAGGACAAAAAAATAACCATGTAATCTTGTTCTCATTTTCCCATTCATTTCATGTGTGTTGGATTCTTTGTGTGATTTGTTTCACCAATATAAAGTAAGACTTCAGAAAGGCATTTGATTTCTCTTCATCTTAAAAATGCATCAGTCAGTTTCCTCTCCATCCTCCTCTTACTGTCTTGTTGTTATAAGTTACAAACTGCTGATTTTATCTACATAATTTAAGGTAACTAGAAAATTAGATAAACTGTCCCAACACTTTTCATCAGGTTGGAAACAGAGACCTGTTTAATCTGAGGAGTTAGGTGTTTATTTGCTGCACCTAAGATGTTAAATGAATACCGAAGAGGGCCAAAGTACTGTTGAAGGTGAGATGTGACAGTGTGTGAATGAGAAACTCTCTGTGAACTATTTTTTCATTATGGTTATTAGTATGTAAAACATACTTGTCTTGTTAGTATTGAGTCCTACGGCACATGAAACTTGTAGCAATTATGAAGTATCAGTTACATTTGAAGGATAAGGAACAAGTTGCCCAGTTCATTTATTCTGTTAATAATTTAGTTGAATTGACAGTCAAATTAAGTGGGATGGAGAGCTATGAGAATTAATCAAAAAACGATCTATTAAGCATCTGTAGACACAGTAGATAAACAAAGTTATGTCTTTTATGATAAATATGAATAATCAAGTGCATACTTACAGTGAAAGTATATTGGATTCTGAAATTTGTGAACTTAATAAGCCTGTACTCATTAGAAAAACAAACAAGCAAACCAAAAAAAAAGGGAAAAAAAGGGAGGGAGGAAACTCCCAAAACCTCAGTTGGTCAAAAGATACACTTTTTGTGTGTCCATTTAAAGTAAAAACTGATGAGCCAATATTTGATTTGTTTTAGAGTGAGTCAGTTTTTTGAACTTAGCTATAGGAAGGCTTGCAGCAGGATGTCTCCAAGAGCACTTGGAATGTGTCTGCTTGTCTTGCCTTTTATCACCAGACAGGACAGGGCTGGTTTGAGAAATAATGGGGGTTTCAGTTGAGTTGTTCAGGCTGTCCTTCCTGTAGCACAGAAAAAAGGAGACAAAAGCAGCACTCTCAATTCACCTGTACCACCTTCTCCTCTAATCTTTTGCAACAAAAAGACTGATAAAACCCAAACTCTTTCTCATCCTACTCTGAGATGAAAAAAGCTGGTAAATGATGGTATTTCAGGTATTAAGAGCTGCACCTGAAGTGGCAGGTTTGGGGTCATTTGTGTTTCTGGGAATATTAGAGGATCAACCCTTTGATTGGTTGTGGTGGGCAAAATCAAATTGGAAGCAATCCACATGGTTCTTTACTCAAAAGTCTCATCCCAGTTGTATTGAGGACACTCATAAGGAGGAGATATTGCTCAAAGGCCACACGTATGAGGGACAAAACCCATCCCAGAATTATCCCTTCTTCTCTTGGTCTTCATTTCTGGGGATATAGATCCTAATAAAAACTTCCCCAAAATTCAGAATGGAATGCTGCCAGGAGCAAATGCAACCTGTGTTTCTTTTTATGTAACTCTCCCAGGGAAAGGGGAATGATGATTTCCTCAAATTATATCATCGAACACTGTATTTTCTATTTATTTGCGTGAAGAAAATGTCCTCCAATAAAACCAATATGTAATAAATACTGGATTTCTGTATATCTCAAAATACATCATGATGATCATACTTGTTTCCAGCTTCCCCAAAATCTTGCTATAGCAGAGCCACCTCTCAAAACTTATCACTGAGACAAGAACTGCAAATTTGAAACTTCTGTTGATGATCTTTACAGAACTTATAGAGCAAAGGCAGGCTATAATCAGTCAGTTGTTTTTCTGAACTTTTATCTGAGAGAGTCTCTTGAAGTTATGTAATGGTGCATGTGGTCCTTTTGAGATAAGATACTTTGTCTGACAGTAGAATTCCATCTTTTCAGTCAAGTAAAAGTTATATTGAGAGTTTCCATTTGATAAAATGTTGTTCTAGTATGAATTACAGATTTGTCCCTAATGTGCACTTTGTCGGGTTTTGCCATCTTCTTCTAGTAATTTGCTTAATTTTCTTACTATCCCAATGGTGTTCAGTATCATATGGCTATTAGTAAACTGAGCACAGTCTCAAGTGTCCTATAACATGAAAAAAGGCTCTTTCAGCTTCATTGTCCATGAGGTTCAATCAAGCTCAGATGGGTAAATACTGGACTGAAACTACAGGCAACATAATCCTGGTGTATTCTATCTAAATTTGTATTTCTGTCTTAATGAATCTCTCTTATATAAGACAGAGAATATCTCCTAAAAAGTTTTGATATCCATGTGATCCAATCATTAAAAAAAAACCTTTATGGGTTTTCTTTCTATGGGATCATTTCCTGAGCTACCTAATATTTTAAAGATAACAGAAAAATGCAACACAGGTCTTCAAGCATAGGTGAATGAGGCAATATGTGAAGAAAGCAGGTATAAGGAGATATTAGAGAGCTGTATTGACAATTACTTCTTTAGACTATTTATTACCTTTTTCTATTTCCTGCTGCATAGAAATCTAGTTGTATTGTCAGAACTCTGCTGTGATGCTATTACAGCTTGTCCTTCAAAGGACATTTTTATTATTTTCACTAAGAGCTTTTGGCTGGTGTTCCTATCTTTGACCCAGTCTAGAGCAGTTTAGTGGCTAATACCTATCTCCAAAATTGCAGCGTTCTTATTTTCTTTTTTCTTTTTCCCCCAAGGAATAGGGCACTGGAAGAAGATACGTTGCTCTTGGAAATGTGCAGATCTCACAGCATGCATTTATCATGGTGTAAAGTTTGCATTTTTGGACAAAAAAAATGTTTTGTTTGATTCTTTAACTGAGACAGGCTGCTTTTTCTCAGTTCCATCCAGTAAATCAGGACAGTCAGTGTTGCCCATTATGCTTATTCTGCTTGAAATTTATTACCTGTGCATCCAGTATTTACAAATAAATATCAGTGAAGCAAAAGGACATTTTGTCTCTTGCTTACCATTGCTGTGCACTGCTCACAGAGGGCCGGCTAAAGCTGGGCAGGAACATGGGTAATGTGGCTGCTCCCCTTGTGTCTTGTGTGTGCTCCTTACTCCTGTAATCCTGTTTGTGATTTACTGACTGAAAACAGCATGGGATCTATATATTTACCTTGCACTTGGAGCCAGAAAGTGGTCTCAGCTTGGCTAGTTTCTCTGGCTGCAGTGCTGATTCCCTGCTCAGAGGAACTAGGAAGTTGTTCCTGTTTGCCATACTTCTCCCACTGTTGTGCTCTGTTCTCACATGCATCAATGCATCATCTGCATTGTGTGTCTGTATTTAGTGTAGGAGAGGGCAAAATACATCAATGGCTTGCTGCATGTTTTTATTTGATTTCTGTTGACTGTAGCTATATGCTCATCACTCTGTTTCTGACCTCTGAAATTACAAATCTTGTCTCGTTTTTGATTTTTTGTTGATTTTTTTGAGTTGCTCTGAAAGTGCTGTAGAACAGGTTTCTCTGCTATTGAAATAATCAATAATAAATTGTAAATCTGTAAGTAATAATCCTGCAGAGCAAAATGATGCAATATTCTGTTTGAACAGATAAACGCAGTTCTTTCCAAAGCAGCATGGCATATTCAGGTAGCTGGATACCTGAGTATCTGCTGAATGCCAGGCTTAATGTGAATAGATTTCGACTGGATATTAGGAAGAAATTCTTTACTGTGAGGGTAGTGAGGCATTGGAACAGGTTGGCCCAGAGAAATCGTAGATGCACCATCCCTGGAAGTGTTCAAGGCCAGGTTGGATGGGGCACTGAGCAATCTGATCTAGTGAATGGCATCCGTGCCTGTAACAGGGGGATAGGAATTAGATGATCTTTATGGACATTTTCAATCCAGCCCATTCTATGTTTCTATTTTCTTCTCATCTTTTTTTTTTTTTAGTTGCTGTGGAAGTCCTGTGAACAGGTTTTCCTGCTGTTGGAGTAATCAATAATAGATTGGAAATCAATAAATAATAAGCCTACAGAGCAAAATTATGGAATATCCATTTTGAATGAATAAACTGACTTCTTTCCAAAGCAGCATGGCATATTCAGGTAGTTGGATCTCCAAAACCCAAAGGAAAATAGAAGGTTCTTTCTCCAGTAAAACTAACATCATTATCATTTGCTTTCTTTTTAATACTTGCCATACCACCACTATGTCTTAATTAAGAGTCATAGTTGTTGCAAAGAGAGTGTGATTGGTTCTGGTTTGTTACTGGTCCCTCAGATACTTGACAAATAATATCAGTGTACAGCATTATCAGACTTGAAAATTTTGGATGGGTTCTAAAAGTGTTCAGGGAACTGGAGGCATGTAGGAATTTGCTGCCAGAACACAAACTGTACACCACTGCACACAGGATAGAAAATCATCCATAAAAGTGTGTGCAAAAAAAGAGACAGCTTTTAAGACCCCTTCTGCTATCTTGAAGCAAATACTGTGGTGAATAGACAGTGCTGGTGACGTGTGCTTACACGAGCCCATGGCCTAGAGATAAGACTCAGTAGCCTAAAAGTTAAGCTGTTGAAATTTACAAAAATTGTTTGGGAGGATCTCCCAGAAACTGCATCACAAATAACTCACCTGGCAGTTGTCTTGCCTTTAAAAAAAAAAAAAATTAAAAAAATTAGTCACAGAGATTAAAATTGTTTCTAGGCACATCTCTATAAAGCCTGTTTGCGGTGATCTACCCAGTGGTAGTCTGAAATAACCAGTAAACTTACATGGATATAAAAAAAGCAGTAAATCCACCACTTTCCCAAAAATTTGATTTATGTTAGGCTGAAAGAAAACTTGTTCATTAAACCCCAGCTGAATCTCTATGGGGGAGCTAATGCAACACAGTCTATTCTGTCGTTTTCCACAAGAACTTGCTGGCAACTAATCTTGGTCAGTGATGTTAACAAATGGAGGCAGATTACTCTCAGAGGGATTTAGTTATTAGCATACCCCATCAGATCAATCTTTTTCAACTAAACAATTAAAATAACAACATTAAAATAATCCTAAAAGTGTTTTCCCAATATGTGATTCCACCCACACACACACACTTTGATATTGCACAGATGACAGTTCCCCTCTAGAAAAATGTCTTCCTTCAGAACTGCCTCAACTCCAAAAGGTTCCCAAATGGAGCCCAGTCACCTCCTGTTTGAAAGTTGGAATCCTTTCATGGAAAACTGGATTTAGTATTGTCCTGTGAAAGAGACACACAGTAAATCAGGCTGGAAATACCACGGCATAAATCTCCATGAGTTGGGGTAAGGAAGGACAATCATTTCAGTCATTCTATACAAGACAAATGACTCTGCAGTTCAGAATAAAATCTCATCTTTCTATACCCATAAGTCATCAAGCAGAACAAAACAGTCTGACAAAGCATTCCTTCCATATGAATGTGCAGCATTAATGTCATCACTAACCTTTTCAGATTTTGATATTGTCGTCATAAGCATCAAGGCCTGGTTTAGAAGTCATCATGCAGTCACCTTTCTTAACTTTTCTAAATAAACAGCAGCCATCAAAACAGTGAAATCATTGACATTTCCCTGGAACTGCTCAGTGGAAAACTATTAATCCTTGCATGAGGGAGGTGTATTGGGCAGGCAGTGCCTGCAAACAGAATTGTTAAGTGTGTCTTCAGAGAACTGTAGAAGTCATGAGAATCATGGTATTGGACAGGCAACTTTTTCTAATCAGTATGATGACTTATTAGGCATTTCTTTCAAATGTAGTGCTAGAGAACCTCTCAAGAAATAGCTGAGGAAATTCAGCCTGTTTAGCCTGGAGAAGAGATGACTGAGAGGGGAGCTCATCAATGTCTATGAGTATCTCAAGGGAGGTGCCAAGAGGATG
The DNA here is from genome assembly GCF_000738735.6 of Corvus cornix cornix. Lineage (NCBI taxonomy): Eukaryota > Metazoa > Chordata > Aves > Passeriformes > Corvidae > Corvus > Corvus cornix. The sequence goes on along the minus strand of NC_047056.1, from coordinate 31,839,071 downwards.
TTTCCAGGCTCTGCTCAGTGGTGCCCAGCAATAGGACAGGAGGCAATGGGCAGAAACTGATGCACAGGAAGTTCCACCTGAACACGAGGAAGAGCTTCTTTACTGTGTGGGTGACCCAGCACTGGAACAGATTGCCACAACAGAGAGGCTGTGGAGTCTCCCTCAGTGGAGATACTCGAGAACTGTTTGGACACAATCCTGTGCCATGTGCTCTAGGATGACCCTGGTAGGAGGGAGGCTAGACTAGATGACCTCCAGTGGATGCTTCCAGCCTTACACAGTCTGCGATTGTGTGTTCCAAATTTTACTGTTAGAGTCCAGAGGCAGAAACATGATGTATTAATTCAATTACAAGTTTTCTTCCTAGGGGCCTATACCAGGACCAGATCTTTGCAGGAGACATTGCTTCCATGTTGAAGCAGCCAGAAGCCTATCAGTGATATATCACAATATATAGCCTATCAGATATCACAAATATCTCAGATGGTTACTCAGGAGAAAAGGACATAGAGCAACAGTGGATTTCTAGAATAGATTTTCATATTGGCCGGCCATTGTTCTGGGACTGCCTGTGTACCATTTTGCTGAATTGCCTTACCTATCTAAACTGCTTGGATTTCTAGCTTACCTCAAGGTCCTGTACACTGAATTTAATCAAGACTCAGTCAAAAATTAATTAGCATGCCTTTGGGCCTCTGCTTACACCAAGAAGATAGGCTTCTAATTCTGATCAGGTAGTCTGGCAAAGCTCAACAGTTATAGCAATAATTCATATGCAATGTCATTGTCCCAGTTTGTGTCCCCAGCATGCCTGCTACCAATCTCTATTCACTTTGCAAAAGGAAAACTCACTGTGTGTGTCAGTAATGTTATAAATAATGCATCCAATTAGTCAACTACATGCTGTTGCATTTCCCTGAAGGCCATGGATCCAAAAGCCCCAAAGAAACTGTGTGCTTTGAGAGAAATGTTTCGACATAAATATTGCCCTTACTCTGAGATCAGCCCTTTGCACTCTCCTCTCTCTGTTGTACAGCAGAACACATATGAAGGCTGCCTTTTGCAGTATTACATAGGATGAGAACAAATGCTAAGAGCTCGTGCTGTGATTTCCAGCTGCGTGAAGAGAATGCGAGATAAGGGCTGACAGGACAGGCTCTGGTGCAGGGAGGATGGAAAGAGGCTGCAGGAGCTACACGCACATGCGTGGTGAGGGACAGTCCAGGCTTTTCAGAAGCTAGCAGGATCTTCCACTTCACCTGTTCGTTTTGTTATGGTTCCACTGGAGAAGTGAATTTTTTAATGTCATGTGAATGATACCAAGACTGAAATGTGGTGCAGCTTGCCAGCAGTGAGATGGGAGGCCAACACAACGTGATCCTTTTCTTTCCAGCCTGCACTTTTCTTTGATAAAAGGAACAAAACAGTGTTTCAAAAGAGAAACAGAATCCAATTAGAATTCAAATTAATTAAATTTCCTGCAGTAAAACAAGAAATAAATCAAACATGATCCTGGAAAAATGTTTTCTTGCAGTTGCGAGCTTCCATTTCCCCTAAAGAAGACACTTTTGCTTGCTTTGAGGGGGTAATGAAACTGTAAACTGAAAAGTCATTTGAAAATGATAAATTAGGCTGTGATTATGCCAAGTGATATTAATTATGCTGATAGATTATATGGCAATGAATTTTTAACTGATTCAGTTCTGCCTTCTGGCTTGCTCTGACAATTAGCCATGTGTCAGGCTCGGTTTGTTAGCAAGCTTCAACAGCAGTAAAAAGCCCAAATTGCACTCAAAATCCTGTGGTAGGGTCTATGTAAACATCATCACAGAGTGGTCCATGGTTTAAGGAAACTATATTTGAATTTTTTGTACAAAAAAATTATTTTTGCTGAGTTTTTCATATCAATAGAGCAGGTGGCTGAAAAAGGAATATCATCATGGGGCCTCTTTCTAATGTGATGAGGACACAGGGGATTTCTGGTTTTCTGCTTTGAAGTTGCATTACTACCTCTTCATCACAAAATTCTTTTTAAACCACACCATTTTAAAACAAGCCCCCCTTCTGTCTGAGTGTCTAACTTGCTTTGCATCTCAGCAGCGGTACTTTTCAGCAGAAATTAAATGCTACGCCTATCTTTTTTTCTCAGCATGATTTTCTTAAGATCAGGGTGCTATGAAAAATAATGGTGAGGCTGAAGTGAAGTGGAAATTAGTAAAGCATCACTGCAGTTTTGCGTTCTTGGCCTATGGACCACTGAAAAAAGAAGGGAGCACAAAAATTAGCAGCTCCTCAAAGATCTTCTCTGCCTTATCATGGCAGCTTTTTGTCGTTAGGTAATACTAGTAAAAACAGCATAAGAAGTTGTAACTTCCTGGGACTTTTATTCTACAAGACCTACAGATCCAAATCTATCAAATGTACTTTCTAAAGGTGAAAATTATAGATCAGTGGACTGCTAGTGGCTGACAATTCAAATTTATCAGCTTCAATGGGGTATAGTCAGCCCGCTTATACCACTTCCTTTCCTTTGGTGAAGACGTGTCATGGCTTTATACTGACATTCGGTGCCAATTCTGGGTGCGCTCTATATCAAATGCATCACCTTTTCTTGGTCACATGCTAAGATTTATTTTCAGCACAGTGGATTGAGTGACAGTTTTCCATTTTCAGTGATGAGATTGAGTTCCGGGCTTAGGATGAGATTGCATTCTTTTGTCAAGTGGAAGGACTTCTTTTCTAGTTCATTAGAAGTTCTACCTGGTAATTAATTTCAATTTACTTAAAACCAGCATGATAGAAAATTAACCTTTAGCCTTAGATGACAGAAATATAAAACCTACACAGCTATAGGACCTAGGCCAGGCACAAGAGAGATCTAAGTGCAAGACTCACAAAGTGATCAATTGGAGAATGGTTGAGAGTTGAATGTAGGATTTTAAAAATACCATTGATTCAATGAAAGTGTATATGGAAAACAGGAAAGTTGCACAATTAAACAACGAAACAGTTACTCTCAAATTTAATGTGTTTGAATTCTCTAAGTAATATTCAAAAGCAGTTTGTGGTTGTCAAAATAACAGGGAATTCAAGTAAGAACATTTATTATGCCCTAGATGATTTCTGACATCCAAAGATGCTGTTAATTTAGATTTATTCACTTTCTGATAGTTTAAGCTAGACAGAGTTTTATTAACTTTCTGGGGAAACACTGCTTTCCCATTTGTATTAATGTTTTCTATTTAGTATTTCCCAATATGAGTGTAGCTCCCATTTTCTTAGCAACGAAAAGAAAAAGTGGAATTTGGAGCAGAAGCAGGACTGTGCTGCATTTGGATTTCACTGCATTACTTTTGATTTTAACATAACAAAGTGTGAAGTCTCTGTACTGTATTACCAGCCAAGCACAGAAGGAGGGTTTTTGTCTCAGGAATGTAAGGGTAGGTTGCAGTTTCTAGTGAAGTGTTAGCTGAGACACATGCTTTTGCTGTTGTGGTGGACTGTAATACTTGCAGAGGTCTTGTGAGAGAGGGGCCAGGCAGTGCTACAGCCTTCTCAGTCTCTTCAGCATCAGGTTGCACATCTGGTTTACATCAAAATGACAGCTGCCTGAATGGGGTCGTACACTGAGGGCATTTGTGATTAGCACTACCCCTGTCAGCCTTTTCCAGCAAAGTGTGCTACAACAGTCACAGCACACAACTCTGCACAAAGAAACACTTTTACCTTTCTCGCATCTCTGACTCTCTCCCTCCTGTTGATGGTCACTCCCATCAGAATGCCCTTCTCCTCATGCACTGCTGCCCCAGGCCACCACTCGCCTGTCACCTGTGCCTGGCATGGGATGGACACAGCAGGTTTTGGTAAAGAGAGGTAAAGAATAGCTGCACAGAGGCAGCCTTCAGTGGTGCTGTGTGTGATTGGGAAATACTCACTCAGTATTAAAGGATACCACATGTAAACATAAGGGAGGTCTGCAGTAGGGATTGGGTAATCCTGATAATGAAGAAGAAAGTATGTTTGGAGCGCAGGCTAACCGGGTAATTGGAGCATATTTTATGAAAAGATGAGAGTACCACTCGAAATATCTATGGTTTGTGTTAAGCTGATAATGAATATGTTGTATATTATTTTTCTTTTGAAGCTAGTGAAATCTTAGGTCCTTTTAGGCTTTAGTAATTGATTTATCAGTATAGAGTGCTTTTTGTTACTCCATTAGTTCACCCTGTTTTGATTCTGGCTTTGCTCAGTCATTCATTTAGGAACTCGTCATTAACAAAATCAGAGGCTCGAATGCACAAATATAAATACATTTTCAAACACAGACAAATGACAGATGCATGTACTGTCCTATATACCAGAAGTCTACTCAGTAAATTTTGTGTGCAATAGGCTACCTGTAGTTAATCCAGAGTTTCTGTAGCACAGGCAATGGATTCCTGGCACCTGCCAGTGGCCAGACCTTTTGGGCAAGTGGCAGTTCATGCCTGAGGAGAGCTGCCTGTTGTTTACAGGATCAGTTTCAAGTGTGAAAAACGGCTAAAAACTTTTTCTTTAAACAAGGGCTTTTCTAAAGCTTCCTGCTACATTTGCCACGACTCAGATATTGCAAGCTGTGAACCAGATTGTGTCACTGTTATGTGACCTTGCCTACACAGTGGGGTTGTCTCTCAGAGGTAAATATAAAATAAGGTAACTATAAAATGTAATGTCTCGTCTGCACAGTGGAGGGTCGGGACACATCGTACACCCTCTCTGGCCTGCAACCCAAACGTACCTGGAAAGTCCTGCTAACACTGTTTCTCAGTTTGGGAAACTTACAGTGTTCTGTGTCCACAACTTGGATTGTTCAGGTTCTTTTCCCATGTTTTTTCCTCCTTTTTGCATAGGATGCCTATGAATGTACATGGGGAAAAAATGGGCAAAAATTCCTGTTTGTGAAATGCTGCTTTTTGTCCAATCTAGTAAGGAATTCCTCCTCTTGTCATAAAAATTGCTGTTTTTCTTTCTAGGCCGTATTTATTACTTTTCATAGCTTAACTGAGTTCTGTAGTTAAGACTATCATTGTACAGTGGGAGGAAGCTACATTTCTTGAGCCAAGTGTAATTACACACTTTTCTGATACTTTAAGAAAGCCCTTATTGGCAAGAAAGTCCAACAGTAATTTGGTAGTCTTTAACAGTTGCTCTGCACAAATGTAAATGGCATGGGGAAAAACAAGGAATACCAGCTCCTATATTTTTCATTCTTAGATTAGAGCATGCATGGTAGTTCTTACCAAAGAGGGGAAGAAACCTGCTTAAGAGAGGACACAAAATTCTCTATGCAGATAACCATTCCTTTCCCCAGTCCCTGGCACATGCCCTGGAAATGTCACTCACAAGCATCTGTACAACTTTACCATGCAAACATTTCAGTTCCATTTTGAGCTAATCAAATTTGTGACTCTATATTTTCATTTCACATTTATCTTCCTTAATTTTATTAAGGTTTTGATTTTTTGAGATCTCCTTCACTTTAATTTTTCTGTGACATTTTCATTACTGTATTAATTGCTCTTAAAACTCAGGATGAAGAAATAATTCCTTGCCTTAAGAGCTCTTCCCTGAAGGATTTTACCTTAACAGGTACCTCAAACGATGCTTAGCAGCAAGTTTCCGTGATAACAAGCCAGGGAGCAACACTCAGATTTTTATTCTTACAATATAGATGTTTTTTCTGCTTATCTTCTGAGAAAAAAAAAAAAAAAGTCTGTAATGACAGCAGCTCTCAAATGGAAGAAAGTCTTTTCCCTTATCTAGGTGTCATACCACTTCATACTGAATCTGTCACTAGCACATCCTTGCTGCTTCCTATGCCTCCAGGATTATAGGCTTCATGATTAATAGGAAGAAGAGAAGTTTCTCCTCACCTCAGAGTATGGGAGTAAAACTAGGCTCCATGTAGAAGGTGCTTCTGAAACAGGGGGGTTTTTGTCTCCAAACTTATTGAGCCTGTTACACAAGAAAGTAGACTGGTGGGGGTTTTTACTGCATATGTGTATTGTTTGCATTTCAAGGGGATGTATCATACCTAAGCTGAGAGGGTCACAAACTGACAGGCTGACATCTAAACTGGTTTCTTAAGGAAATCTGTTTGCACAACAAGCATCAGAGTCGCTGTCTGCCCTCTTCCTATAGCTTTGAATCTACTGGTCAGGTTGAGTCAAATTTGAACTTAAGTTTATAAAGGCTTAATGAAAACAGGCAGCTGGGAAAAGAGGATGTCTGTGTTTTCCCAGCGAGGGAAAGGAGCCCTGCCTCTATCGTGTAGCAGGGAATCCCCATGGGGGAAAGCTCTTATCACAGCTTCAGAAGCAGGAAAAGCTTTGATCGGTGCTTTGAGAAGCCAGCTGCAAGACGCAACACCTTGGGAAGGCAGGGTTCATTACTGCGCTGTAAACACATCTCTGGGTGGCTTCACTCCAGCCCGTGGTTGGAGCGTATTCCCTGCGGGCGGTGAGCGGCCGCGGCTCCCGCAGGAGCCGCTGCCACGGGAGGGAGGGCCAGCTCCCTGTGCTCCCCGTGTGCTCCTGGTCGTGGGAGAGGCTGGCGCTAAGGCGTGGCTAATGCTTCTGTTGGCACTCAGGCTAGGTGGTGACCTGTAAAGATGGCATTTAACAAAACCCATCAGTGCCCCATGCCTCCTCCCTATCTCTGTGCATGAGGAACCACTTAGGCAGAAGGGCAATCCCTTAATTCACAGGGAGGGGACACACTGCAGGCACTCCTGTTGCGAGGAGAGCTGCTCATGCAGATGCAATCCTGGCAGCTTCTCGTGTGCAGTGAGGACACTTTTATCTTTACTTTCAGTAGAAGGGATAAAGTGGAATAGTAATAATGGGACTGATAAATGAAAGGAAAACTGTAACCACATAATTATGTCAGAATCAACTAACAGCCATGAAAAGCCGATTAAACCACATTATGCAGATAGATGTAACAGAGTACTATTAACAAGTCCTCTGCAATGGCATGCCTGGCAATTAAGAGAGCTGTATTGGCAGCACACAGTGAAAACAGTGATAATGTATAGTTAAAAATATTTGGAGACAAACAGTGCCCAGACTACAGGGACAGCCTAGAGCTGAATACAGGAGCATCTTCAAAGATACCAGCACTCAGGGGAAAAATTAAAGATATTATTCCAAACAGACTCTTCAGCTAGGATGTTGGTCATATTTATATTTAGCATCAAAATTAATATACTGGCTTATCCAGAAATGAAAGGCTTCAGTGCAGTATGTCTGTTTTTTCCAACTATCTGCAAATTTCAATTTAATCTGTGCAGGATAAAAGATTAAAGAAGCTTGCAGAGATATTCTGAATTAGGCAGTAATAATATTAGGTGGTGTTCCTGTGGTTGCAGCTATTTGGCAAATATTTAGGAATGAGATAGCTCAGTGTTGTGTATTCTTAGGTATGTGGTATTTCCAGGTTGGGGACCTGAAGAATGTGTCACCCATCAAATTTCCTTCTCACTGGAGTATTGGTATTTGTCATTTCTGCTCACCCACCACAGAAAGAGTCAAGGTTCAATTCTCTCCTTTGCTTTCCCTGTGCCCACTCCTGCAGAGTGGTTCTCATCTGCAGTCAGGGAGAATTGCACTGGAACAAGCGCTGAGATATCGTCAGTGCGCGGTTCAGAGTTCCCACAGGCTTTACAGAAAGATACGCTTTTACCAGGAACCGTGTGACTGTGGAGGTCTCATCTGAGGGAATTACATCAGTGGGAATATTTTGGTGTGAAAGGGTAATAAGCATGCTGGAGAGTTCATATTACCCCTATTTTCTTCATAAGGCTGGGCAGACTTCTCAGGCATGCTACCAAGAGAGCTTGTCTGCAGAAACCCAGCACAGATCCTTTAAATATGTATCCTACATATGGTTTTCCAACAGATACATGCAGATTTTCTTCTTGCTTTGTTTTAGGAAATGGCTGAACTATTGTGAAATGCAGGTAACGAGAGGTCAATAGCATCCAGGCCCACACCAGTCCTTTCTTGAGCTGTTCTAAAGCAAAGGAAGGGAAGAGAGTGAGCATGTGGTTACACTTTGGTTACAAAAGCCAAACAATACCTTCAAAATTAAATTCTGTCAACAACTTAGGTACTACGGATGTACAATTAATGAAATCTCTGCCAAAACAAGATTTATGATGATCAGGAGACATGCCTTGACTTAAATGAGAAGTGGAATTGTGCCTGTTGAAGGCTAAAGAATTTAATTGTACTCTGCTGTCTGTATTTACTTGGACTATTTTTCCTCATAATTTATATGTGAGAATGTTGATGCTTACAGAGTACTTACTTTCTGTGGGAGAAAAGTATCATTATCTCCCTTTTAACATGTGAAGAAACCAGGGTACTCAAGGTGAAGTTTTTGCATTCTTGCTGCATACATCCATAGATCCATCAGCAAAAACATCACTAATGATCCAACTTTTAATTTCACAGATGAAGGAACTTGGTGTCATTGTATACAACTGTAGCTGCCTTGTCCTGGATTTACAAAGGATATTTGCCCTGTATAGCTCATTAAGGTACAAGAATAAAATACCTCCAAGTTGGTCTAAGAGACTCTATGGAGTGTACGATACTCAAAATAAGCTGACGCTGCAGCTGAACGAGACGAAATCGGAAGCTTTTGTGTCGGTAAGTTCTGAAATTAGTTCCAGAGTGGAGGGGAAGGGAAGAAACTTACTTAACCCACAATATCTTTGGAAGACCTGGAAATTTGACAAATCACTATATTGTTTTTTAATTCTGATTTCTATGACATGCAGTTTGCCAGGACTGAAGATGCTGCTGGATTTCATTTGAGCATTATTCAAGTTCCCTTTCTCTGTAATGTTCAACACTTTCCCACTCATGTTCAGAAAACAATACAGAGACCCCTCAAATCAGATTCTTTTACTTACATTAATAAGTAGAACATGAATGCCTTGAGAGTAAAGGAACCATTAATCTGACATAGAAAATGATACAGAATAAGCTTGGTATCAGAGCTTGCATTTTTATCAATGTAATTTAAAAGGATTCACACTGTTGCAAAGCATTCGTACTTCTGTACAAGATCATCTACTTCAACTTACGAATGACATTTTAAAACTTCTAAAACTCAAGCAGTGATCCCCATGGAAGCACTGTCTGTGCATGTATTTTTAATGGAAAGAAATGGAGCAGTCCTCCATCTCAGCAGCTATGTAGCAAAACTGGAAAAAAGTACCCAGTGAGATAGAGATGTTGGAAGATGAGGAGTATCATTCATTTTGGGAGTAATTATGTGAGTGTAAACTACCTCTTCGAAATTGGGAATATAACAAAGTTGCTAAGAGTTATTTTCCGTTCTCTATAAAACAAGGGGAAAACCCCCATTGCTTTATAGCCTCGTTATGTCTAAAACAACACAAGGCACGTAGCCCACTGTTAAGTTGTACAGCCACTGGCACCAGACAGTGCAGATGAGTGGTGATACAGAGCAGGCTTCCCCTTTACCTGCTGGGAGCCAGGCAATGTTTTGCTGTGCAGGATTTTTCATACTCCTACAGTCAGTGGAGAGACAGAGAACTATTTTGGAGTGAAAATGTGGAAGTGCCTAAGACAGCCAAAATTAATAGTGGTTTGGAAAAATGGACACTTCCATTGATTCTGGAGAACCTTAAGGACTAGGTGAAATGAGAGATGGACTTTTGGACAGTTAGATAATGCACTGAAAAATTAAATCCTACTCCTTTCTAAGAAATCTGTAAGAAATGGAGAAATCCTGCTGAGAGTTGGTCCTGGAGGGAAAGACAGAATGGAAAGCTGGTTAAGGCCTAGTTTAAGGAATCTGGGACCCTAGACAAAGGCAGATGGAGAGAGACTCTACAGAAACTTCTTACTTTCAGTTTGCAGTGTTCACTTCCTCTCTGTGATTTTTCCTTTCCTATGGGCAAGGAAGCCTCTTCTCTTGAAATTTCACTTCAGAAAAAAAAGGAAGGACTCAGTGGTATTCAGAAGCTCATATCACTGAAGTCCAACTCCAAGAGCTACCTGAATTTGTATCCACAACCACTTGGGCTCGTTCTTCCTTCCTGAAAACAGGCTCTTCAATAAATTTCTCACCTACTAGAAAATTCTCAGTGTTTGCCAGCATGACCTTCTGAAGTGCAGTCTTGGAGTTGGCTTGGGACTGACTAGGTGGAGCAAGTGTTAATGCTGCTGTGTGTTCCTGAACTAATGATCAGAAGGACGTTCCCAGGAGCCAGGCAGTTCCCTTGCTGCCATGGCAGTCCTGCCTGGGGCAGAGACAGGCTGCTGCCTCCCTGTGGGTTCGGGATAGCACATCCCCGAGTAGGGGCATGGAATGATGCTCTTCCCAGACAGAATAAAGGCCTGTTTCTGGTAGGTGAAGACGAGGAACAAGTGGGTACTTGATCAGAACAGCAAGTGCTACACAACATGGAGACAAGTCCTAGACCAGTCCAGGACTTGCAGGACAGGGATCAGCTGTGCCACAGAGTAACAAGTGGAATGTTGAAGCCCAATGCTACAGAGAGAATTTTTGCTGAAATTTTCCTTCTAATTATCTTCAAGAAGTCTTTCACTTTCTGATATTTATATTGAATGTATCTGAAAAATACAATGCATAAGAATTTCTTTCTTCAGCTGTTCTGTAACTTAAAAATTCAAGAGAATAATACAAGTGTTAAGAATAACATCTTGGTGCAATAACCTCCAAAAAGTTTCAGATAATTGACATAAATTATATTTAATTATTTAACTACCTTTAAATTACTTTGCACTTTTTTATTGAGTCAAAATTCATTTTTTTGGAAACATATTTCAATGTTAGTGCTATATAAAACAAACGTAATACACAGTCATTGAATTTTTTTGTTACACTTGGGAATCATGGCTTAGTGTTGCTTAGCAACAAACTCATCTTCCAGACTGGCTGATAAAGTGTAAGAGGTTTAGGTTTTTTAGTGTTCAGGAATGGATCTGGAATATTGGTCTTGAAATCTTGCTACGGTTAATTTTCTAATATTTTCTGTACTTAGTTGTAGTAAATCCTTAAGAACACCAGTCAGTAATAAGAAACCACTGTGACAGGCAGTGTATTGAAATTAAGGAAGACTAATAAAACCCCTGGGATCTGTCCCTAAAGGAAACACACCCATCTGGCTCTCAGCTGCAACCCAAGCAAGTAATGAAGGTGAGAAGGTGATAGAGTGACAGGAAAACACCTGTTCAGCTGGGTTAAAGTGCCTTCAACAACTGCTGCCCCAGGAATGGTGGTGTTGCCTGCAAGCAACTTGAAAGGGGAGGTTCACTTTTCTCTCCCTGCTTGTGCAGGACAGTAGAAAGTCCTGGGCACATCTGCCACAGACGAGCAATTTCCGCTGGCTTCCCCTTGCCTTCGACAGCCCCAGACGGAAGGCAGAAAAGCTGAGATCTGGGCTTGCCACTTACCAGCTCAGTGCTGGGTAGTTTATACCTGAAGCTGTGTTTGTTTTAAAGATAAGTTTCTTGCAAAACTGCAGTATCTCCCTGCAACTGACATAAACCACTTCATTCCTGCTTACAAGTGATCCATCAGGCTCCTGTGGCAATAACATATGAACACTCCATCTTATAAGAACCCGTCCTGGGGCTCTTTGGAACAAAGTTCTCTGAAAGGTAACTTCAATTACAGCTTCTTTGATGACAGCAGATGTTTTGAAGTCTGTGTCTTCTGCATTTTACCCACAGTTACATCTAAATGGTGGGGCTTTTGAGGGGCAAGTAAGCAAATAGCTCTCCTTTGTAGCTTTGAGTATTCTAGCAGGACAGCTGAAGGCATTAGTTAATAATCTCTACTAAAATAATGGATACTACTTATCATCTCAAGAAGACTGAGGGAGAGAGAAAATAAATCAATTATTTTTAATGCCATACTTGAACTTCTCCTTTCACAGAATTCACCTAAACTCTTCTGCCCCAAGGACAGAGTCCTGGATATTGAAGCTATCTACAGTGTTATTGACGATGCCAAACAGTTTGTGTACATTGCTGTCATGGACTACTTGCCCATTGTCATCGACACCAACGCCAAACGGTGAGTGTCCAAGTCCAGGACTAGCTGGTTACCGTAATGCCACTAGGGTCTGCTGGAGAACATGAACCCACAGGAGATCACTTACTACTGTGCACCCATTTCTTGGGGCCCAGTTCTGCTCTTATTGCAATCAGTGAGAGTCCTGCCATTGATGTAAATGGGAGCAGAATTGGGACCTAAGAAGACATTTCCAGTTCTGGGTCCTAAACTTTGGATCTGCCTGTTGAAGGAGATCAGAAATTTCCTAGTCTGACCATCTGCAAGTGACTGGGACCCAGGAATATAGCAGTCTGCTTATACATTAATCCTATTTCTTACACTATTATATTGACTATCCTGAGACCACAGAGTGTGTGTGTGTGTGTGTTAAGAGAGAAATAATATGTTGTGACTTGTATACAGTGTGGGAAATGTCATTATCTTATTGGCATACACATATAAATGAAAATTCCCAATTCAGCATAGATAACATTTGAATTATATCACATTTTGGTTAATTGAGAGTTGCTAAAACCAAACGAAACCACATAATTTTTAAACAGCCAGTTTGGATGGACCGTTAAAAAACACTCATGGCCCAAAACTGGAGCCAGAGTGCATCAAAACCATCCAACTCAGGAGGCAGGTATCCACTGGTCCCTCCTAGTCTTGATAGCGCTCAGAATGAATTTAGAATCTAGCAAAGCCTGCCATTCCATCTATGCACTTTATTTGAACACAGTTAAGCCAAACAAGGCATGTGATTATGTACTTTTTCTGCTTAGAGCTGTTCTGCTCAATTTTTTCAAAAAATAATTATCATACAACTGATACCAAGCATAAACTGTTTTAAGTCTGTGAGAGAGTTTTTCCAATAAACTCCTTGTGTACAGCCTCCATTACAGGGAAAGAATCATGGGCAGTGCTGCAGGAACCTCAGTTTCACAATACGTATCCCTCCTATTTCGCCTGTATGTTGGAAAGGATGTTAGTATGTAGAAGCACTACAGTGTTGCAATTTATGTTAATCTCCTGTACTCCTCCTTACTTTATTCTCATGCTGGAAGAATTCAGCAGTCTGCTGGACTAGGGAGGTCCACGGAAGGCACCTACATGAATTCTTCAGTGCTTTTCCTACAGCATGGCTTTGTGTTTGAGGCACTGCCCCAGCTTCTCTACCTTGCCAGCTCCCAGTTCCTGCTTCTAAATTATTTTCTGGCACAGTGGAGCTCACATTTCATTAGCCCAGATGCTTTGATGCTGCTGGAATGTAGAAAACATGCATTTTTCTTTGTTTAATTCTGCCTGCCCTGACTTGCTCCCACCAAATGTCAGGAATACAAACCTAGCTATCAATTGTGAGAATAGCTCCGTGGAACCCACCATCCCATTCCTGGCAGAATTTCTGCAACCCTCCTCAGGAAAACACATAGCATCCTCCTTAAGCGACCCATCTCATCTGCTGCTCCCGAAGGACGCAGGCACTCTGCACAGCAGCTCCCAGTTCCCCACGGAGGAAATTACGGAGGGCATTCCAGTCCCCAGCCTGCACGGTCCCAATGCATTGGGGTTAAACAAAGGATGTCAGCCAGGGAGAGATCCAGTGTTCCAGCTCCCTGTGCACGATCTGTGACAGCGCTGTGTCGCCGTGCCTGGGCTGGCCAGCAGCGCCCTCTGGCTGCGGCTCTCGGGCACGGGAGCGGCTCTCCCAAATTTAAGGTTCTCCGCAAATACTGTCTTCTTTTTCCACAGGTACTGGCCATATTTAGATGGGAAGATAAGAGAAGCATTAGTTTTACGAAGTATTAAAGTACGGCTTCTCATAAGTTTCTCAAGAGACACAGATCCCCTTACTTTTAACTTCGTTTCATCTCTGAAAGCTATTTGCACTGAAGTTCCAAGCTGTAGTTTGAAAGTTGTAAGTATAATCCATATTCCTTTGAAATATAAGATATTCCCCACGCCCCAGAAAAAAAAGAATCAAGAAAACTTAACAACTGAGAATTGTTCTCTGTTAGTATCAAAGTCTTTAAATTTAATTGAATATCAGAAAATGTAATATATTGAACATAATTCACTCCTAGTAGTAACAGAATTCAAAATTAAGACAGAAAAATACAGTGGTACCAAAAGGCAGTCGGTGTGATGGAGAGCCCATTGTAAAACACCACATGTGGTCTTTCACAGCAAAGCCAACAGAGTGAACTGTGGCCATGGGTCATGTTTATATTGTGAGATGAGTAAATCTGACAGCACAAAAATATGGTTTAGTCTGCATTCATGTAACCTTACTGTTAACCTGTGTAAGCATCTACTTGCCCTTCAGTCAAGTGCGAAGTACAAGAAAAAATAATGAAGACTTTAAATTTTTAAAATTTAGAGTACAAATTCAAAATTGAGAAGACTAGAAACACCACTCTGGGGCCACATTAGACATGCAGGAGCGGAAAGTGAGAATACTATACTAATGTATTAGAGAACAGAATATATGGTAAAGTGCTACTTTCAGTGTGATACAGTTCCTTTTATAAAGTTGAGGCACACTGGAAATCAGCCACCTTGGATCTTGGGGGTTTTTTTGTGGGTCTTTCTGGTTTTGTTTTGTTTTTCCAGGTAACAGTTCTAAATAATCTGCTGAATTATTTTGATTTCCTAAATTGACAATCCCGTAAAATCCTTCTGGCTTTTTGAAAATTGACAACAATTCTAAAAAGGAAGTACTATTTGTTATACACACAGTAAGTGGTATTACGCATAGCTAGAAATAAGGTTTTTTGTTATAATGTATGTTGTTATTGTAAGTTTCCTCTGTAAAAAAACAGCATAAAGTGTAGTTTTACGTAAAAAAAACCCCATACATAGTTGACTCCATTTAAGCCACTTCATTTCTGAGTAACTTCTAGCTTGGTCCATATTTATCATCAAAATTCTATTTATGTATTCAGAAATTTTTTTTCAAGTGGTACCTAATACTTATATCCATTGCCATCTATTTACAGCAGGTAAAATCTTTTGTACAGAATTTATCTTGTCATGAACTAAATGATAAAAAACCTACTTGTCGACCTATCTGTCCTAGGTAAATAGTCCAGCTAGAGTTTCTGCAGTTAGAAAATACAAAAACAAGTTCCAGTAAAAAAATCAGCTGTAGAGAGTTGTAAAGGTACAACAATAAGTCAGTTCCCTCTATGCTGTGCATCGCATTTCCCGGTCTGGGTGAGCCACTGCCTTAAATAAACCTTGGTACAAGTGATAAGCCAGCGTTGGAGTTCGCAGGTATCAATTTGATTTTGACTGAAAACTGTGCCATAGGCTACATCTCAATACTCTTTTAATTCAAAAAGCATGTCAGATGAGCAACTTCTTTTTAAAGCTGCATTTCTTTTGTATTCATCTGTTATAGCCAGGTTCAAAATGAAAAAAAACTCTGTGTGTGTATGGAGGAGAAAGAATAGGTTAACAAGGTAAAAACTAGATTACCTATTGAACTATTGAAAATTCTCCTTTTCCCTCTTAGTTCTGCTTTGGCTATGAGAAGATTAACCTCAGTACACAAAATACTGTCTTGCAGATGTGTATTGTGTGGGTTTATATATAAAACCATTGAAATTTTAAGAGAAACCTGTTACAAATTCTGATTGAAATTTTATTTAAAATTGCTAGGCTGCTGCAATACCTCTCTATGTTCTGACCAAAATGCCACACACACCTGCACCACATGACCTCCTATCCCCCTGTTGTTCTGTTCTTTTGGGGAGTAAGTCCAAGTCCTACAAAGCATACTCAATAACTTCTTATTTTTCATTTAGCTTTTCATCCCTGTGATATACCTGGATTGTTTTCCGTTTTTTGTTGTTTTTTTTTTTTTTTGTTCTTATCCCTATGGAAAGACCAGTTTGGCTTGAAAGTTTCCAGTGAGTGCCAATGGCTGGCTGCAGCTGCAGGGTACACTGGTTTGCCAATGGTCTTCCTGGAGAAGGAGATGCAGATGTAATTTCTCTGTTAGATGTGAATCTCCTCCTAATTTCTTCTGGTCTCTGACCAGGCAAATAGAAGTTTTGGTATTGTCCAACTGCAAGTGTGGAGTTAGAAGGAGGGCACTGTAACCCTGTTACACCTGGCAGGGTCCTGATCAAAGCCAGCCACCAACTGCTGCATGTGAAGTTTTCAGTCTGCTGTGGAGGGCAGGGATGGCAGGGACTGCAGGGCATGATTTCCTAGCTGTGAACACTGAGTTGTAACGGTATATAGAAGTGGGGTGTTTTCTCTTTTGCCAAAAAACATTGAAAATACTGGGCAACTAACAAGGTCAATGAAGTTAGAAAACAGTCCCTCATTATGCATTTTCTGAATCTCAGAGTCTCATTCACATAAGCATTAATAATTACTGGATTCAACTGAAACTGTTTTGAGATTGCAAACTCAATACAAGTACTCTGAAGAAAATGATCCCTGGGAAGAACTTGCACGTAGAAAGCTGTTTGAGGACTAAATGCTATAAGCACACAGCCAAAGGGCAAAGAGTGACCTACGGGATGCTCTGTCCTGTGCACTGAACCACATGTGGTCATGAAATTAAAGCTTGAATCAGAAAGGGCAGACTCAAGGTGAAGAGCTCACCATTGTGTTTCTTGGGACCTTAAATCCTGTATTCCCTAAGTTTTGTACTTGACCCTGTAAATGCATCTTGAGTGCATGAATGCCTGGTGTAACTCTCAAAGGAGCAGCAGGAAGGGGCCAGCTCTGCTTGGTGCTGAACAGAGAAAGGTGTGTGCTTTTAAAGGGCCTGCAGAAGTTATGACCTAGAACTAAACTGTCTGTAGACAACTGGAAAACACAAAGGAGTGGCATGGAACAGACATCTATCTACAGCACAAGGTATTCTTGAGCCTCCACATGAAGCTATTTTTGAGCTGTGCAGGTGTATTCTTGCTCGTTTTTGTCTGGTACTGATCAGACAAGGAGTGCATATAGCTCTAAAATGATAAATAAATAAATAAGTAAATTAAACTTGTTCATACTTCACCCTCCAGGGTAGAACAGATGCATTCTCCTCTTGTTGCCTGGAAAATTTGATCTCTCCATGTCAAATTAATGCTGAGAAGCTTCTAAGTTTCTGAAATGTCAAGTTTCCTGTTGGGAGCTATGCAATGTGTGATTGCAGAGGTATTAATTCAGCTGTTGCTGTGTCTGCCAATCCCGATCCTGAAGCAGACTTCAAACCCCAGTGGCCCTTGAAAAATGAGGAAATGAGCTAAACACAAGTTCCTGGCTCTTACCATGCAGAACAGAAAGATGGGGGTTTTTGTTCATTTCACAGCCTTTACTACCTGGCACTGTATTGCTTTTAGCATGAAGTAGCCATATACTTTGTATAGTTCAGAATGGCAAAGCAGGACTATCACAAACTATGAAAATTTCATTAGAAATACATTTTATTAAAGTTAATGCTTGGCATTTTATTAGTTACTGCTTGGCAGTAAAAACTCAAGCTGTTCTGTAGCGCCAACTCATTTTCAATAAAGATTAGAGAACAGACTGTATTTTTTTTGTCTCTTGTAGAGCAATTCTCATTAACCTGTGCTTCCTTCTATTTTATGGCAGAAATTCTTTGACCTTGAGGAAGAGAGTGCCTGCTTTCTTAAAGAACAGAAGAACACTTCCCTTCCCAAATTGAATCGTAACAAATACATGGTGACTGATGGAGCTGCATATATTGGTAAGTAACCACATCTCAAGAAATTCGAGTTTGTATCCAAAGGCCTTTTGTCTATAGCTGATAATGTTTTTTAAGTGAAGATAATAGTTCATTTCTCGGGGAATCTGGATGATGACTGAGCTTTGAGCCTCTTCTCAGTTAAAACTTTTTCTTCCCCTACGAATCAGTTTCCCAAGACCAACATTCTGTTTTCAGTATCTTAAAACACAAATATAACACAATTTATGAAGCAGGTATATTAATGTACATTATTAGCATATTCTCTTGGTTCTGCAAGCCAATGAAGATGGAGTGTTCTCCTTTCCCCATGTGATCACTAAAGCTATGGTCAATCCTGGCAAATACTGTACAGATGCCATTCATCCTCATCATCCAAAGTCTTATTCCATTTACTATAATGATATTTCAGACACTCTCCTAACATTAGGTACATATCTAACTGGTATTTTGGGTTGAAGATGTATTTAAGTAAAGGTGCTATATGGCACCTCACAAAAGTTCACTACCACTCAAATGCCTACTGATTGCAGGCTGAAAACTACCTTTGGAAAAATCTGAGTTGTGCATAAGCTTATGGGATCAGAAAACCACTATTGAATTCAAAAGCAACTCATGGCATTTTAAAAAGCCAGGAGAGAAGACATGCATTGTGGTCTGCTGCAGTTCGATGCTTTAGGGATCTTACAGATGCACTGCCAAGGGCTGACTGCCCGTGAGGGCAGAGGCAGTGAGGGAGGGCAAAGGCTGCAACCCAAAAGCAAGGCCCACACACATCAACAGTGGGACAATCCCAAGTTGTGTAGAGACACAACTAAAACCTACTCCGAACAGCCCACCCTGATGGGCTCGAAACACACACACCTCATAACCTATCCAAATCTTTTTTTTTACATCAAATACTGCAGCTCATTCCTCCCTCATCTCCAGAAGGTTTTATGATACCCACCTGCCCCTCCCAGAAATAGTTTTTTTCACTCCATTTTAAATTCTTTTACATAGCTAGATCAATTCTCAGTCCCTTGGAACTCATCTACACAGCTTAGATTCTTAGCCAAGTTGGGTTTTTTCTTTCCCATTGTCCTTGCATCCTCAGCTACATATAAATAAAAGAAATTATCAAAGCTCTGTGAAGTTAATACAAATGGATGCTAAGGACCTGGTATATCTTTTACTTGAAAGCATAGGAAAAAATGTCCTTTATGATGAGGCTTCAATTTATCATCCTTGACAGCTTTAGAATGCTTAACATTCCCTGCTGAAGTAACAGCCTTTTTTGTCCAAAATACTGCATGTCTTTTAAGTGTACAATTATATTATTAATATTAATTAAATTTTAGTTAATTAATTAAGTGTATAATTATATTAAAATACCTACAGTTTTAGTGAAATAAAAAGAAGTAACTGAAACACTTGGTTTACCTGTTTTCCATTAGTCCAATTACCCTTTTTGCCCTGCTATCCCCAGGATTCAATGTGCTAATTGGCTACATTAGATTTCGACAAAGGTGGTAATAACTGGCATAAACCAGTAACATCTATTTTTCTTAGAGAGTATCTATCAATGGGTAACTTGTAAAAGATCTATTAGTTTGGAACTTGAAATTGTTTATCCATCAAAAAAAAAAAATTATTCTTAGGACTGAAAAGGCCAGTGAGGAAAGTAAATGGAGTAATAATACAATAGCTGTGAAAGGAAGAGCAAATTAGTTTTGAATAAATAGAAGAAGCTGTTTTCACTTCTGAAGGCTTAGAGCTGTTAAAACTTCCAGGAACAATCTTCACTACGCATGGTATGTATTGGAGCTTTTTCTTCCCTGCTAGTGTTAAAAAAACCCCAACAACTGATTTCCATTTCTGCACTGGGGAACATGGTAGTGTTTCATCCTGGATTGCCTTTAGGGAGATAATTTTTTTTTGTTTGGTTCTTTTTTTTAATGTTAGAAACTCACTGTTTATTCCTGCCTTTGCTTGCAGGTAATTTTGATTGGGTAGGAAATGCTTTTACGCAGAATGCTGGAGCTGGCCTTGTTATCAACCAAGCAGACGCGGGGAACAGCACAAGCATCATTAAGCAACTCAAGGCCGTTTTTGAAAGGGACTGGTATTCACATTATGCCAAAAGTTTACAGCCAACAAAAATCCCAAACTGCTTTAACCACAAACTTACTAAAGGAACTTCAAATAAGACTGCCATGAGCAATGTGAATTAGAAAGACTATTTTACCGTTTAGTATTGCAATGAAGAATTATGTTGGGGTGTAGCCTTCTTTCATATTTACAGACAAAAGACTTAAAGAAAAAGAAAAAAAAAAGTTTGGTTTGGGGGGGGTGTTTTTAGGAAAAAGCACACTTATATTAAATCTGTCTAACCTATATTCTCTATATGAATTATTTAAGACTTTCAAATTTGTTACTTCTGACACTGAATGTCATTTCCGCTTCCATGTGAATTTTAATGTTCCACATTTGAATTTATCAGCATGTGTCAATGTTTCTGTTTTAGGACTTTTCCCAATTGCCAACCTGGCTAGAACAAACCTTGAGGCAAAATGAAGATTCAAGCTATGAAATGGCATTCTAAGATCAGTTGTTATTGACATACAAATAGATGGTAGGTTTACTGTAATAGAAAATGTAAAGGACTAAGCAAAGTTTCACCCATATAAATAATTCCCTTTAAATAACTACCTAGTCATAAAAATACTTCCTGG
Organism: Corvus cornix cornix; assembly: GCF_000738735.6. NCBI lineage: Eukaryota > Metazoa > Chordata > Aves > Passeriformes > Corvidae > Corvus > Corvus cornix. The sequence continues at coordinate 31,818,542 of NC_047056.1, read as the reverse complement.
TTTTGAGCATTTACTTTGAGTATCACTATTCCATGTCTTCTAACTAGCCTTAAAATACATTAAAGTTACAGGACTCGTAATTCATTCATCTCCTGACAGTATGAGAAATTTTTGAGGGGTTGGGGTTGGCCTCATCAAGTTTGTCATATTCCCTAAAGCTTCTCAGATTTTTTTATCAAAGTACTGTGGATTCCTTTCAACAGAATAGTTATTTCCAATTACATGCATTTCATCTAACAGTGAAAATCTCTGGATTAATAGCTAAAACCTAGGACTGATTTTTTTGTAATCTCAAGAAAATTTCTTCCCCAAGTTAAATATTTATCATCTGTGAGTCAGCAGATATGTGATGACTCATTATCAAACCAATGCACATCTCAAAATCAAATACTGCTTTTTCGAAAGGTCAGGGGTTATGCAAAATCATGCAATAATTGTCGTTAAATGATCACCTAGTAATTTTGTTGTTTTTTACACCTGAAGAGTTTGCTTTCTTAACTTCTACTTTAAAAAGAAATAAAAATTGTGAAATGACATTTTTTTGTTAAAATGTCATCCATATAGGTAAATACATCTGCATGGACAGAAAAGTGATGCTTTAATTTAGACCACAGTTTTTAGTTGGTGTCAAAAGTGTGCCTCTACAATCACAACTCAGTTGCACCAAGAAGCAACTGTTCTATGAAAGTGTGAATTTACTCTTTGAAGAAATACACAGAAATGTTTGATGACAGATTTTTCTCCAGTCAGAGATGTAATACATAGTTTCAAAATAAAAATGTTTCACTACTATGCCTCTGCTTCCATTGAAGAAATATAGCCATGAAGGCAAACTGCATTCTGCATTTCGTTAAATATTCACAGAACCTTTTCGAAAATGATGACTTTTCATCTCATTTCCTGCTGGCACACTTCAAAAGCAGAGGGCAAAAAGAGAAAGAAACCTAACCACGTTGCAATGTATTACTTTAATCTTAAGAAGAAGTCAAAAACCCACCTTGACTCTCAAAACATAGGTTACACTTATAAGGTAAATAATTAAAATTTATTTTAAGGTAAGCACAGCTTAGGAAATTCTAATAAATCAACATATGCACAACTTCAAATTGTCAGCTAGAGACACCCCACAAGACTAATTATGACCCCAAAAGGCACACTTTTGACAAAGAATCTTTGTTTCTTTTGCAATTGCAAAGATTTACATCATCTTACTGAAAATAATGATAAAACAAAAAATTTTTAAGATTATCAACTTTTACAGAAAATATTTTGCACAGCTCCAATGTCAATAACATTTTCTGATATTCAGATAAACACATGCCACGTATTAGTCTCACACACACAGCAAAGTATATAATCCGACATACTGATAAGAAACAACTATTTAAAAAGAAAACGGTTTTCTGAGTTGCTATGAGGAAAGATCCTTGTGAGGAGAAATTTCTGGGTTTTCTTCCTTCTGTATATAATTTAGAGTATGTATAGCAAGTATGGGAGAAAGATCGCCAGCACTTAATTGTTGTGGATATTTTGTTTTGTTTAAGAAATTAATATAAGTCCAGATTAATTTCTGGTGAAAATTTCAGCTGAGTTATACCACCAATAACTTTAGTCTTATGAGTCAAAAAAACCCCCACAAAATGAACAAACAAAAAGCCCACCACATTTTTAAAAGCTGGTTGAGACAGTTGTACAGTGTCTGAGGTCCCTATGGATGGGTGATCTTAAAGTTTGAGATAAACTTAATACGATGTCCTTACCTAAAACAAAAAAACCCACTTTCTGGAGTTGTTAATTGTAGCACCTAATGGCAATAATATACAGTAATCAATCAGTGTAGGGGGTTTATTCCCTCTTGCATTATGATCCTGAAAATGTGTTAAGTTTTGTAAATGACATCTTGTATAAATAATGGAGGATCTGAGTGGAACAGAAATTTGTCAGACAGTAAAGCTAAGCTGTCTGTTTATAAAACAGGATTTTATTGATGAAATCAGACTGATCACTGACTGATTTAGTATAACAAATGAATAGTAAAATAGTTTTACTGGACAGATCCTAGGAAAATGCAGATCATGAATACTAACAAGATCTGTTAGTTTACAAATATTATTGGCTAGATAAACGAATTCTTGGTGCTTCAATGACCCCCCTCAAAGAGCAGATACATAAAAGTACATTTTAAAAGTGGCAGTATGTTTTAGTTTTATGCATTGGAAGAATTTGGGTGGTTTTGAACAACTTTCAATGTGAAATACTGGCCAGCTATCCGATAAATGGAATGGCAGACTCAAATTTCATTTGGTATGAAGTATGGATCAATACTGTAATAACTGTTTAGAATGGTGTCAGCTCCAAAGCAGTACAGAAGGCCTTGATCTATTACATTAGCCAAAAGACAAAGTGCATCCTTGGACTTCAGCAAATAGGAAATTTAAAATACCAGATTATTTTTTGAAACTGTCTAAGGGGATTATCGCCAATTATTTGGCTTGGGCCAACGCTGTTACTGTTTAACTAGATTTGCTACAACAGCCTCGATTTTGGCTTCAGGTCCTTCTACCACTGTAGTAAATCTGAAGCAAATTCATTACAGTGATTTCACACTAGTTTAGCAGGGTTCAGAGTCTAAACTAGTTTCCTCTTGCTTCCGCTCTCCTGAGTATCACCACTGCACAGGCTGTTTCCTAACTTTACAGGGATTTGCATTCAGGGGTTTCTCCCAAACCTCACAGGCATAACCCAAAAGATGCACTTTCTCTAGGCCCCTTCTAACTGGCATTGGTAACTGTCATATTAAAGGCAATTTCCTAAACAGAACAGTTTTATTGTTAAAGAATATAGACTGTAATTGTTGTTTGCTGCAAACATTTACTAGTGCCTTATTCATACAAGTTTTTGTTTAACTGTTCCTCACATGAAGACCTGCAAAAGATCCTGTATTTAGTACTGAGGCATACAGCAAACTTCCTAAGTAAAAAGACATTGTCATGTTTACAGTTTAGTACCTAAAACTAGAGTCACAAAAAGACAAAAACTGACTGCAAGATATTGGTCCAAACCACAAGCACATCTAAACTGGAGTGTTTTTATCCAATCCCGGTTCAAGAACTAAATTTCACAGTTTACTCCTGGGTTCATTATCAACTAATCTACAACATAGTTGAATTATTCTGTCCTGCCAAAGTATAAAATCTGAATTCCCCCAACATCTGGCTGATATCAAAACCATAATCATAGAAATTCCTGTGAGCACAGGTTGAAGTCCAAATATCACATAGTGGCTACTTTCCAGATCTTGCATGTTAAGTCTCAAGTTGTTTTGGACCAGCTACTTTTTCTGCCAGAAGCATGAACTAGTATCCACAACTACTCTCACTTTCTCTTTGAAGACCAGAAAGGCATGGATTATGTGCCATAGCACAATGGCTGTAGCTGTACCCTAACAGGAACAGGTTTAGGTTTTACCCAGTACAGGGCCAGGTGTGCCTCCCAGTAAATCTGTCCTGGTGGATCAGAAGAGAGCTTGAGAAACAAGTAGAAAAGCCTCCAAATGCTACTTTTAAGACGTACCCATTATTTGCTATACTACCAGCTACCTAAATTCTACTACTTTGTTGAGATTTGCACACATAAAAACTGAACAAATAAGTTCTGTTACCTGCCAGTTAACCCTAATCTAAGAAAAAATCCAGATGATTTATAGGGTTTTTTGTGACTTTAGCGTGTATTTACTGGAAAGAGTGTACACACTCTCATTAAGATGGTAAAAGACATCAGCTGGCTATTCCAGTTCTTCAATCTAAAGTCCTAAATATCCCAGTCTCAGATCATTATGCACTTGACTCCTGAGCATGGCCTTATAGAGTGCACTAAGTTGTCTTAAAACCTTTCTGGTCTTCAAAATTAACTCTTCATTTTAACACAAAAATATTGACTAAATGTTTAGTATGTTTCCAGATGGTAATTTCTGGTGCTGTGTTTTTCTTCCACTCTTTCTCTACCTACATCTATCATATATTCATGTTTTTTCAGTCATCGTTACTCCAATGCAATCTGTGTAAAGAACTCAGAATGAATCCTTGGTGTGTTTAAAATTCACAGTGATGCCTCCCAAGTTGAAGGTACCAGTGAACATGCTCCACTTCTAACACTGCAAGGTATAGCAGCTCAACTGAAGCTGTAGGAGATTGCTTTTCTTAGCTGTAGTTTTTCACTTTAATTACTGCTGGATGTTATTTATGAATTTCTCAGTATTGAATCAGGTTGCTCTTGGATCATCACTTGCACAAATGCCTTAGAAGCTTGCCAAACTAGCATGTAAAAGAGACCTCATTCAAAATAGTTTAGACAAGAAAAGAAGAACTCATGTGCTTTACGCTCTGAAGGGTGCTGAAGTCAATGGATAAACTCCAGTCTTACCATCAAGTGGAGCTTTCTATTTATCTCCTGTTTAGATAACCCCGCATGGGCTTCCAGGAAAAGTCTGTGAGAACTCTGTGTTTGAATTACCTTGCAATCAGGAATTTACAGAGAATCTGAGTGAAGAATCCAGCTGTATTGAGTGATTCAACACTGTAACTTAAACTGGATTTTCATGAAACCACATTTATATTCCACATCTATATGATACAACTGCATAAACATGCTAATGTCAGGTTTTCCCTACAGTTCAAAAACATGTAGGACAAAAATCAAGCTACTGCAGCCTATTTCTGAAAACATTGTTAAAAATAGCTTTTAAGAGCATAATTCAATTCTGGCTGCAAATTATTCTGCTATAGTAGTGTAGTAAGCTCTATTTTGCTCACAACAAATTCTACACTGTGATTTTACAGGAAGACTCAATAACTTTTTAACCCTGTAAAATAACCGTGATCATTCCCTCTTTAAGAACAGAAAGAAGGTTGATGGCTAATTCAGGCTACAGAACATAACAAAATACAATAAAATGGCTGGAAACTGCAGCATTCCAGAGGATTATTTTGTGTTATTTTATGTTGCATGGCCGCAAACATGAACAATATGAATTACATGTATCACAATGGTGTTGTGTGAACATGTGGTGGATGTTGAATCTTACACAGTAAAATCCATCCCTCCTGTAAACAGCATAAAATGTAGTAAGGGTAGAGAGGAAGGGGCAAAAAGAGCCAAACTAACTTGAATCAGCTTGAGTTAATGGACTGGATGCTGACCTAAAAGCTCTGGACTGAATTTTTGTTTTGTTCCTTTCTCTGCAAAATCCTGTATTTCTTATGCATCCTCCTTGCTTGTCTTTATATGAATGAACTCCTGTGATTGTTTTCAGAATGAGGAAAGAACCTTTAACAGCTACAAACTTATGCTTAACAGAAAGAAATCAGCATGAATACAAGCCCGTTCATTTCTGTTTAGCAGGTACTGAGTAGTAAAGCACTACTTGAAAGAGGACTCTCCCTCGCACATTAGAAGTTTCTAGTGTAATATAAGCAAGAATTGACAACATAGCACATGCCTGCAGATTTCACATCACACGTGGCATTTGCTTGTGTTCTCTCAATGTACAAGCACAGTCATCAGACAGACACCATTCTGAACTACTGATAAACTGGTGAAAACTAAGCACAAGCATCAGGCAATCCAACTTGACACACTCAAATGAGGAAAAGGAATCCTCCCAGAAGAGCCAACTATATAAAGTTTGTAAGTCACTTAGAAGCTAGAATTATTTTCAGATATCATTTTGGGGGACTTAATGGGGAATTTAATGAGGAAGGAATCTTTCTGTTATGTATTAAAGGCATGCACCATTGGGGTCTAAGCAAGACAGCATAAAAATGTAAAATGAGAAGCTCTTCAAGTGGAAGTATATAGACCAACATTTTCTTGACTGACCTGTTAACAAATATTTTCTAGTGGATTTGCTTAACATTCAATTACTTCACAATATTCTCTTAAATTACTCTGCAAGTATTCCTCATTTGTATTTCTTCAAGAGACACTGTACCTGTATTCGGTGTTTTACTTGAAACTTGACAAAAAAGCAGGATGCTTCTGGAAGGGACAGCTGTTTCTTTCTAAAGGTCAGAGGGCTTTCTCGCATCTGACTTGTCCTCTTACTGCCTCCTACTTCTTCAGCAACCCAGTCCAGGCTTACACTTGTCATTGCCTGAGTAGCAAAGAAAATTAAGTATTTTTAGTCACCTGCTTTTTCTGAAAACTGCTGGCTGTTCAACATATTTTTGCCCTTTGAGAGATCCCTCATCTAATGAGATACTAAAAGTATAATAAAGGAGGCCAAGCACATAATTCCAGCTGCCTCATATAATGTGGAAAAACACATACACAAAATTTGGAAACAGAGATGGAAGGCGGGGGTGGGGAGAATGCTTGACAAGCTTTAAATGAGGTAGAGGTTCTTCTGATGATATAAATATCTCTTCTGGTGAACTTATTTTATTCTATAATAAACCATTCTTCACCACACAGACAGATTTGCAATGACTGAAATGTGTGGCTAACTTTAGCATGAAAAGGTGAGAGATCAAACACCCCTCGTCTTTATGAATTGAACTAATTTCTTCACTAAGTAGGCCAGGTGGAAGAAGCAGGTAACATTGGTTCCCGTTCTGAGGGAATAGGCCAGGTTGCTACTAGAAATAGGGCTGATAAGGTTTCTAAAGAAGGCAAAGATCTTATGCATCTGACTTCTGTTAATTCTCACAAGATGGTGCATCTCTGTGGGAAATTGGGGTTCACAGCTTTAGTAACAATTTCTTTGTGGCAAACTGTCAGACTTCTCAGGAGAGCTCCTTTTCCTCCTTCTCACTATGCTCAAGACAGTTGTGACATCTGCTTTTAACAATCTCCAGATTCTTCAAAGGCATTACTAAACTAGATTGTAAGAATTTTCCCTGTGGAAAGGAAAAATGAATGGCAGGTTCAGCGAGGAATTCAAAGAATGTAGTATAAATATTAAGATACGTAGAAAATCAGGATCAAAACCACAAGGCGGTCTCATTTTTGCCAACTAAGGAAACTTGGGAAAATAACTGAGAGGCTAATGCAGTAACTTAGATTAATGAGACTGAAATTTATAAACCTAAACTCTGTTACTTTTATGGACAGTCCCCATATCTAAACTGCTGCTCTCATTATGCAGAGAGGAATCAGTGAACTGCTTTGATACGCTGCACAAAGGTTTTGGCATTCAAAGTCTTATGTCCATTTCTGAGTGTATACAGCTTAAAAGGTAGCCTAGAAAATGAGATTCTGTGTATATTTATGCAGATCTTACTTCCAAATAATCATTGAAAACCAGCCACTTCTCACAGCATTTGTGTCTTCAGATGTCATCACAGAGATCTTACTAAACAAGTCTGGAGAAAGGCAGAAAAGCAACATCTGTGGCAGCAAGTAAGCCAACTAAAAAAAGCTGCAAGCCCATTTTCCAAGTGCTAGTTGATACAATAAAAGCATTCAGATGCCCCTATCCAGCTCAGATTCCAAATGTCCTTGTATCGGATTCCAAATACAGACTTTAGGCTCCTCACACGTGTACACACAGAGACACATCCTCAAAGGAAAAATGAGTATCTATGCCAGAAGAGCTTGGAACATCCACCATGACTTGTTCCACTGCTGTCCTACTCTTAAATAAGGCTGATAGGAAATAGTGCAGCTTTCTGGAAAGGGCCAGTATCCTTTACTAGAAAATGCAAATATGCACACAAAGAGACTCAGAATAATGAGTGGACTCCTGGCTGCAGCACAGAGGGACATCAATGTCACCATTTCTGATAGCACACACCAAAGCCATCTACTCACCTTGTCATTCCCACACTGCATGTGTGCCAAAGCTCACTTTTTTAAAAAACAAAGGGCAGTGTTTCTCTCTGAATGAAACATTCCAGAGAGGATTATACCTTTCCTTTTTTTTTCAATAGAGAGAACAGCAATCACCACCCCATTTCTTTCTTCCCTTTCCACACTCCATTTTGCAAATTAGCAAATGTTTCCACCATCTCTGCCTCATCTGTCCTTTTCCTTTTCAAGCTATTTCCTAAATGCTGTTTCTGAATCCCTTGCTACTGCTTTGTACACAAGGATGAATTCCTGCAACTTGCACTGTTGGTGCTGTAACATCCTACAAGGTTACTTCCACTAGCTTTACCTGAAGTGCTCAGAAGAGGGAAGTGCATGCACACGATGTTTAAAGACACACAAATTACTGTGTATGAAGACAGGGGAAGTCAGGGCAGAAGCAGAATGCAGGCACTACTGGAAAAATACCTGGAGGGAAAGGGTCTAAAGTCATACTCCTCAATCTGATTTCACCTTGGAACATCCAAAACCTGTATCAGGATCTAGAGCTCAATTTTGCAAACCTTGCACAACTAACACAAGCCTTGCCTCCAGGTGTTCTGTTTGCTGTTGTCCTGGAGTCACACACCAGGTTAACCTGCCAAGCTAGGCAATAACAAGCGAGTCAAAACCACAGACAACTTCAAGACACGTGACCTCAACTTTATCCTCCAGGTGGCTTTTGGCCACAGAGGGGGTCTAACCTGGGTACTTGTCGTCTTGTGACAGTTAAGATGGTCCAAGCTCACCATCGTATATAACACCGCCACCTTCCAAGGAGCAAATGAAGAAAGAAGATCTCTCTCTGCAAACGTATTTTAAATCTCTGAGTGTGACTTTGGCACTGCATTGTATTTCCCAACACAATCTAAAAGTATCAGGAGTCCTGTGCAGAGTTTGCAGAGCAAAAAGGGTATGTACTATATGTTTCCTACTATACCTCTTCTGATGGAATAAATATCAAATAGAAAAATCTGTCTAAACTTATTTTGAAAACTGCATGGCCAGCTTATGCAGTAGCTAGATCTGTGGCAAGGTTACAGTGTTACTCTCTAAGGAGAATACAATTAATATGCGTATATATTTTGTTCAATTCAAGCACTGTGTAGTCTCCAAGTTCTGCTATGAGAAGTATGGATCACTTCTCATTATCCTTCCTATTCCAAAACACAGTATTTATCACAGATGTGTACAATACAGCGGCATAGCTTAGGCCTGTTATATAGGTCAGTTTCTGCAATGCACATGAGAACATAGTTTGCCACTGCAAAGGAAAGTGGCTGCAAAATCTATTTTGGATAATCCAGTTTATATTTGAGGAAATCAATGTGTGGTCATTTCTAGAACTGTGAATATAAGGCAACTGCTGCATGCTTGTATATTTGATAAGTTTTATTATACTATATCCTTATATGAATGCCTATGCAGTGTAAATGCTTTAATATAAGATACTGAATGGTTTTTTTACACATTATTTTCTAAACAATGCTACATTTTACTGCATGTTTATTCATTTTTTTTGTGTTTGTACAAAGTGCAAGCAGGAGGACACATGATTTTAATAACTTGCACAGCAGCTATTCAAATCCATTATAAAAACATGTTCTTATGTAAAGACTTAATTTGGCAAGAAATGTGCTTCCTTTAGACAATGGGCTTGGTTCACAGCAATACCTGTGTACTTAATGTTATTTATTAAAAAACCCACATTATCCCTGAATCTGTAAATGGGGCCATTGACTCTGCTGCGAACCTCTATGTCAGTATGCTTTGGTACCTTTGAAAATGTAAATCTACATTTACTAGGAAAACAGATGACCTGTCCTGATGCAAGCTGAAAAACAGTGCTGTAATTGAAAACGTGCAGTCCTGAGCAGCCATTGTGTTTGGTGCTGCAGGATGACAATGTAGCAATCTTTTTTTTCTTTAAACAATACTTTCTCATGACCTTAATACAATGAGTTCGTGTTACTTGATTGTGAACTGGGCCCACTGTTTACAGTATTATTATACATAACCAAAGTTCAATGCAATTAACAAAACTGATCAAATTCACCTTTTGGAAGAAAAAAAGAGACTGATTTTGCTGAGGTTTTGGAGACCTGGCTTGGTACAGAGTGTTGCTTCTGTACCAATGCATTTTAAACATAAGTAAATCACTGGCTGAAAGACTGATGGCTAAGACATCATTGTCAGTGGTAATATACTGCTGGAAACTAAGTTACCAATGATAAAACGTAAATCAAGGTAGTAATGCATTAATTTAAAGATATGTAAATATTGATTTTAATGCTGCAGCATCATAGATATCATTTTTCACTGCTTTGATATCCAAGGATTCCTAGAAATACACAAGTGTATTTTATCTGCTCCATTTTTTAGTTTCAGTACTTTCATTCAAAGCAAAGTAACTCCCATTTCTTTGTACTGCACTGAAATAAAGAATCTTGTTTCAGTACATAATGCTTTTCTCATTCTTTCTGGTCTGTTTCTGTCAGTGTGTGTTTCTGTGAGCACCAAATCCCAGATGCTAGCCCCTAGTGTCCAGCTCCCAGTACCCTGGCTCCCATTCCTCTGTACATACACACACCAAAGGCACAGCAGGCAGCACTGACAGACGACCTGGTGCCTCCATCCGGGGCTCTGCGGAGCCTGAGCAGCACTGCCACTGGTGCCAGACCACTGGGATTTCTGCAACGTGATCCTCTTTTCTAGTAGACTCACATTAAGATCCTAGTTGGAATCTGGGAAAGCAGGCCCTACGCTGCATTTCCCATTTCTCAGGAGACTGCCAGAGTCATTATGATTTTCTGTTGCCGGAACTGCTGTCACATTCTGTTGAGACTATGAGAGTCCTAACCAAATGAACATAAATTCTCCTCTGATTTGCATCTAAAAAGCTTCTAACCAGATCTAATTCTAAATACTTTGCTCTGTGGAGACTCATGCTCCAAGTAGTTTGGAAATGAGAACACTCAGGAGCAGATAATACTCAAACAAAAAGGTAAAGACTGACAGGAGAGGGGAGGAAGCTGAATTTCCTGAGATAAGCACTGGCCTCAGTAGCATGTGCTTTTGTAAGAGCTGTTTTATGTTGCACCAGGAAGGCAGCTTGTCTTGGGGTGATTTTATGATAATAATGTGTTTCCCTATCATCTGCTTATTGCCCAGAAATGGGTCCCACAGCTTTAAGCTGGGTCCAGGAGGAGGGGGGGAAAGAAGCCAGGTGAATCCTTCAGAGTGGTTTGTGTTCCAGGACTCACACACACTCCCCTGTGTTCTCACTGCTGCAGAGCCGAGGGAGCACCTTCCTGTTTTTAGCCAGCCTGTTAGCTGAGGCAAGAAATGTTTCCATATCGGCATACCAAAATCCTCTGGTAACTTCTTCTTCTGGAACTGTCTGGCCTAGCTGTGATCCAAGAACCAGACCATCGGACCCCTTGGACCAGCAGGGAGGCTGCGGGGACATGGCATCCTGGCCTCAGACCTCGGGAGGGGCCGAGCCAGCTACATAAGGAACTCTAAATCCACCAGCTTTCTCTGCATCGAGGAGGTTTAATATTTTAACATTTTCCCTGTGCCCTGCTGGCACTCTGTTAAATAAATAGTTTTTTTCACTTTCACCCAAGAAATTCCTTTCGTATGGGTGGGGGAGGGAGTGCTGAAACCTGCCTTCTGTGGAGGAGACTTTCCTTCCAGAGCGTTTCCCCCTAAACTTGTCTCAAACCAAGACACGGCTTTTGACTGCACAGGTCCCAGTGGGGTGAGCAATAGCTGCTGCACTGTGACCCACAGTGTTTCAAATACAACATCTCAGCAGATTTCAGGTACAGTGGGAGTGATGAGGGCAGAACAAGGAGAAAGAATCAGTTCCCAAGAAGAGAAGCTTTACCTTAATTCCCAAAATACTTATGTCCCCATTTTTTTCAGAGCACCTCACTTTCACATTTGGCATGCTTTTTGCAAGACAATTACTCTACTTGATTATTATTTTAGTGCCCATTTTCACAAAAAAATGAAGTATACACTTAACAAAAATCTGCATTTAGGAACTCAATATTCTTTTCACATATGCAGCTTCACAACAATCATATGAAGCAGGAAACAAAATATTAGTCCTGTTTACAGATAGTTAGCTACTTTAACTGCTTACTGTGCACTGTGTTACTACAACTAGTTTGCAGAATACACAAAATTTAAATTCAGCTGCTGACATCTGTTTTCATGTTAAATTTCCTTTCAAAATATGCTCAGCAATAACAAAAACATCTCTATATTATCAACCCTGTGTTCAGCACAAATCCAAAGCATAGCCCCTGGGAAGAAAATGAACCCTACCCAGGCCACAACCAGCACAAGCACACCCTTTAAAGTAGCTGAAGCACATAACACACTAATAGTGTGCTGAGCCAGACTGTCCCTGGTTAAATAACTCCTGAACAGCCTATATTTGTTGGCCCAACACAAAATTCCAGCCCACTTAGAGAATTCTGCTAAATGTAGCCCAGGTTTAGAACCATATTATAGACAGGAGAAAAATATTCAGAACAGGTGTTTGGCTCATTGTAAGAAATCTTCCAAATCACTTCATTCCTGCTGTCCCACAACCAATGGTGGAACAGTGTCATCAAAATGATGCGCAGGAAGTCTGAAATTAGAGGGCAAAGAAATAATTGAATAGCAGTAAGCCACTTTCAGGCTCCCATGTCTCAATTGTTTCCTCTGAACGAAGTCCTATTTTGAGACACAGAAGGGATGGCTTTCTTCAACCATTCCACAGCCTTCTGCAGCCTGCAGTTTAAAACTCATTCAAGATGCTAGGTAACACAAAGATGGAAACACAAATCATGGCTCAGTACCAAAGAGTCATGTTCCAGTCTCTACCCTGTGTCCTTTTTATGGATATAGCCACTATTGAACCAGTCTGGCAGTAAGCCCTTAGGTAGGTTTTACTGCTGGTGTAACATAGTACTTCCAAAGACTATGTTCAGCCTGCCAACAGCAGGATGCTAACACATCTCCAAGGGATTTCTGAGCTCCCAGAAAGGTCATGTCTTCTACAGCAGAACCAGCTCAGTGAGCTCCATTTTAATAGCTTGTAAATGCTTAAAGCATCTCAATTCATGTAGAAGTATCATAACAGTAGAGTCCAAGAGTATCTGCAGGGCCAAGCTTAAAAAGTAAGGATCTGGTCATACAAACCCATTGCAAATGAAAGGTGCCATTTACATCAATGGGATAATCTCAGGAAGAACCAAAGGATCAGCACATTCATTTCTGTTCATATTGATACAGAATTTAGAGAGTTGTAAATACTGAAAACTTCAGGGATGGCCCTTTTAAAATGGACCCTGGTTATATTAGCAACACAGCCAAGTATTTTACAGATAACCAAAGCAGCAAAGTCTACATCCAGTGATCTTCAGTCCAAAAACACTCTCCTGAACCCTTCAATTTTTTTTTAAAGTCTTCTGATCTACAAGCAGAGAGTTCTCAATCACCTGACTTGGAGAGAAAAGTTGTTCTAACTCAATACAATGGATTCACCCATATCATGAGACATCCAAAATAGACAGAATGCTCCAGCCTGACCTCTTTACGTCTGTACTTCTGTGCTTGCAATGAAATGGTGCGAAAGAGTGCAAGTCTGTACCCCATCACTGATCTGTACTCTGACCTAAGTGTACAGCAAAAGTCAATTTTCACACTGAAGGGTGAAATTTATCGCAAGGAGGCCTCACATTTTTGGCTGTTACAATGCCTTGTCAGAATTAATACCTCCACAATGGTTTATATATGTATGATAGAGGGAGCTACTTGACATGCATCCTTCTTCATGGTGACTTGATAAAAGTCACTCACATGAGTAAAAATTCTGCAGGTTACAGGGCAACAAGCATATTACACTCTAGTGAATAAGTAATCCAAGAAAATAAGCTGAATTCATCACTGCACCATAGGTAAAGGGTAACAAACAGGAAAGTGGGAAAAATAACAACATCCGAGGAAAAGGTTGAAAACCACATCTAGGTATTTGCTCTGCCATGAGGTTTCAGTCCCAACATGCTTGGAGTCCCAAGCCTTCTCCAATCCTGAAAGCTAAAACATTTTATGGAATGAGCCAAGTAAGAAACAGGCAGCAATAGAGAACTACTTTTCTCTTTTGAGTATAACCTTATGTGCAATACAACAAAAGCTAGAGACTTAAAATTTTGATAAGGATGGAACACTTTGAAGACTTTGGCTTATCTATCTTTAAGCAGGCAAATGAAAAGTTCAGAACAGCTGCTAAAAAGTATGCTTTACAGGAAAATGTTTTCAAATGATCTGTTTTTCCTGTGAACCTAAGGTAAAAACCACATTATAATGATCTAAAAATAAAAGAACAAGGAACAAAATGGCAAGATTATGATCTTTAGTACTTAAAGGCTGTATTGTCATGAATGCACATTGCTGCCTTTGGCACACTGTGGCCAGACACATCACATTAATAATAAATGCCAGGACTAGAAATTCAAAAAAATTGGAATTTATTCCATTGCCATTTCTACAAGGAGGAAACAGAAAAGTCATTTGTCACAAGTTTTATTCATATACCCTACAAAACTGCTTATTTGCAATTCCACCAAGTTTTGTTAGCCTGTTTTGCATTTCTTTGGGTTAATAATGTGGGAGAGGGGTTTACTATCATTATGGCTTCTGGAATGTGTACAGGAATTGGACATGAATTATATTAACAGCAAAGAAATTAACGAGAGAATGGGGACCTCCAATCTGGAAGTGAGAAGTATTAATTTAAGATACTACCCAAGTGATCCCTTTTGGTCTTCTGCCCACCTGATACTGTGCACCTGTTGTACACAAAAGTCTCCCTCAGGATAAAGCAGATTCTGTAACAAAGACAAGACTTGAAAAAGGAAGTGCACAGATTATTCCTGGCATAAATTAGCATTCCCACAGGACCCATACAAGTTTACAAGCAATGAAGGAAATTCTCTGCAAGGACCAGAAAGGTTTCACTTGCCAGAGTCAGGTATCAGAGTTCAGTTTTGGATGGGTGCTCAAGAGTCCCCAGGTATGGTGGCAAAGGGCCCCATGAGATCCGGTGCAGCCTGGCCAGTGGCCATTAGACAAGTTTGTGGTGTTAAATGCTCAGAGCCCCATCAGACACATTTCCTTCCCTAGAGGCAGAGGCCGAAAATGCAGTCAGTAGTGGCCCCTGGCAGAGGCAGAACCTCGTCCTCCCGCAGCGAAGGTGTCTGGTAACAATTTGAAACAATTGATGTACTCCACATAAACTTAATATCCCTCTCTTTATATCAATTAGTGATATTTTTCCTCAAAAATGCATACAGGCTTCCTGACTTCACAACAACATGTCCATAATTAGGCCTGTCTGATCTCATAGCTAGAAATTCATAGCAAACAAAACCATTATAACATTTTAGCCCAGCTCTGAAGTGAAGCCAAAGATCTTTGGAGCACCTGTTGATCAAAATCAAGTCCCAGTTGCCCAAATGACCTACACAATGTGCACAGTAACTGCAAGCCCCAGTGAGACTGTATACCATCCTGCTGGATTAGGAACTGCTTGCTCTTAAGGGTAAGACTTGAGAGATTACCAAAGATCAGTTTTGTCATAGCTCAAAGGAACAACAGCTCACATCAGCAATTTGTATGTTGGTCTGCCATCACTAGAGTACTCAGTGACAAAGGCCTGAATAAATTCACAGCACATCCTTTAATTTATTTATCTGGGCCAGTTCTGGGCTACAGTAGGTCACAAAAAGCATGAGATCATATCCCAGACAAAAATAACTACATCTCATAGTACCAGTCATTAAAGGTCTGACTGTAGTTAGATGAAAATAGAGAGCAGGCTTTTACTGCTCATTAATCTCTCTCAAGAATACTTCAAGAAACTGTCTCTTCTTTCAAATAATAAAAAGAAATGCTTGTACACTGTGAAAAAGGAATTATAAAATGGTACTATCAGAAAAATAAGCAACTTTTGCTGTAGCAGAAGCGAGTGTAAGAATTCCCAAGATGTCATGGTTGGTATAAGCAGCTCTCTTTGGCATGCTGAAGTATTCAGGTACTCCCAGATGGCACAAAGATATTCTTACACGTTTTGCTTTGCTCTGGAACTAGACAAAGTGTTTCATCTCATTTCAGTCTCTCTTCATCTTGTGATAGCAGAGGGTACCAATTTTCTGCCAGGTGCCTAGACTCATACACAGCTAGTAAAGCTCTTCTTCTCAAAATTCCTGGTGTTCTCAGATGAGCAAACCTACAGGTAACCAGAACTACTTTGTACCTACAGCATCATGGGTGATGAGCAGAAAATGCACAAAGCCAATAAATCTATGAAGCATAAATGACCCAATGTACCATGAAGCTTTTAACAGGTCTTTTCCTTGGCTCCGTGGCAGAGAACTACCTCCCTTCTCAGCAGAGCTTCAATTCAAATCCTACAAGACCTGCTAAGACACTTTCAGTTTCCAAAGGCACATTGTCCTGCTCCAATGCTTCGCCTCCCTAAAACAACAATGGAAAATTATGGGGAATTTGATAAAAAGAGACCTGCCAATTTGAGAAGGATTATGTCACAACTAAGTTCGGCATCACATATTTTCATATTGCTTTGTTTTATACAAGGTCCAAGCTTAAGCAAAGAAAAACATCTATCAGCGCCGTACAGTACTTTTCAGCTCACATCTCAGTACAACTTCACTGGCCTGCCCAAAGGGCTAGGGCCAGCATCAAAATTAATAATGTTGGTAAGTGCTGTTCCTCAACATTTTAAAACTTTTAGCTCCTGAGACAAAGAGAAGTAGCAATAAAGAAACAAAGGCGTGCTCTGACTCAAGATGTTTTCTGATCACAGTTATTACGTAAGGGTACCAGGCAGGATGTGCCTACAAAAGATAAAAGACTGGAAGTCAGTCCATGTAGCATCATCCCCCTGAGCCTTTGTGTGTCTCCATGAAAGGGTGTTACCATTTCATTTGATTCAAACCCATTTAAAAACAAAAAAATCTGTAGAAGAGGGGCCATGCACACAAAGTCACAGCCCATGCTGGCGTCCCACCATGTGTGAGTGCTGAAAGGGGGGCAGGTGAGTCTAGTGGCTTCTCAGGTATTTCCTGTCAAAAAATGCAGGTATTCTGAGTAGTTCTCAAGCCAAATAAAAAAACAGTCTGGTCCCACCCTTCTGCAGGCCCTTTTCTTCTGCCAAGCTGCTGAAAAATGGCCTTCACAGCAGAAGCATTGCATGGAAAATGAATGATTCTCACAGCAGTTATTTGCCATGCAGAAGAACAACTTGTGCAGTCCACTGGCCTGGGTACACATCACTGTAACAAAGAAATCCATGCTGTGGGAAAGCTTGGCATCTGAAATGTAAAGAAAGGAGAAAACTAAGCAAGGCTGAGCTTCCAAATGGCAGCAGTGCTTTCTGCTTGATGTCATGAGGGTAATGGTCACATGGCTCCCGTGCTCCCTTCAGTGCTCAGCAAGGGAAAAGGGAACAGAGAGCAAGGCACAGTCACTTTGCTTCCCATACCTGGGTGTTTCGCAGTCTGGAGCCACATCCAGTCCTCTTATGTCCTCTTGGAGAGGGACAGGGCACTGTCATTTCTTTGTGACACAGGTTCCTTTGTTTCTGGCAAAGATATATTTGTATTTCATTTCTCTGGGAAAGAACAAAGACAGTTTCTCTGCAGGGTTTTAATTTTAGATCTTTTCAGTCCCCAGCCTTGCTCAGGCTATTGCTCTGGGCAACAAACTAGTCTATTGAAAAGAGTGTAATGAAAAGCTGGCATTGGTGAGGTCTGTTACAACAAGCAGGAGGCTCTGGAGGAATTTAACAAAGGTGAACAAAGCACAGGAAAAGCAGTGAAGGGGAAAAACCCTTTGCTGGCCAAGCTGACACCATATGTCATTTGCCCTTACAAACCTATGGCCTGTGCAGACCTGATACCACAGGGGATAACATCATAGTAAGTCTGGAAGGCAATTCAATAAGTTATCTAGGGCATTCTTCTTCTCCTTTGTAGAATTAAAAGTCCCTTTATTCACACGTGCAAGGTCAGCACTCACTACCCCTTCTTTCACCACAGCATTGACCAAACTAATCCCTGCTTATTCACACCCCTGATTGAGACAATCTGAAAGATTTAACAGAAACTGGAGTGAATTTGTTCCATTAAGTAATTGCAGAAAGATCAAACCGAGTTTGCAAACTCCTTTAATGATGCTAATCACCTTCTTATTTCTGTCTGTTTACTTGTTTTGCTTATAATTTAAATGCACAGAGTGCCTTGCCTCTAGGTGAAGTTCAAGTCTGACAGAGCATGCCTCAAACCAAAGAATGAGGCTGCAGAAATGATGAATCCTCATACATTACTACTAACTAGGTGCAACCTTTCTGTTGCATTCACTGCAGCTCTCTGGGGATAGTTAGAGGATAAGGGTCTCAGTGACAGCTCGGCCCTATGCAAGAATCTACACAGAGCTAGATGCCCTCTTTGCTATCCAAAGAGGGAAGCCCAGAAGCCCTGAATGTTTTTCTTTCATTTTTATGCTTTGTCCTGCCTTGAAAATAGCTCAGTGTTAGGGTATTTGCAGAACTAACTTCAGACTGTGCCATTTTTAAATTTCAGAGCAAAATCACTCCAAGTGACTCAGCAGACTCATATTTCATCCTCCTCAAGCATATGAAATGGCTTTTCTATCTGGAATGCATGCATGTCCTACAAGGGGTAAAACAAAGGCTCCTATGTTAAGTGATTTTGGGTTGGAGTTAACACATTAAAAAGAAGAAAGCTGTTCACAAGATATAAGAGGTTTCCCTTGGCAGTAGATCTTTTCACTTAACCTTTGTGGTTTTATACAGTGCTTCTGTTCACACAGATGCAGGGAGACCCACAAATGGTCATGGTGCTGCTGTGATACAAACCATAGCCAGCAGAAAAATCAGCTCTCAGTGAGTGTTCACTGCAAACCTGTGCTGTGGTATGTGTAACTCTCTGCAAATGACCCTTAATAGTCATGGAAATTGGTTCCATTTGGCATGAATCAGAGAAGCTGCTAAGTGAGGGCCTCTAAAATGGGCCTGTTAGGAAAGAGAAATACTGAGCTGTTGTACTTTTTTAGCATTCATAAAGTGGGACAGCTGCTGTTTAACAGTTGACTGTAGGAAATAAATGCCAAGAGTAATAGATACTGCAAGTAAGGAAGGCTACTTGCCCTTTATCTGAGCAGTTTACATATCAGACCTGAACCACAATCAAAGGTTGGTATTTTTTGTAAACTACCTCTTAGTGACAGGTATCAGGTATGGCTGTTACTAAGAAGGTAGCAAATGCATCATATTAAAATCCTCAAAAGTTCTCATGGAGAATTTCCAGCCAGGCAGGTGCAGTACTACTAAGGAAGCACATTGTGTGCCATTTCAGATCCAATATAATCACCATGGCTGTACCCTCTGGAGCAAGAGCCCTTAAAGCATATGCGACATGGAGCACATAATCCCTTACCACATGTCCCAAGGCCACAGGAAGCTTCTGCTGCAGGTGGACAAACACTGCACCTTACTGCTTTCATTGCAAGTCAAGTCTGTGCGCTACTGGGGATTGCTTCCTTTACCTTCTTGGCAAATAACGAACAGAGAGCTGATTTATCATATACCAGTTCAGAAGTCCTGCTAGAGCTGAGAGGCAGGAGCTGTGATTTAAATCCTTGCAGGCAAGGGCAAGAACAAGAGCCAGATCTCTGCTGCTTATGTCCTGAACATCAGGGTCTTGAATTACAGTGTGAGGGAAGAGGCAGCACTACCCTCCCAGCAGCTGTTAACAGAAGCAGCAGGAACAGTGTTCTGCATGAATCCATGTGCACAGGGTGTGATCTGAGCATCCTTTCTAGATCAGACTCTGAGGGGGAAGAGTAACTAGCTTGAGATGTTTGTAGGTGTGCGGTAATGACTAAGCTATTCCTCCCTAAAAGACTCAGGCAGCTGAGGCAACAGCTTGCCTAAAACCATGCCTCCTCCATTAAAAAAAGAAAAAAAAGAAGAACTAAAACCAGAAATATACAACAACATCTGCACTCAGGGGAATTTCTTCCAAGTGTGTTGTCATCAAACAAAATATCTATGAAGAAGCCTCTCACAGGAACAGTTTGGGAAAGTTCCCAGCTCCTCATCTGTCCTCATGTTACGTGGCAGTTCTGTGTCAGGATAGGATTTGAACTCAGACAAGTCTGGCACCAGCATCTTACACTTCTAATCAAATAAGTGATCTCAGCTCAACCAGCAAATGCATATCGCAAACAAACATGCCTTCAGGATCATACCTTTGGGAATCGTGGTGAGTAGGCAATCCTACTTGCTCATCAGAACATCAATTTCACGGACAAGTCTATCCTAGCATTGTCTATCCCCTGCAGGAATGGTGGAGGAATGACAAAGGCACTGTTCAGCCTGCCCTGGACTTCAAAGTGACACAGCAGTGAACCCAGAAAGTATCAACTGCTCTATCACGATACCACATCTTTGGCTTTCACCCCAGAGGGAAAAGCTTACAGCAGTAATAGGCAATCTGAGCGTAGCACAGGATGTATGTACACTGTCATACTCCATGGCAATGTATGAGGCAGTAAGGAATGAAAAATCTCTAAACCCTGCTTCTATTAAACCATATACAGGAGCTAACTGCAAATGTAATCTCATTCTGTCTGTGCTGACACGGCTGGTAGGCAGCACTTCTAGGTCTGTCAGACTTGTACTCCAAGTTCATTTGCACTGCCTCCTCTGCTAGAGCAAGGCCCAGAAGATGGCATTATCTTACAAAGAAACATTACCCTGGTGCCAGTTGCCTTCCCCTCTGCTCTGCAGGTTCAGAGGGGAAATCTCTTTGCTTGGGCATATCCCTAGATTCTTCTTGCTCCAGTTGTTTTGCCAAGCCTAGCATCAAGTTGCAACATTTCAGCTGGGTGTAAATACAGAGGAACAAAGCCAGAAAGAGATAGGAAAGCTTTATGTGATTCTCACCTTCATTCTTTTAGCTCTGTTTCAAAATCCCTCACCTCCTTGCAGTCTTTGAGGCCAGAAAAATCTTGATGTCAGCACTGGCACTGTATACAATAGGCTGATAATAACTGTTGTCCCTCTAGATACTCTGTAGTGTCTTTTCTGAGAGCCAGACACTAAGCAAGAGTAATCTCAGTCCAAAAATACCTCTGAATTCAGATGCCATTGAGACATAAAAGGTTTAAGCATGGGCATGTGAATGCAGTTGTCTGTAGCTCAGGGAGAAATAATCCAGAATGTCAAATTGAAGCAGTGGGGTTTTCCAGACCTGGTAAATAATGAGAGCTGAGGGTGCAGGTACAGCAGCCCCTCAGAATGGTTGCAACTGCTAGCACTGGTACTCAGTTCATCCTCATCTGCCCTTCCCTCCATTTTACCAGTTCCCTGCTGATCCAGCTCTTGTCTTCAGGACTTCTGCATGGCTGGCTTTGTTCCTAACAGAAATCATATCATGCAAATGAAGCAAAGTGCTGCTGTGATTCAAGGTACAGAGGTTCCAACAGCAGTCCTTAGCTCAGTCCATGCTCTTGCCTGCTACTGAGTCACATGGAACTGTTCTGCCCAAGCACAAGAAGCTGGACTTACAATTATGAAAACCTGGTGATAACTCCAGCAGTAGTTCAGGGCGATACACAGCTGCAAGGGTCTGCCACTATGAGATATAATTCCCTCATCTTTATTACACAGCTGGTGACAATGAAGGATCTAGCTCCATAGTGACTGTAAAAATCAATGAGG
Organism: Corvus cornix cornix; assembly: GCF_000738735.6. Lineage (NCBI taxonomy): Eukaryota > Metazoa > Chordata > Aves > Passeriformes > Corvidae > Corvus > Corvus cornix. The sequence continues at coordinate 31,796,869 of NC_047056.1, read as the reverse complement.
AGGAGGCATCAGCAAAGGACTGGAATAAGCAGAATCATTTAAAAAGGAAGAAATTTTAGTGTAATCAATCTGCTCAATTGTGGAAGATGCATAGAAGCAATGAGATCAGGTTAATTCTGGCTCACTAGATAGAGCTTACTCAGCATCTGCTTTGCTTAGTACCCTTCTAGGTTGCTGTAAAGCCCCAAAAACTTGCTCAATGAGAGTCTTAAAAGGGCTTACGGTTTTTTATGTACTCTGAGTTAAATACACGGGAGAAATACTGACAAGATCTTCTCAAGAGGTCAAAACAGCAAAAAACTTCAATGGCAGCTTTAGAAAATCAGAGAAGTTCAGCAAAAGGTTTAGAGCAGCATGCAATCAACATAAGATATTTCATGAAGTATTAATTTAGTCCATTCGACTTAGCAAACTACAAGCCTATCTGATTTTAAATTACTGAAAACTCCAAGAAGGACTTGGAAGAAGGAAAGACAGAAAATATATAGAAAAGGACAAGTATAGCTACCACTCCTAGTTCCAGCAGTGTTCAGCTCATAGAAGTTCCAAGAGGAGTTGGGGCCAACACAGGCTTGCCTCAGGTTTAAGTGCCCTTTGGCTTTCCTGGGCCGTTCCCCCAGGTGGGACTTGCTGTCATCTGGCAACTCTGGGGCTAGATTGGAGCTCCAGAGGGAGGTGTGGAGCATTGCCTCCGGGGTGCCAGGAATTGGCAGCCACCAGAGCAGGGCCCAACCTGCCCCTGCCCCTCACACACACCCCCCAGCTGTTTCGAGCCAGCAATCTCCTCCACTCTCACAGTTGAACGCCCAGATGAATTAATGCATCAAATTCAGATGCTTATCTGATACATCTTAAAACCTTCTAAGCAGCAGTGTAATTGTAAAATGCTAAACAATCATAAGAACATAGTTGAATTTACAGTAGAAGGAAACATAAATTTTAAATCTGAATCATGAGAGAAATTATCAAATTAACTTTGAATTAACCGCTGCTTTTCCAATGGTTATATTCTCCTAGGAATAGCCCACTTACCTTAGCACTACAGACTTGATTTTGTAGAAAGAAAACATGCACACTCACATTACTTGCATGTCAGTCACACAACTCTACTTTGTTTTTTAGCCTTCCTAAATATTAAAAAAACACAGTGAATTTTGCTTCCATAACTGAAGAGGTTCTACTACTTAACTTACAAAAAGAAATGTGATAAAGATGAGTTCAGTGAGCCTCTGTTTCGGATCATGAAAGTTAAACTTTCTGAGTCCTTTTATCTAGTAAAAATAAATACACTGAAAAATAAAACTATATTTCCTCCTCATCTAGGCTGCATCTTCTGCATTTATGATGCATACATCAACATGTAATCACATAATTAGAGGACTCTAATCAAGAATAATTAGAAATAATTATATCAATTGTCAACAAGTTATTTGAATAATTGATTGCACATATAGGAGTGAGGCCTTCTGTAGAAGCAGATTGTAAATCAAACTTTTTCTTTTGCTTTATCTGATGAGTGGGGTTATTTTCTTTTTTCTCTTCTAGTTTTAGGGATTTCAACTAAATCCAGCATTGCAACATGATAAATCTAGGACTGGTCTTCTGACTCAGAAATGTTCTTAGTATCTTAAAAAACAGAAAGTCTCAGAAATGCAGAGACACAGCAATTAAACTGAAATTTAAAAAAAAGTAAGAGAATAAGTTTATTGTTTTGAGATAGAGCTGGCTCTTCTCGTGCAAGCTTTTTCAGTGGGGTTATTTGGGTTCATTTTTCATCTTCAGTGTCTGTGACATGCCGTGTCACTGAAGTATTTCCTAACTGATTAGCAAGTTCCCAAATCAACATGAAAAAGACAGAGAGAGGGCTGATACCAAAACCATCCCTCCCCTCTCCAGGCGGTAAGCAGAACAGCAGAGGCAGGGTCTAGGCTAGAAGGACCCATTGCATGTGCATGACCCATTTGTATCCAAAACAAGGAAACTTGAAATTTGAATTTTAGTCATTTTGGTGGGTTCTCTCACAACACTTTGCTGTCTCCATCTGTGGAAAAGATAAGGCAATGGTGAGCCCCAGTTATAAAAACTAAATTGTGAGTCTGCTTCAGATGGAAAAGATTTCTATCCATGAACTCTAAGTAATAGGGGAATCTGTGCTGCTTGTTTTCCTAAGTCTGAGATTCTGCTTTGCAGTCAGTGAGTTTTAAGGTGGAAGAAGAAAAAAGGATTTCTTCCAGGGTTTTGGGTTTTTTTTGAGTGCATAAATAAGGACATATTAAGGTATGTGAATTTAGTCATTCTTTTTTGCAGTTGAATTGAGGACCTTGAGATCCATGACACAAGTGTTTGTCTCTTAAACTCAAGGAATGACAAAATTACACAACCAAGGCCACTGCTGTACATTAAGATGTGAACTATAAGGTACAGTACAATACATTTATCATCAGTGTGACTTGCTGCTATTTACCATCCACAAAATGCTGGAATTGAGACTCTTTGGTTCTTCCAGTGGTGGTAAATAAGCTCGGTCTACTGGTTGTTGTGCACTACAAAGAGTTAGGACTGAAGACATTATTAATTTTCAATCACATGATGATAAAGCTGAAAATACTGACATAAAAATTATTGGAGAAAAAATAACTAGCTTAAGATTGTGAAGTATTTTTTAAGGTTTAAAATATTGTGCTGATTACCCTGTCCCCAAAATTGTAGCCAGGGAAATGCAATTGTTGCACTATCTTTGCTGTACTTCACTCCATATAGGAACAGCTACATTTTACTGCAGAGGACATGATTCCTATCTGTGTACAAGGCTTGAAGTGGAGTCCCATCACCAGTGAGCTCTGTAATGATCAGGTCTCGTACTGCTGTGAGCTCATATGCAGCCACTGCCCCATCAAAAAGAGCCATCAGGAAGAAAAGCTTGCAAATCCTTCATCTGGTTGAAGTTCAACTTACTGCTACCCCACAGCTGTATTTGATCATGCCTACTCTTTGGATTACTTAGCTTTAAACGTTGTATTTCCCAGACAAAATCCAGCTCTCTCGAGGCTTCTTGGAAGATGGTATCCCTGACTGCAGAGGTACTATAGTTAGAAGACTAGAGAATTATTTGCAACTAGAGGAAAGAATTACAGCCCATGTAGAAGGTAGCTGAGGACCCTGTAAGGTGCCAAGTTTAGGTACAACAGGCCTGTGATGTTTCCAGGAGACCATAGCAAAATTCTAATTCTTACTCAGCCCTAGGAAAAAGCATAAAGGCTGGGGAGAGAAGGTCTGTCTTAAACATCTGAGAGTGAAATGATCTATACAAGGAGTGTGTGAAAAGAGCCAAGGAGGTAGTTAATGCTGCAGAGAAAAGATATAGGTTGCTGCTCTCTGTCTAAAAGATTTTGGGAATCAGAAGAACTTTCACTTCAGATATAAGGGATCACACTAAGGCCATTCATGCCCTGGGGCTAAAAGGCAACAAACAGCCACTGATAAATCTGAAATAGCTGAGATGTCAGGATCCAGTCTACGTACATGCAAGGAATGTGCAGGAGTTTTGTGTGAGCTCTGGTGGACAAAGATCAAAGGGTCCCAGAGAAAATCCCACTCCGGGATGCTGCAGCAGATTGTCTGCTTGAAAACAGTATTTTTTCCCCTCTCGCTTACATCCTCTAGTGGCCAAAATGCACAAATCCAGGCAGAAGCTACTTGCTAGAGTCAGCAAGGCTGCCTTCCACTGGATTTTGATGCATGTGTCACAAATGGAAAGGGGAATCCCACAGAAAAGGATCCGCACAAACGTCTCAGAGCATCTCCCTACACCGGAGGGTGTCTCAGCAAATGTGTTTTTAAAAAACCTCCTTGGAGCACTATTGGAAAGTTTTCTGCCTCTGTCCCACTGCTGTGATTTTGCTGGTGTAGCTGCTCTTCTGGCATGGGAAGAAGGACCCCAACAACAACAACAACAACAACAACAACAAAATGAACAAGATAGAGATTAATATTCGATATACTGTATCTCATTATTGCATCTCCATCTGAACTTCCAGTTGTTGCCATCCTGTAGTCTTTTTCAACTGGCATAATTTTATAAGGGGATTTAATATGTTTCCATTGCACAAATCACATACTAACAGAGAGCTTGTTTCCTGTTTTTGTCTTGCTCTTGTCACTGATCTGCAGGATCACCCTTGCAGCAATGACAAAAAATGCGCACATGGAACTGCATAAAGTATTTTTTCAGCTGGTTTAGCAGCTGGATAGGAGCAGGAGGAGCCAAACACAACATAACCTGCCAGCTCTCCCAGGCCCATTCAGTGCTGCTGGAAAAAGCACTCAAAGGCCAGGCAGGAGTTCTGCAAAATGCTGGGTGCCTGCTAGTGCGAGAGAGGAGCTTGCAGTATGCATAATTCCACTTTTTTTTTCTATTCAGGAACTTTTTTTTTTTAACTTTTCTTCTTTCTCATTTCCAATTGCATGTAATCATAATCCAAGCCCCATAAATACTATTAATACCAAAAGCTGAGACACAAGAAGGAAAGCTGCTGATTTCTGGTTATGAAATGAGCTCACGGACACGGGTAAGAGTGGACCACAAAAGCTTCTAGCACAGCTCTTTTATAACCTGAGATGCTGTTGCAACTCAGAAATTATTATTCTGCCCTTCAGAAGAGTCACTGCAATGCCCTCACTGGGTGTTATGGCCCTGGCTGTAACGTGCTGCTCTTCATCTTACAGCATGAAGGCTTTGCTGCATAATTTTCTTTTTTTTTATGCACGAAATCAGGTTCACTGTCTTAAGAATATAACCAGAGAGCAGATGGTGTTCAGTAACAAGGGATCTTTATGAATAGCAGGGACAAGATCACCTGGTGAGTGGCCACTACCAGTGAGCTCCCGGCCAGTGATGTTGCAGGGCAGGATGATATCTGAAAGTTTAAGATCTCCCCTCTGTTCCTCCAGGCTTCTGCAACCCTGACTGCCTCACAATTTCATTTTGTCTTTGAACTTCACCCTCTTTCTTTGCTTTTAAAGAAGGTCCTTAAGGCTGGCAAGGCCTTCCTTTGCTTCACTGGGTATTTGCTCCCACAGTCCAGAGATACTGAATGATGTATTTCTCTGCATAACTTCTGAAGGGGAATGGTCCCCAAAGTCCAATGGGTCCAAGCTGGGACTGTTCAGGCTCCCAGAACTCTTCTCAATTGGTATTGTATGAAAAAAGCCTTGCTCAGAAATGGAGCTGCATGGGAAAAATCAGAGAGCTTACCACATGGATCTGCATCCTGGGGATTAAGGAATAGCCCCAAGCACATCACCACACGGTCAATGGATGAGAAAAGTTTTCCCCTTCCTTGTAAGGTCACAGGACATTCAGCTGATTGGCGGGAGACTTGTTTTGCACCAAAGTCTACTTCAGTGCTGAATGGCAGGCTCTGTCCTCAGCCTCAGTCATCACATCCTCAGAGGAAACACTGAGCTCCTAAGCACTTCCAAGCTGTTAATTCCTGAATCTTATTAACAAGAGGCAGCTCAAACATCTAAGAGCAGATCGCAGCAATGCTCGCTCCTGTCTCCACCAGCAGCCAGCCCACGAGGCCTCTGTGTTGCTCCACGGTGTTTTATATAAAACTCAGACTGCAGCAATGGACAACGTGGATAATCTCTCTCATTCCCTCCTCCCCCTTCACAAATGCTCTTTTCTTGCCTAGAAAGCCTCATAATTTCTACAAGTACCTTCCCTCCAACAGTTTCTCTTCAGTCCTCTGTTCTGCACTGCAAGTTGAATAAAAGTTAATGTTTTCCCAGCTGGAAACGGCCCCTTCTCTGCCTCCCTTATTGTCACGAGACCTCACAAATGTTTCACTGCTACCTCCAGGACTGGCCCCGTCTGTTGCTAATTAGGGAGCTAAGAGGTTCCCCCAGGCACTTCCCAGTGAAACCGAGCCCACTAAATGAATGGCAGGCAACATCTCTGGGGGTGGGGAGCTGAGTTACACAACAGCTGTTTGGAAACAGGCGGCTTGTTACGTGTGCTGGATTTAGAGACGTGGCATCATTAAAAACAAAGGCAACTTTCAAGTCCAAACCAGTGTATTTAGGTCTGTGATACCACAGGTATATCTCAGGGATATCGGTGATGGGACGCAGGCAGCAGGCACTGGGAGCTCGGGCTCAGAGCCTGGGGGTGCACCAGACGTGATGGTCCCTGTGTGTGCAGCTGGCCACGCACTGAAAGCCGGGTGCACAGGTCCTTTCTGTGCTCTGGGATACAGGTCCTGTCATGCTGCACACAAAGAGTGCTAATCCTGGAGCGTAACATGAGGGAGAGCCCCCTTGGGCTTGGACACATCGTTGGCATTTTAGTTAAGTGTGGTGGAGGCTTGCAGGCTTGTGCACCAGCTAACCTGGGTGCACAACAGCCTGGACACAAGGAATTTCTCATTTGGAAGTAAACTCCATACAGTCAGTAGAGAAACAACTTTAAACCCTGGTCAGTTTTGCCATTTTTATTGTCTTACAGTCTTAGGAGTATCTCCTGCAACCATTGCTCCAAGCCATGTAAAATTACCATCGTGCAAAGAAACTAAAAATCATTAAAAACACACAATCAACTGGTCAAATGCACTTGAGGGAAGGGCTAGTCCTAAGATCTGTGCGACAATACAGATATAAATGTCTTATGGAAAAGAATATCCTGGGTGATTTTTCATTATTGTAGTGACAGAACTATTGGTGGCAGAAAAAAAGGTCATATCTTCGACAAAGGGTTGCTGATAAATCAGTATGCGTAGGGGGTCTATACTCAATAATTTATATAATTTACAAAATAAAATCGAAAAAAGCAATTATCATATTTGGCTGAGGCAAAAAGAAGTGGCAGAGAATGATTTCCATCCTTCTCAATAGGAATTACTGCTGCTGAGGATTCTTTAATAGTAACTATTATCACAGGCCAGATCCCAAGTTCCTTTTCTCCATCCTTATCTTGGCAAACGCCTGGTGTTGCTTTTGGTGAGCATCAGTGGGATTTGTGGGATGTGAGGGATAGGTGCATTGCAGGAGAGAGGCAGGTTCTCTGTCCTATTGTTCTGCCATAGCTCTGCATAGGCAGCTCCCCAAAAGTAGCCTTTACAAAGAAGGGCTTCAGAGGGGAAAGGAGAAGCCCAGATTTAAGCATGGTTTTGCAGAGATACCAGCTGAGCATTAGGCACCCGCAGGGCTCCCACAAGCTGGTTTGGGAGGCTGGTTTGGGAGGCAGCCAAGGGGCTGCTGGAGCGTGAGCTCCCCTTTGCAGGCCTGAGGAAATGCACAAGAGGAGACGTGTTTGGAGAAGTCGGTCTCATGGTCTGTTCAGTTCAATGGAAATTCTGGAGACTTTTCTGCTCCGAATCTGTGCATTATTTCCTCCCCTTTTGGGAACTGCACTAGCTATCTGGAAACACTTCAGCAGCCTCCTTTCTGAGTAATTATTTATTCCCTCTATGGTAGCTCTGCTGTCCATTATTAGTTATGCCTACATTGTATAACAACAACAACAACAGTAATGTGAAGAAACTCTTCAGGTCCAGAGGCATTAAGAAAATGAAGACTGAATCAGCTGAACTTCTAACATAAGGATATGATTTTAATTTTTCATTAAAAACAGCTAGTCTGGAAAACCAGGCATGTTTGAGTATAATGTAATAACAGCGCTGCAGACATCTCACCTAAAGAAAATAGCACTACGGACCCTGAGCCCTATATGAGGACCCAGAACTATAGCTGGGAAAATAGGTAGGGATTGTTTTTTAACATGTCTGTCTGAATACAGTAAGCAAGACTCTATCAACAAGTCTGTAAGTATATTTCTTTCCCTTCATCTTTTCAGCATTCTTGCAAAGACTTAGCTAAGCCAAATCCCAGCATACATAACTGACTGGCCCTTCCCAAAAGGTACAAGGATAAAGCCCTTAGCAAGTGGCTCTAAAGAAAACTTGGCAACAAGAGCTTGCAGAATGAATCCTTGCCAAAGATTAATAATCAGTTCCACAAGCAGCGGAACTAATGAAGCCTCATTTTCTACATGTATTTGCAAAATGCAGCTACTATTTGCAAACACAAAGACTTTGTATTTTGCAAGTACAAACACAAAAGCTTTCTAACTGAGTTGTTCTAAGACTTTGTTCTCTCTAGGTGTGTTTATAAAACTCCCCCTACACCTTCCAAAACAATCAGTTTTCATGAAACATGTAGAAACACCTTTCAGAACTATTTTTGAAATCTCTGCTTGCTGAAGTTGTTGAAGTTGGCAAACAGATCAAGACATTACTAGGAGGACACACCTATAGACCCACCAAGTGATTGTACAAGCATTGGTTCTGTGGGAAGCCAAGAACTCAAGTAAGGTTGTGAAAGAAAATACAGAAGAAAACATCCATTTCTTAGCACTGTGGGATTGATGGGATTTGCAAGGGAACTCCCATGATCAGGACTGAGACACAGTAGCCAAGAACGATCCAGTTCCTTTGGTTTCAATGGCAAAATCTTCAGTGCCAGTACGGAGATTAGAGCTTACTTTTGTGCCATATCCAAAGGACGAAGTGCTCAGTGAGGTGGCTGAATCCATGTAAGATGACTGGTAAAACTTTCCATAAGCCCTAGTAAATGCCACTCCTTTTAAACCAAGTGAGAGTTTTTGCATTTGTATTCAGTGGGAATGAACCAAAAATTAGATGTGTGACAAAGTGATGGCAGATGGAACTCTCTATGTGCCAGTACAAGTTAAGGGAAGCTGGAAGAATATGTTTCAGTCACCTAATATTTAAATGAAAAAATTGAGGGTTAGAGCTGATCTGCGGGAAAAGCTCTGGGCACCTCTGTGGAGAACAGTGCAGTGTGAAGAGAGGAATCTCAGTGCAGAGCAAAAGAAAACCAGAATAAATTGTTATCTATTAAATAGGTCAGGCATGTATATACTACCATAATAACCTCTAAACAAATCAGCTGTGTATCTCTACTTTGAAATCAGTGATAAGTATGATCACTTCCATAACAAAGGGGCAGAGAGGAATAGAAAAGGCTGGAAAAAAAATGGCACCATAATCAATGAGACAGTGGAGGCTGTGATGGGAGAAGGGAATGAGTGAGCACTATGGTTTAGCTTTGTGAGAGCTGAGTCAGGGGAGAGACAGCATGATGAATTTCTAATTACACCTTTAGCAAAGTCTCGTCATCTTCTAGCACCTTCCATGACTTTATGTGAATTATAATCTAGGAATTACACAGCACATGGTGTAATAAAGGAAATCAGATTTTATGATGCATAGAGTTTTGAGACAAAAAGAATTGCTGAAAAGTGTGACCAAGACAAGTAGCTGTAGTGATAAAATTAGTATTAATAAAGCTATTAATGGTGAAAATCTCTCAGTTCTTGTGCCTCTTGTCTTAGCATTCCCTTTCAGCTTTGTGTAGCTCACCACAGCTGAGCTTCTTCCTGCTGCTCTTTAAGCACAGCAACATGCACATTAGGAAATACACTTAAAATGCAGAGAACTGGATCTGAGTATCAACAGCCAGAAAAAACCAGTGTAGCCCTGGTTTCTGTTGCAAAGGCATCACTTGGGAGCACGGAGTTATCCTTTCTGCAGATCCCGTGTCTGTTTCCCGCGCTTCACGTGTCGGAGGAAAATAACTTTAAGGGATGGGACTATGCAATTACACGAATTTATTGTTTAAAATAACAAATGCATCAGTCCAGGCGTGAGGTTTTACAACACCTCCGAGTAATGGCGACTAGTAACAAGATTTAGGGTTACATCGTAATTTATAACTTTCTAATCCAATAGATACTTAAAATGACACTTTGTTTTAGATTAATGACCTATCACCTGTGGCACTTCTCACTGCAATGCAGCTATGCCTTGACCAATAACTCCTCATGTCACGTACACACAGATGTCTCTCTTATACCATCTACATTCTTAACTTAAACTATATAAAATCACACTATTATATTTTAAAACCCTTCACCAAAACACCCAGTGTACAATTTTACTTATAATGATAGGAACACAAGTTTGTAATCCTTTTGCTTAAAGTCCACAAATCTCTGTCAATTAAGCCAGACCTAGTCTCTTCCAGGGTTGTAAATCAAAGCCTCCTTTAATTGCAGGAGTTTCTACTCCTCTGTCTCCCACAATCCCGTGCCGTTCCAAATCTGACCTGAAATATCAAAGGCTTTTTTTAAGGCTGCATTTTCTATCTGGAGTAACCACCTGAGGGCAACATCACACACGCAATGGGACACACAGGGCTCCTATGCCTGGAATATGGCACTTGATGGAATATTGCGCTCGTTTCAAGGAATCCCATTTACCAGAAAAATCACGGCAAATGAGAAGCAGATCAAAGAACAGCAACAAAAGTGATTAGGAGGCTGGAGATACTACACAGAAAAACATTACAAAAGCAAAATCTAGTTTGCCTAAGGAATGTTTGATTAGGAGCAGAATCCTGGCCTCCAAGTATTTGAAGAGTGATGAGAAATTATTCAGGATAATAAAGGAGGCGAGAACTATGAATAATTGGTGGAAATGAAACAAGGAAATATGTGTAGTTTTCCTGTTGTATTTTTCCTTCATGTGAGATACTGGGCTGTGAATGGGAGGTATTCATATTCTGCTCCTCTAATGAAAGATCAAAGCTCTGTTAGGGTAAGCCTAGTATGGGCCAGGAATAGAAATTCTTGGTCAAGAAGAGCAGCTCATAGCACTTGACAGTCACGAGGTGACTAGTGAGTAAAGCCAGCCTATAACATATTTGGGGGGGGGCTCGTTCTAGAGAAACACTGATTTCACACCAGGGCTATTTTCTACTTCCCACGCCTTTCCAGTGAAGCACGTGTTTGAGCCCTTGGTTGGGGGCAGCCCATGGGACACATCACCATTTGCTCTGATTCTGGAGAATTGTTTTTCTGGCGGGGAGGGAAGCTGAGACATCTTGCTCTGTGCAAACATTGAGCTGGTGCCTGGAACAAGACGTGTGGAAGTGAGCACCAAATTAATAGCATTGATGTGAAGTGCCACCAACATGTGCAGACAGGTTTGGAGAGGGGACACAAAAGTTCTTCCTGCCCTGCAGTCCAGGTTTGGCTTCCTCACTGCCTGGATTTGTCTACTGTAGCAGAACTTTGGCAGAGCCTCACGGCAGTGGGCAGTGAGATGTTTGCTGTGCTGATGAACCAGTAGTGAGCCGTGGGCTGGAAGGGCTGTGCTGCAGTGGCCCAAAGGGACTGAGAGCTGGGCATCAGGCAGTATGGACACAACTACCCACATCTCACAGCCCACAGGATGGACATGATGGAAGTGGTCCGGCCTGGTCCCTCCTCAGGGGCAGGCAGCCCTCCCCAACTGCCTGTCAGGGTAGGAGAGGGGAGCAAGGAGTCTTCCAGTAAGGGCCTGAGGAGCATAGGACAGGGCAAGCTAGCAGAGCTGTGGCACTGCAGACCCTGGTGCTGCCTGAGCCTCTTCAAAGAGCAGATTTAGCAAGCTGGGAATTCACACAGTTGGCAGGATCACACAGTGCTGGTGCTGAAAGCAAAGCAAAGCTGCAGAGCTACAGCGGTGGTACGCAGGGATATGATGGTGTCCATCCTCTGCACAGGAAGGGAAGAGCTTACACTGTTCCTGGGGCTTTGAGAGTCCCTGTCAGCACAACACAAGCAGATGGTGCTAAGACAGAGGCATGGCCTGTCATTTGGTAGGAGATGCCCACCTGCCCAGGTTAGAGGTGCTCAATAAAGCAAGTGCTACAAACCAGGACAGTTCAAAGGTGGCATCTCCTGCCACCTCAGTCTGCTTGTCTGAGCCCAGTCTGCATGCCTGCCATATCCAGCTCTCTTGTGGCACTGAGTGGGTGTTTTTGTGCAGGTCTTGGAGTCATTAACACTCACCAACTCAGTTCTCCTCCTCCATTCACCTCTCAGTATATTCCCTGCTGGGGAGGTCTGACGGACAGTGTTATAGCTGAGACACATCTCTTTCCAACTTTTCTCTCTGCCAGCTGTCAATCATCCACCTGGCACCCAAATTCAAAATCCCCGTATCATCCTCCTCCCTTTATTCCCTTTCTGTCCATCCATCAGCCTCCTTTAGCTACTGAGGGGATCACACCAGCCCTTGGAATATGGCAGCATGAAAATCAGAGAGCTGAGCTCCCTTCATGGATTTGGGATTCATTATCTTAAAAAGTGTAGAGATTTAAAAGCTTCAGCATGATCTGGAGACACTGGAGTGCCCCAGAAAACCTGCCCAATGTGCAGAATGGCACGTAACACCAGGACTTTGCAGAGAGATTCACAAGATGTTCCCTTTTAAAATGCAGTTGGAAAAGGGAATGGTGCACTGGCAGGCTCATCTTAACTCCAAGTAGCCAGGATGTCAGCAGCAGTCAAGCTGCAGCAGTGAGGTCTAACAAGCTTGCTTAAGCCCCTGACTGGACTTGACTGGCCTCCCTGGATGTCTGTCTTGCTGTTACTTCATCCCTGTTAAGAGTTCATATGCAGCTGATATGCTGCAATTAAATGCTGATGCTGGGGTAGGCATGCCCTGTGTGTGACAGAGCCTGAAAATCCAGGAAGCAAAGCAAGCTTAAGTAACTAAACTGATTCCAAACAGAAAGCAATAAAAGACAGCAATCCTTCCTTCCCTTCTTAGATCCTATATTTAAGAAAAGAAATCCTAATTCTTCTAACAGTAACATTATGGGCCTGAACTGTAACAATGATGACAAGTCTTAAGAAAAAGAAAAAAAGAGGGAAAATTTATTGTCTCCTCTCAGAGAGATTATTTGCAAACATGGCTAACCAGATATCTTTCCTACAGTCTGCAGCAATATTATTTTTCCCTGAGATTGAGAAGTCAACACTCAGATCCATCAGCCTGTATCTCAGATCCTGGAGGCACTAATGCACCATCTCCAGTACAGCATTATCCCAACAGTCCACTGTTTTCAGGTTTCTGTTAAAGATTAATAATCAAAGAACAAACAGCTTTTGTTTTGACTCTAATACTGATTCAAGCCTGTATCTCTGTTTAAGCAAAAGCAAACCAAGTGAGGATTCATTTGTTCTGAGAACCACTGATTCCCAGGAAAGAGAACAAATTTCTCTTTATGTCTTTTGGATAGTTGGTGTGGGTAGCTCTGTGCCCAAAAGGCTTTCATGCCTCCATGGCACAGGAGCCAGGACCCAGAGCAAGTAAGCCCCTAAGACATGTCTCTAACCTGCAAAGTTAGAAGAAATTGCTAGGAAAAAAAAGCAAAGTGATTTTCCAATAGAGAGCACTAACCCATGGCCTTTCTGGTAAATTAAAGCCCCATCTGTTCTTTATCAGCATCCTCTGCAGGTTCCCAAACTGGCTATCTCTCAGTGAAGGATGAGAAGCGGAAAGGAGCAACCAGTACTGAAGTGCTCATTGCTCTGTGTTTGTTCCTCTTACCCTTACCTTCTACTCTTGCAAAGCAACATACAAAAGGTATCTGGCATCCAAGTACCTGATCTGTGCAGTGACATGAAGAGGGAGATACAAGCTGTTCTGTTACTGAAGACACAGCAGAGGTTTCCCTAGCTGGAGAGGAAGTCACAGCTAAGAGACTGTTTTGTTTTTCCTGGCAGCTCCTTCCTGGCTTTGTAGGGTCCTTGCCCATAGGCTGTTTTCCTGGGAGAAGCAATCAGAGAGGTTCTCTTGATGTCATCATATCCTGTTTTCACTGGCTTCTGGAAAATGAAGCTGTCACGAACGTGAAAGAAAAACCAAAGGGTTGAGCCCTTGAACAGCCAACTGTGGAACAACAACAGCTTCCACAATTAAATGTGCTCCCCAGCCATCACAACCTGCCCTGCTGTGCAGACCCCAAGGGAGAAGGTGTGAGGAAGTCCAGCATCCTCACCCCAGCAAAGAGATGGGGACAGGAAAAGGTGCCCAAATATCCACTGGTGCATCACCAACAGGTCACAGCCACTGCTGGTTCCCGCCTCTTGGACGTGTGAGCAGGTCTTGCGGTTCAACTTCATGTGGGTGAGAAACCTTGTGGGTGGAGATAAAGACAATTTAATAGGGAAAGCAAAAGCCACACCCACAAGCAGAGCAAAACAAGGGATTCATTCACTGCTTCCCGTGGGCAGGCAGGTGCTCAGCCATCCCCAGGAAAGCAGGGCTCCATGTGCATAATGGGGCCTTGGGAAGGTAAAACACAGCAACTCCAAATCCCCAGTTCCTCCTTCTCCCCACAGCTTTATATACTGTGCATGATGCTGTGTGGTGTGGAATGGCCCTTTGGTCAGTTGGGGTCAGCTGTCCTGGCTGTGTCCCCTTCCAACTTCTGGTGCATCCCCAGCCCCTTTGCTGGTGGCAGGGACAAGCAGCAGGAACAACCTGGATGCTGTGCAAGCCCTCAGCAATAAAGGAAACATCCCAGTGTTATCAGCACCATTTCCATCACAAATCCAAAACATAGCCCTGTACCAGTTACTATGAAGAAAATTGACTCCATCCCAGCCAAAACCAGCACAGCAGGGCAAGCAGCTCAGCCTTCCAGGTCTTTTCTTGCTCCCTTTCCCCTTGTGACTTCAATAGGAGAACACATCCACCCAAGCAGAGCCATGCTGGCCAGAGTGATGTTGGTTTGGAAAATTTGGAAGCCAGCAGCTCCCTCTGCTTAGGGCCTCATGCTTTATTCATCCTCCCTTGCTCTGAGTTTTGGGAATATAGATCCAGCCAGCTTTGTCTTAGAGCTGGACATGGAGAAGGGTCATTTCACAATCCTTTGGAACTGCTCTAGGTTCACTACCCTCCAGTATCTGTCCCATTGTGTATTCCTGACATCCCTTTTCCATCTGAACTGCTCTTCCATGTGCGATACTGCCATCACTACTGCTCCTGGCTGCAGTGTGCTGCCATGCAGAAGCTGGTACCTCACTAGTTCAGCTAAGTTCAGTGCTGTGTATGTTCCTCTTGCTGGTGATTTCCTGGATGAAAAACATTTGTAAGGATCCCAGCCCTCATATTTCAAAATGCTCAGAGTTGGAAGGCAATTAATATTATCCTTCCGTGCTTCCCAGCCTGGATGAGTTGCAGGCACACCATCAAACACCAAGGCAGAACAAAGTTATCTGGAATTTCATACATTGCTTGGAGAGAAAAGTGCCTCCCCTCCTAAAATCTGTCTAAACACTTTGTTTCACAAGGAGCCACTTTTAGATGCTGCTTTGTGAGTTCCTTCAGCAGGGGGTTAAATGGGGAAATATGCCACAGATTATCTGTGGCCACTTTTCTCATCAAGAAACCATCTTTAGCTCCCTTACCAGGGTCCCAGTAAACTTCCTGAAGCAATGGTGGAACCTGAGAAAGCACAAGGCCTTTGTGGAAGACTGTTAGTACATTATTCCCCTTTCCATTTCTCCTAAAGCAACTGAATGTTTTCAGTGGCATCCGCATGAGGTGAAAAGTATCAGTGGCTCCAGACAAGTGGACCTTGCAGGTGCAGACACTGCGTAACAGGGTGTGGGTGAAAGGAAGCCCTGGACACTGTCCTGACTTGCACCCCTTGTAATCAAAACAACAGGAAGCAGTGGCATGAAGGGGAACCAAGTTTCATGGTTCAGCCTCTTCCCGATGGGGTCTGGTGAGCCCCGGGAACCCTGCCAAGCCCAGCAGGGCAGGAGGAGCTGGACCATCAGAAACACGCTGGAGTTTGTAGCCTGCACCACCTCCTAACACATCCCAGCCTCGGAGTTCCGGCAGCACTGTCTGCCTGAGGAACCACCATCCAGGACAGTGGCTGGGGATGTGCCAGAGCATGCAACTTATTACACACAAAAGCACTACACCAAAACATAAAGGAACAAGAGATTAAAGGGGAACAGATGTTGGCTGATCTTGTCCACCCTGCTCCTGGGAGGCAGCCCAGTGCAGCTGCTGCCTGCCCCAGGCTCTGCTAGATCAGGGTAGGATCAGGCTGGGATCCTTGCAGTCTTGCACTGCTCCTCAGATGACAGTACTGAGTGTGGCCCTGCTGGTACCCTTTTCTGGTGTGGCAGCTTGTTTCATACCCTTTTTATGAAAAATCATTTAAATGAACCCCCATGATCACTGTAGGATGCTAGGCCCCACTGAGGTGAACTGTCAAATCCATAACAGGAAAGGAAATCTGAACCTCTGTGTCATTAGTCCCACACCACGTTAAACCAGCCACGATGAAAAGCTTGGCATTAGAAAAGCCAGAAAAGGCTACTGACACTGCCTGGCTGTATACACAGTTCAGCTGCCAAAATTCTTATTTCTCACTTAGTGCATAAACTACATTATTCCCCATTTTTGTATAATTTTTTCCTGTCTTCCTTTCATTGTCTATAGCTTTTCTTTCAATATGTGATCTATCGCTGCCTCCCTAATTCGGCACTCTGCTGTTTCCTTTCAGTGGTGAACTTGGCAGTGCTGGGTTAACAGTTGGTCTCAGTGATCTTAGAGGTCTTTTCCAACCTAAATGATTCTATCATTCTATATAATGTCTGGACTTCCTATCCTCATATCCTCCTTGTTCACCCTCTCTCATTTCCTAAAACCTCTGGGAAATGTTGCCACCAACACTGATGTCTCTGAGGGATTTTTTGAAGGTGTCTCAGCCAAGTCAGGAGAACTTATTGTGCTATCCTGTAACTTAAACTGTACAAAAAGACTGAGTTTTCAGTCATTTAAATTTCTTCCCTATGGTCCTGAAGGAGAAGGATGAAAAAAACCTAACCTAGAAGAATCCCAAACTGAACAGCTTATCCTTTTCACAATATTCTCCCTCAGTGTCTCTGCTGTTTACTAATCCCTCCCTTCTGCCAGTCCCCACCACTGGGAGCTATTGTCCACCTCATGCAGAGCAGACCATGCCAGTAAGCTCCGGCCAAATTCAAGCCATTAGTTGTAATGTGTACTAAAGTACCTGCAAATAGCTGTGAAATCCCAGAGAATTAAACTTCAACACTAAACGTCAGAAACTGGCCTCTTGATTTTTATTTGCATATAATGGGTCACTCCAACACATCTGATAACTGAGGAACTGCAGCTGTAACTGTGCAGCAGAGCTCAGTGCCTTCCAGCCTGTGATGGCACCTTCCCCTCAAGTGTGTCCTGCGTCCTGCCTTCCCCATCCCCATCAGAAACAGGAGAGAGGTCAACCTTGCTGGTGCACCTCATGGACTGTCATTCGCCCCGCAGTACTGCACTCACAGGGCTCTGCTGAAAGCCCAGTGACACAGCTACAGCTCTGAGGTGGCACCGTGCCTTCCCCACAAGACCACCTTAACAGCTCAACTGTGTACCCCGGCTAACAGCTGTGCCTTCCCCAGCACCCAACACCACCAACAGCACCTTTCCTGTATCTCTCCTGCTACAGCATCAGAAGCTACCTGATCCTCACAAAAAAGAACATCTTTCTCAGCAGGTGTCCTGAGCCCCCCAGGAAGTGTTTGCTGTTCTCTGTTTGCAGATCTCTTCCCATTTATCAGGCCAGCCTGGTCACTCATCACCTCCTGATGTTAATGCTGGAAGATAGGGCCACTGAGTGCAAGAGTGGCAAAGCTGTCATGCTCCAGCTGGGCAAAAGTGGAGCCTCACTCAGTAAATATTGACACGTCTGCAAGCAAACAGAAAGCAGCTTTCAGCAGGCAGCTCTCTGGCTCCCTGAGCTGATGCTGAACCAGAGATGCTTGATGCTTTGTGCTTATGTGCTGTTTACAGAGGGCAGGATACAGGAATGGATCTTCAGCAGCTGTGATGACAGTGGCAAATTGATGGACTCACAGGAGCCACCAGCTGCATGCCCACTGCTCACCTGCAACACAACAAGTGGCTGCAACCAGCTTCTGGAAAAACAAGCTGTCTTTTCCATCCCTCAGCAACTTCTAGGCAGGCTTTCTTCAAGAGGATATTCAAGACAGTCTTCATTAAAAAATAGGTAGTTCAAAACAGATTTCTGTTCCAAGTCTTTAGTTCCCATGCTTTTCTGTCCCAAAACACTGCCCTTAGCATTTAGGTGATTGCAGCTCCTGTAAATTGTGAGATTTAGGTGAGTCACAGGTGCAAGTGAGTATAATCTGAGTCCTTCTCATGGATCTATGGAATTGGGTAGCCAGTCATTAGCAGCATTAGCTCTTATCCCTTATAAAAACTACAATTTAACCTACATGCTAAACCGGGAGTTTTATGCTCCCATTCAGACTATTGCCAGGTAGCTATATGACCACATTCCCTGCACAGGTGGAGCAGAGTCCTTATTTAAAGAAGAGATGGGACTGCAAGCAAAGGCTAGTGATGGATTGGGTTCACTTCCTGGCCCACCCTCTCGATGACTTTGAGCAAGTCATTTGATCTCTTAATGCTCTAGTTCCCATACATGAAAAGGAAGTGATAATGCTTTCTCTCTCCAGCTCCTTTTTTTTTAAATCTTCTTAGACTGAAAGCAATTTTGCTTTTCTTTGTGTGCTTCTGTGTTTCCTGTTTGTTTGTATTCCTAGAACAATTAGATTCTGACACACAGCACAAGTTCCCTAGTACTGCAGTAAATGCAAATAATTGTCTGTTCTCATTTGGAGTCTGTGGGCACCATGAACAGCCAATAAACAAAGGGATGACGCAGATCCTTAACTGACGCAGTATGGATCTTAGATAGAGGACTAAGGAGTGGAACAGTGAGTTCAGAAGTAGATTCCAGGAGTCACCATGCGTTTAGTTCCTTTCACCTTTCCTGAATGTGCAAGTCAATTCTTTGCACTACTTTTCCACTCCCTGGTTTGTTCCTACTACCTGCTGCTTGCCTGCAGAGTAAAGACAACAGCTAACCCCCAGCTCCTTTCCCCTGCATGAAATAAACACTCTAAGTAACATGCATGCTTTGGGCAGAGGGCAGATCTCTGCCATGGAGCACATCTCCTCTCTTCTTCCTCCTGTTTTTACCTCTTAATCAAGCTGACAGTTTCTTAGAGCAGGATGTTGTCTGTGTGAGGCACCAAGCACAGTGTGTCTATAGCAGTATAGGCGTACACTTGACAGGCCATTGGTGTGGACTGTACTAGGCAGAATTTCTTGTTTATTAATTACCTAAACAAGTCAGTTACCCAAAGTTTTCTGACAGACAGCTCCTTTGATGAACCAGGTGTTGGGTGATGAGCGGTACCAAAAGCATGGAGAAGGTGGGCAGAAACCACAGCCTAGGGACAGTGGAAGGGAGACCAAGGATTTGGATGGTGCAAGACTAAATGTCTCATTGCTACAACAGCTACAGCCCAAGTGCCAAGCAGGGCCAGAGGGCACCTAAGTGCTGCTTTGACAGCACTGCTCCTCTGGTCCAAACCTCAGCTGAGAAAAAGAAACTGTTTGATAGCAAATCATTTCAGCTGTCTCTCTCCTTTGGTCGCCCCTGCTCTGCAGGGCCTCTGCAGAGCCCTAATAAGGAAACCCACAGCTCCAGGCTAGGGTCAGTTCTTTTGCCAAGATCACTGGAGATCATATCAAAGCCAGTGCCAGAACTTCTGTGTGCCTCCAGGCCTGGCAAGCCCACCAGTACAAATGAATTGCAGGGAATGAACATTATGAGGCACGTTGCTGGAGAACCATGGGAGGGACAGAGAGAGAAGAGAGAAACACATTTATTTTCAAAAAATAAAGGATGAACAGAAAAAGAAAGGGATCTAGCAGACACAAAATGGATCTACGGGTAAATAGAAGAGCAAACTGGTGATACCTTTTGTCAAATATTCATTGAAGGATGGTTTGCACAATTACAGCCAGAGGCAACATTAACAGCCGGCACTGAAACACTGCTGGCAAGCTGCATCCCTCTTCTAAAAGCCACCCATCCCCACCACCACAAAAGTATCAGTAGAACTCTCAGTACATATGATGCAGAAAATTATTCCTACAAACTGCTTCCATTATATACAGGTAGAGAAACTACACTGTATGTCAACTATGCATTGAAGACAAAATGCACAATCCTGTTATTTGGTCACTGCTGTCTCCCCTTGACACTGTAAAAAGTGGGACTGGACTGCACCTTTGCCTTCAGTGGCCTGAAGAAGATCAGCAGTAAATAATTTATATGGAGGCTTTTTCTGGCACAGATAAATGTGTATAGACACAGAAGGGAAGCACTGCTTGTTGAAGGTCAGCAGATACTGATTATGAGCAGGGGAATGTTCTCACAGGAAACACTGAAGACGGTGCAGAAGTAAACATACCTCCAGTGTGGAGTGGCGTGGTGATCCAGCTGAGTCCCTCTCTGGGGACTAGCTTCCCAGGGATGATGCACAAGGCCCTTGGGGTATTTACACAGCCTGTTTTCTAAAGACCAGCTGCCACTCAGCATAGTTTATCTTCTTTTCCTGATTATTCAATCTGTGTTTTCTTTGCTCCTTCTGGCTGCCTCTTCCTCCAGTTCCTGGAACTGTAAGCAGCTGAGGCCTCAGTAGCACCTGTGCGTGCGCCAGGCACAGCAGCTGCCGCATCCCTGGATGCCGAGTGCAGTCTGTCCACCACACGCATTTCCACACCACTGGGCAACAGGCTTCTTTCAGATTCTTCCCATGCAGATTTGTTTTTAACTCAGAAACTCCGTGTTCTCCTGGAGTGTGAAAACTCTTAGCTCCTGATACGTTTGCATTTTGTGTTTCTTTCAATGAGGGAGGCTCTCTGAAAAGAGCCATCCTGTTGTTGCTACCAAAATTAGGAGGGGAGAGACATTTCCAGCTTGTGACAATCCTGGCTGAACTCTGGTAGAGGCACAGAGAATGTAACAAGTGAGCATCTCACTGGATCCCTGCATTTGGGTTCCTCAAATTCTCTGAACTCCAAGAGCCTTTCAACAGAAAGCATGTGAAGCAAACACAGTTCTGGTGCTCCTGCAGAGGGTCAAAGCCCCTCTTCTGCTGGCAAAGGCTTGTGTGTCTGTGTCTGATAGATCTCCCTGCAGGGACACAAATGTCTAAGCTAATTTGTTGCAGTCTCCACTTTGGGCTGGAGAAGCCCTAACTTGCACAGCATTTCCAAACACAAAAAGATTAAGGAGGAGGCCTAGTTGAACGGCTGGCATCCCTTCAACATACTTCTTAGCTAGAATTTTGCTTATTTCTTGCAACAACAAGGTTCAGAAGGATGCACTCTTCTCTGTGGAACAAAGAGGGCACTGTGTACCAAGCTTTTGCCGTACAAAATCAGTTCTGTGAAGTTCCCATTTGCTGCTTGCCTGCTCCTAGGCTGCTCACAGGCCTGCTGTCTCCACAATATTTTTGATCCAACGACTGTAACAATAAAATATGTCAACGAGTTGCCCATAGAAGACAATTCACATCTGTTTCTGAATACAGCACCTGAGAGAGAGAGATTTTTTCATCCACTCCAGGTCTTTTCTAGTCATAACCTTGCAAAGAAAAAATCCTTATAAAATATGATTTTAAAAGGAGCTTTACAAAGCACAAAAAAACCTGCTACCTTCAGGTTCTATTAGCATTAAAAACAGTGGAGGGGAAGAGAAATAATAATGTTACTAACTATTCATGTGTTGTTCAGAGTACCCAAGGAGGTGTTGTTTAAACTAAACAAAAAGAGATTTCTTACATGCTGCCTTCTCCCAAACCAATTCCTATAGGGTAGGAATGACTGCTTCATGTTCTCACTACTGAGGGAGCAGGGGGCTGCTCTGGTGGGTGCAAACCCTGTGAATATTTACCAGGTAGGATTTCTACAGCATACAAGGGAGCTCATCATCAGCCAAGGTTACTTCTGGCGTAAGCAATCAGCTCAATGGACTTTAGTATTGTTATATAATTGTAACCAGAAATCCTCTGGGATTTTGAACCATGCTGTTGTGCTCTCACAAGTAATTTGTGAGGAATCTCTCCCCTTAGGAGTCTGCTTTAGTCAGTAATGTGAGACAGCTGTGAGTTTTCTTTGGGAGAGAGGAACTCCCAGTGGCCAGAGCCCAGGCCATTCTCTAATCATCTCCCATGATGTTGTCTTACAGCTTCTCTTCAGAATGGGTAGACACCTCAAAACCACTCTTAACTTTCTCATCAAGCTCATAATGTAGGTTTGTAATTTTTTTCTCCATATGAAACATTGACCACAGCTGCTTTACTGCTGTTTCTGCAACTGCAGTTCCATTGACTTCTCGTTTGCACTCCCCAGATCCTGATCCAACAAAATCAATGAAAGCTTTGACACTGACTTCTGCTGGATCTAGGCTTCAACCAATAGCCTCTGGCTGTTGTTAAACCTGTATTTTAACCTATTTCTGATTTGAGGTTTTTTTCACAGCGCTGTTCTTCCAACCACCCAGCAATGCACACATTTAACAGCCTACCTGAGCTCCTCAGTCTCTTTACATCAAGTAGATGATGTTTAGAAAAACGCTGCAGCATTCACCTTCCCTCAGCCAACTTCATACAGCTGTGGCCCATGATTTCTAAGATAAATGATCTCAAGCTGAAAGGATGTGATTCTGGGTTAACAGGGGCAAAAATAAAGCTGCGGTCAAACGAAAAGGAAACTTTACGTTGTTCTGTATTTTGAAATTGATTAAGCATTTACAAACAGAGACCCACTGAAGTCCTAGAATTAGGCAGATCAGTCAGTATTGACCCTAACAGCCCTCTCCCAAAACAATTACACCTTAGCTCATCCCTGCTGGTAATGATAGCTCTAAAACAAACAGTACTTGAGGACACCTCGTGGTGGTTGTCTGGGAAAGGAAATTTGGTTGAAAAACACTGCCACAGTCCAAGTCTGCATGTTTTATGTGCTCAGAAGTTGGCAACAACCCATCCCACACTGATTCTACTGTGCCAGGTCAAGCTTTGCAATGTGTTGTTGTGAGTCTGAGGTGAACTGTATGAGACTCTGAGGCAGTGTAAACCAGGAGTCCACCACACCACCCACCCTCCTGTCCTCAATCCGTTTTCTTTCCAATGGAAAGCCAGAAGCATGGTAGGGAGGAGAGAGAGGAGAGGGCAGACAGTTACACACCCCGGCTGCATCTTGACAAACAAGCAGCATCTGACTGCAGTGCACATCTGGGCCTCCAAACTGGAAAACAGCCCCAGGCCTCACAGTTCAGATGCACCTCTATGCCTCACAAGTTGTTTTAAGCAGGAAATTGCCCTGTGGCTGGCTATGAACCCCGAATAACTGGCTGTGAGAGACCCGCACCATCTTTCACAGGCATACTGCTGTGCTGCTGCACTGACAAACTCACAGGGGGAACTTGGGCATGTGGTTTCTCTTATTGTCGTAAGGAAACTTCCTTGGCTCAGATCTGCAATGACCTCCAGACCTTGCTGGACAAGGTCACTCTGCTGCAGGAAATTCTGAGGTAGAAGCTGGTGGAAGCAAAGGCAAATGTAACAGTTACTGCAGGAAAGCAAGCTGGTACTTATTATTGTGACACCACTTGGATTCCCATATAGACTAAAGGCCAGACTGGCAGGAGGATTAATTCTGCAAGGTGCCAAACAAACCCAGAGTGACTCTCCACCCTTGCAGTAGTAAGCTGAGCTCAGGTAAAGGAAAACCTCTAAAGCTGCAGCATTTACTTCTTCACTTTTTTTTTTTCTTCTTTTTTCTATATATTGTTTAAAGATCAAAGAACTGGAAAAGATGAAACCAAGAAAGGGTGGAGTCTGAAAAAAATGTGGCTTAGGTCTACAAATTATGATTTTATGGAGTTCATCAGATTTTGGGAGTGATGCAGACAATGATAAACACGAGAAGGAGAGAGGAAATACATTTCAGAGGATTAGGACTCTGGATCAGGTTATTAAGAAGAGCCTTCATGCATACTCATGAAACCACAGACTTCATTCTCTCTTTAGATCAAATAGAAGCCTCTATGCAGACAAGAAGGAAAAATTACTCCTACCAGAGCTCTGTCAATAAAGAAATGTCAATAATGGTTCAGTTGTTGAAACGATTTCCCAATGCAGAGGACAAAATACATTTTACAGGGTGGTCTGTTACTTCTTTCAGTGACAACACTATCCTCTCAGTTACAAATGATTACTTAGCTTTGCAATAATAGCTATGTTGGAGGCACACATCCATTTAATATTTGGAATTTTTCACATATAAGTCCCTTATGAATGGGAAATGTGTGTTTAAGATTACTAAATGAATAAAATGATCACTAAATTTCTGCCCTTTGAAAATTTGATGTAAAGTATCTGCCCTAATACAGATTTACACTGGTAGTTAAATCAGAGTAAATGAGAACAAACTTTGACCTCATGATATTCAGCACAGTGGTAGGAATGTAACACAAGAAAGGGTTACTTTCTAACTGCTTGTAAGATTTAAGGCAGATAAATAAATAATAATAAGCCTTTGTTTCTGAAAGGAGATATTCAGTCTACCCAAAGCACCATCCAAGTCATTAAAGGATTCCCAGGTGCCAGCATTTGGAAAGGGTATTATCCATTCAAACAGTTTAGGCAGAAGTCTCTGCTGCTCTCTCTCCTGGGTCATCTCAGATTTCCTCAATCTCTGCCCAGAGCTGAGTTGAGGCAGGAAAGAAAAGCTGGAAATTTCAGCGGAGTAACATTTTCACCTGAATTAGACAGAACATATTTTTCAGTCTTGCAGTAAAAATGAGGAAACCCCTCCTTTGTTAGTGCAGCTGCAAGGCTGGCTGGGTGAGGGCCACACACTGCATGTGGAGGGACAGACTCCGCAGCAGATGCTGAGCAGAGAACCCTCTTTTCCTCCCCTTTTTCAATATAATTTACCTGGCTCCACTCTATTACTGGGAATAGAACCCACATACAAATGTCAGCACAATGCAGCTGGGTTTTTAAAATGAAGTAATTCAGCAGCAGGTGGAAGAGTGAATCCACACAAAAGCAAAAGGCTTACTGAGGAGATGGTGGAGCTTTGCTGGCAAGAGTCAGTGCCCCAAAGATGGGGATGCAAACACCTCTACTGATATTTGATGCTTGGAGGGCACAGACAGTTGTCTGAAGCCACACACCCCACCTGAGTTGGTCTCTGACTCCTGCACATTTTTAAACGTTAGAAGACCTAAGCAAGTGCCTTAGACTGAGTAGAAATTTTGTATTGGGAAGTATTTTCCAAGGAAAAACAAACTGTTGAAAACAGCAATCACTATAGAAAATGACTCTGAGAAAAGGCCAGGAGTCTCTGACTATCTGGCAAAGAGAGGCATGCAGATGTCTCCAACAGGAATAAACTCTGCCTAGATAAAAACTAAGCTTACTACAAGAAGAATATTTTCTGGAAACCTCATCTTTAATAAATGAGATCTGCCCCATCAATTGTTCTGATCCCAGCGCTCCCCTGGATGCACTTCTTTACTTCTGCTCTGGGTTCTCAGGCGGTAGGTCAGAAACACTCATCCGATCATCAGCTTGCCATATGCATCAGGCATCACCCCTGTCTTTGTTGCTCCTTTGCTTAAACACTTTAGAGAGATTCTGCCTGGAGCCACCCGAAAGCTTCAGACTTGTTGAGCTCTCTTCCAAGGACAAGTTGATTAAACCTTGTTACACCAAGACTGTGATTACTGCTGGCTGCTGTGTTGTGTAGTCTTGGTCACGGCTCTCAAAAGCCTAAGTCATTCAGGTCCCTGCATTATAAGACACGCTCTTCTACCATTTTGCTGTAGCAACTGCAGCTTGTAGAGATAAGGATGAGTGTCAGTCCTAAAAATTGAATTTAGGAAGACCGGGGACTGTTGTCAGCAAGTTGCTTCCAGGGAATCACCAAAACAATTTAGCAATCTTTCATGCACTGCCTATCCTTGTAGGATGTCTGAAAAACCCTGTATTAGTTTTCTGTGAATATATTAAATCCTAGTGCCAAAACACTAAAACGATGGGCTGGATAGCACCCATACCAATGTGGATAACACCTATACCAATGCATTAAATCTCCTGAAGCCTAAACACAGTCAGAACTACACTGACATAGCAATTTCTCACTGTGCTGTTTTGTCTTTCCCAGGGTTCCTCAACACCACTTTCCTCCTCAGGCTGTCAGCAGTCTGACTGGCAGCATGGTGTGTGCAAAGTCACAGTGCTGCATCTCATCCCTCTGGGTACCTGAAAAACAACCAAGACATGTGTGTTCAGCTGTCAGCTAGAAGAATCACAGCACCTCGAGTGATGCCCGGGCAGGATGATGTAATCAACACATTGGTATTTCTTATCCTAGTAAACTCTACCTGTCCCCTGTGCCAAGAGTAGTCAGCATGATAGATGCTATTAGCGAAGTGATGAAAAGCATGAAACAAACCTTAAAGACATAGAAAACTTCATGTCACAAAATGACAAAGCTCTTTGGCTCTTGTGCCTGTCTTTTCCTGAGTAAGGCAGGATAACCACTTTTTTTGGGCATTTTGCCTGCCCAGGATTATGCCAAAGAGAATCCCCAGGGAAGGCTTGTGACAGTCATCCTGCAGATTTTCTCTGTATCTCAGCACAGCTGTTCCCATCCTGACCTACTAGCCCAATTTCTTGATGAGCTGTTACCGAGAGTGCTACTGCAGGCATTCCAGAAGTGGAGGAGTCCAGCTCATGGCACACACTGCACTTTCACCCCTTCCTCTCTGTGTTTCCCCATGACTACACACAGCTAGATCAGGTGTCATTAATGGAGAAAATGGCATTGGTCCTGGACAAGACAAATAGACCCACATCCTTTCCCTTTGAACAGTGTGCAGTCAAGGTATTTCCAGAGTTTTTCCATATTTAGTACAATCTCCAAGACAGAGGAAAGTGTCTGTGCTGTATCAGGTTGGGACACTTCTGATTGTTTCTGTTGCTGTTAAACTGTTACTTGGCTCTAGTTCCTTACTTTTTATGCTCAGCATAGCTCAAGGCTTCACTTTACAGTTCTTGAAGTTTGTTCAGCTGTTTATCATCCACAGTCTCCTCCCCTTCTGACAAGCAGCCATCTGTCTTTCCTTCCTTATTGAGAAAAACCCTGCACTTTCTTTTCTTGCTTACTGTCTTTTACTATCCTTAGCAGTAATGACTTACATGCAGGAAAATTATTCAAAGCTGCAATGTTTATGAAGTCAGAGACAGTCTGAACTTTTGAGATAATTTGAAGGAAAATCAGATTTTATATTCAACACACCTGGGAGGAATAACCCCTATACTATCCATTTTTTTCTGCATCAGAACCAACTGCAGATTTGTCCCCACCACATAAAAACGTGAGTGATGGATAGCAGTATAACTTGTGATCAGTGACAGCCCAGTGGATGCCCAGGACAGTGCAATAGTTTTTTTGCAAGAGTATTTTGAGGACAGCCTTCTTAATTTGTACCAGCAGAAACGGAAGTGACATGGAATGATAGCTATTATTCTTTCTTTAGAAAGAATGAGGTAAGAATTCTTTAGTAAGAATGATGAGATGAGGTATATTAAAGAACATGTAGGAAGATGAGCTCACTTCACTACATCACTAAAAGTGTTTTCAAATGTTTCATGAAGGTGTGCAAGCATCCAGGAGCCACTGTGCCCACAGCAGCAACTCACATGTATTTCAAATTGCTCAGTTCTGTAAACTTCACTACCTTGCCTGAGACGAGTGGAAGTGAGCCTGGGACTGATTTCTCCCCCAAAAGGACGCCAGCTCTAAAGGGTGGAGCTGGGAGAAACTGAAGCGGTTTGGCACACAGCTATGTCCATGTTCTGTGCAAAGGCAGGAGAACTCAGTCCTCTGATGGGAGCTGCTGGACTGTGGCACCTGCCCTTGCTGAAGCAGGTGTCTCAGAAATGCCACCTAGTCAGCTGCCAGCTGAATGATGCCTGGTGCCTCTCTTCCCTCCTGTCTGCCCCACTGCTGAGCAGCTCCTTGTTTGAGCCTGGGATGGCAAGGAATGGGAGAAACTGCTTTCGAACTGTTTAATAACAGTGATGGTAACCTTCGACCTTACTGAATAGCAGCGCTTTTGACCTTTCATTTGTTAAATAATGCAACCACTTACTTCCCGATCCTTATCAGTGTTTAGTAATTGGGGTCAAGACAAAGGGGAGCAGAGTTACCCACCATACTTTACTGAACCAGGAAGAATTTCCTTAAGCTATAGATATCCTTTTTTATAATCTTCAGTCAGGACAGGCAAAGACTAGAGACTAGGTGGCTTAGAAGATCCCTAACAGGCTAAAGAGCCTCTCAGCTGTTAGCATCTGGTTTGAATCCAGTGGTGGTTGACAGTGGCAGAAATTCATTATAATCTTGGGTTGCCTCTCTGACTCATGTGAAACGAGTTTGGCTTGCAGTTCTGCTGTTTACTGGTCAGTTGTAGCCCTAACATAAAATATTAACACACACTTCTAGAGAAGTCAGTGATTAAATGAGTCTACAAAGCCTGAAAATTCCTATTCCATTGAGCAGATCAGGCACAGGTAGGTGGCAGCGCGGACAAAAAGTCTGAGGTCACTCCTGTGTGTTCTGCATGATTCGTGTCAAAGAGAGGTGGTTAATCTTCAGGAATCTGAGTTGCCTTTTGTGCAGGGTAAGTACAGCTAATGGGTCAGATTGTGTGCTGTACAACCCATTAAACATCTCACTTGACAAAAAATCAGGCGATAACTGTTACAGGCAGCGGTCCCAGGATCAGTGTTTTCCTTAGAAGTGAACAGGAAACGGATGAAAAAGAAAGAATTTATGTCTTTACAATGGATTTAGATGTAAGGGCATGCCCATATTTATGTATATAACGCACACATATAAAAGCTTAAACTTCCTGAAGACGTCAAACAGAAATTCTATTTGTCTAAGCAGCTGCAAAATCTCATTACTTATTTATTGTATTTTGTGCTAAGCCAGACAGCAAGATTTTTAGGGCAGGAGCTGTTTCCTGGATGTCTGTGATTCAGCAAAATGAGCTGCCAAAGAGCAGTCCAAATGCTGTAATTTATAAATAAGCCATTTATTTATAGAGGTACATGAGCTAGATAAGATCACAGAATCATGGAATGTTAAGGGGTTGGAATGGACCTGTAAGATCATCTAGTCCCAACACCCCCTGCCATGGGCAGGGACACCTCACACTAGACCAGGTTGCTCAAGGCCTTACCCAATCTGCCTGTGAACACTGCCAGGGTTGGGGCACCCACAACCTCCCTGGGCAACCTGTTCCAGTGTCTCACCACCCTCACAGTAAAGGATTTCTTCCTAATATCTAACCTAAATTTCCTCTCTTTCAGTTTGTACCCATAACTCCTTGTCCTATCACTATGGTTCTGGATGAAGAGTCCCTCTCTGGCTTCCCTGCAGATAGTGGAAGGTTGCAATGAGCTCTCCATAAAACCTTCTCCAAGCTGAAGAGTCCCAAATTTCTGTGTGTCTTTGTAGGGGACGTGCTTCAGTCCTCTCATCAATTTCATGGCCTCCCTCAGGATCTGTGACATTGTAAGCAGTGAGCTTCAGAAGGGGTTGTCCATGTAAGAAATAAAGAAAACTGAGCTCTTTGTGGTATCCCGGTGAAGGTGCAATGCAATTGTATGCCCTTCTGCTTTTTGGACTTGGCTTTGGATTTAAGCCCCTTGAAACTGAGGAACACACGCGCAGGCAGACACCCATAACTGCATGCTTATTGTGCTGCTGCTCGCCAGCGTCTCTGTGTCCGGCCGGGGTTAGCTGAGCACGGCACGGCCCACGCAGCCTGCGGCGGAAGCGCGGGGTGACCCGCAGCCTTCCGGCCGCGATGCGGGGCGGGCGGGCCGCGTCTCCCGGCAAACGGGGACGCGGAGCGGGATGGAGGCGCTGGCGCTGCCCGCGGCGCTGGCGCTGGTGGCCGGCGGCGGCGCGGGGCTCAGCCCGGAGCGGCGGGCGGCGCTGGGCGCCTCGCTGCCGCTGCTGCAGCGCGACTACCGCTTCGAGCGGGTCTGGTTCTGGGGCTGCATCCAGGGCCTGCGCGGCGCCTACTACATCGCCGAGGGGCTGGGTCCCAACCGCGCCGCGCCCCGCAGCCGCCTGTACAGGTGGGGGGAGCGGGGACCGGCCTGGCCGCTTTGGGGCTGTGGGAGTCGGGGGGTGCTGTCCGGCTCTCCGGGAGGGAGCCTCGCTGGGCCCTGAGGGGCCTGGCGAAGTTGCTTCGAGCCCTGTTCTTTAACGGGCTCAGCCCTGAGTCGTGCTTGTCGTTGGCAGCTTGAACTGCTTGGACTGGAGCCTCCTGACACCAGCCACCAAGGAGATGCTTGCACTGGCGGAGCAGCTGAAGGGCCGCTTCCAGGGGGATCCTTCTTTTGAGTACAACTTGGCTGAGATAAACGCAGAAGCTGCTGCAAGACTGACTGAAGGTGGTAGGGAGGTAAATGCAGCAAAACACTTTCAAACTGTCTTTGCTACAGTTGTGCCCCCTGCACTGGACAGGTGGTGGCTTCTCCGCCTTTGTAATGAGCAGCATGAGCGTGTGGTCAGGCAAAAGATACACAATTTCCTCTTGGTTAGAGCATGGGGCTAATAACACCAAGCTTGCAGGTTCAATCACTGTACAGGCTGTTCGCTTAAGAGTTGGATTTGATGATCCTTATGGGTCCCTTCCAACTCAGAATATTCTGTAGCTCTGTCTGTAATTCTTCACTGTCATTGTGTAGCAACAGCTTCTTGATTGAACTCTTACTTGAGTTTTTGCTGGAGTTCAACAGGCCTCAGAAATAGTATATATCCCCTATGCTTTATTATGCACAACTGGTACAGATCTTCACGGTGGTTTCTGAAGCTTTAATAGTAACTGCAAGCAGCATTCTTTATAAATGATTAGACAAATAATAAGTAGGTGAATTGAGAGGGAGGAAAGAACAGATGAAGGGATGGAGAGTTAAATCTCTGGTGAGTCTAAACTGTCTGCTCCTAGTCATGTTTTCTGTCATATCTTATGAGAGAAATGTCTCTTGAGGTCCTCGTAGTGCCACTGGACTCCAAGATGGTAAGGCCATTGTGTCACCTCAAGTTTATTTTCAGAAATGGAAACAAGGAAAGCCCTGCCTTTAAAATTTCCCTATTTTTCTTTAAAGCCTGTGATCAAGGAGGAGGCCCGCCTCATAGCTACGATAGAACAGATAGACAGAGAAGTTGGTATCATCCCCCGGGGGGCATTTGTGAAGACTCCTCTTGGGTCTGTGCATGAAAACAGGCACTTTGAAGGTAAACTCTGATTGTCTTTATCAGGACCAACTGTACTTTGATCATAAAGGCTGTAAATTAAGATGACTTTCTCTAACTGATGTTTTGATTTCAGTTGGGGTTTTTTTTCACTTTGGTAAGATGAACAGGGAGGAGAGAATCCAGTGCCACTAATGTTCAGGTGCATGATCCAACTCTGGAAGGTGGGAAAAAAGTCAGTAATAGTTCTGAGTCATTAAACTGAGTCATTTGTCTGTATAAACTGTAGTTTATGTCAGTGTTTAGCAGTTGCAGATGTAGTGAATTGTCCATTTAGATATAGGATATGATCGAATGGGCACAGAAAGTTGTCCTCAATTCGGTACCCGTTGGTTATCTGGGACTGCAGTCAGAATGGTCTGCAATGCACAGCATCAGGGAGTGCTGACACCTGTTTCTGACAAGCCTGCTGTGGAGTCTACTGGAGAAAGACTGTGATTCTGTCCTAGGCTGTGGGCATCAGAGAAACATATACTCAATAGTATAATGAATGTTACCCTAGTTCACTGTATTAATGTTCACCAATGGCTGTTTGCAGGTCTGTCTTTGCTGGAGGCAAAAAAGTTAAGTTCCTATTTCCATTTCACTGAGCCTGTTAACCTGAAGAATAAAACCCTGCTGGAAAAGGCTGACCTGGACCCATCCACCGACTTTCTAGATTCTCTGGAGCATGATATCCCACAAGGTAAAGGTAGCAAAATCAACAGATGCAACAGGGAAGTCTGAATAGCCTAGGAAACACTGAGGGGACTGGTGTGGGTTACTGTAGAGATGGTATGCTTGGGAGAAGCTTCTGTGAATCTGTAAAGGAACTTTATCCTTTACTAAATATTACTAGTTATTTCCTGTTTTATGCAATTCTAAATGCTTACAGTGGAAAGATGTAAGTGTACCAGGGCTGTCACATCCTCACAACAGGTCTGACCACTCTCTGCCTCAGTGCCATATTCCCTCCTGACCTCTGTTAAAGCCTGTGACAACTGGTGACCCTATTGGGAGAGATAACTCCACCAGTGATAGAGGGAATTTATGTGGTTTGAAGTATTTCACACCTCTTGTCCCATCCAGTATTGCTCTTTATCTAAATGGGCTCTCATTAACACCAAGCTGATATCTCGGAGAGGCTGAATTCAAATGTTCCTTTGATAAACTGGGTGGGAATAGTCTGTACTCTGGCAGGATTATACACTGTGAAAGGAGAAAAAAAATATAGGCATACTGGATTGTATCTTCAGTTTACATCTCTGCTGTTCTGCTGGAGAACTGCAAATATATTTAAAGTCTCTTCCAAGGATCCTTCTGGCAGGATATTTCTCTAAAGAGATGGGAGTGGCTTGTTATTTGTTTCTATGTGCTTTTTGCTGATTTGTTGCATTTTTTTTGGATTGGACCAAATGTTTCATATCCTCTGTCGAGAAAGATTCTAGGGAAACAATTAGAACTTAGATTTGTTGTTTTATTCCTGTCCTGGAGTAGTAGGATAGGATACTAGGTGACCTGTGCCAGATGCACAGATGAGTGGATGGACAGTGAATTGCCAATGTTGTAAATAGCTTTTCAGACTCTCTCTCCCTTCCTCTCTCTTCTTACCCCTTCCTCCCTTTGGCAAAAGAACCCCCAAAAAACTGAGAATGTGAGCTCCTGCCCGAATTCTGAACATTTTTGACAGAGCATAAACCGCTAAAATCTAAACCACTCTTCAACTTACTGGGAGTGTTCTTGATGCAGTTGTTTTCCAGAAGTGTAGACTGGAGAGACTGCACATTTTTACATACACTGGCTCATTGAAGTGGCCCTTTTGACTCAAAGCAGAATTGCAAGAGGGATTAGATCCTAGATATCTCCTAAGAAAATTTTAGCTGCGTGTTTGTGTGCTAGTTTGGGTGTTGCTACTGTTTGCCTTCCCCCTGCTCCCCTCCCTATTTTCCTCCCTCCCTCGTGGTAGGGAGACACACCATGTGTTACACATGAAGATGGTGGTTTTTTTAAAGTCTTCAAATCAAATTTGACTTGTAGCTGTATTTTACCCAGTGGCAGACAGAAAGTGGGGCTCAACCGTGCCACTGTCGTGATTGTGTTCCTGTGGCAGCCTGATGTCTCCGTAAGCATGAACCTTTGCCCCCTTCCCAGGCGGATGTTGCTGTTAGTGTAGATTTCAGTCTTCTTAAAAAAGTTACCTCTTAAAGACTGCCTGAGCTAAAGTGCAGCTGAGTGCTTCTTAATGGAAGAGAAGATTCATCGTGGTGCCTGTGCAGCTCTGCCTGCTCTGTCCTGAATTCGGCGATGAGGTGAAGGAGGTAGGACAGGAATTGGTTACAGGATCAGCAAGGCATGTAGCCTCTCTAATTGCATTCTATTACATGCAGATAGGAGCTCTGACATTAAAGAAAGATCAACCCAGCCTCCTTTAACAAGCATTCAGGTTGCCTAAAAGTACTGGTTGCTTGTGAAAATGTGGGGGAAAAAAAAGAGGGCAGACACAGGCTTTCTGCTGATTTTATCAGCATGGCTTTGCCAAAGTCACTCCTGGTTGTGAGACACTCAAACTCTGGTTCTCAGATAACTTTCCTTCAGCTCTGACAGTGCATGTTGGTCCTGACAGAGCAGAAAAAGTAGACAGTGCTTTTTTTCTATTTACTGACATGTTGTTCATAACTCTGGCAAATCCCCTCACTTTGACCTGAAGTTTTTCTTGCCTTTCCTGGTTAAATCCTGTCTTGACCAGTTATTGTCAGAGCAGAAGTAGGAATTCTCAAATTTATTGCATCTAGAATTGTGACTGAAGCTAGAATTGTCTCTTTTCTCAACAAATACATAAGAAGTGATCTGGGGTAAGTGACACTGGAGTGATGCTCCCAGCCTGCATTGGCTAAATTCCCTTAGCATCTTAAAAGACCTAAAAAACAGAACTGAGAGCTTAAGGGCTGATTTTAACCTGTCTAAAAGTAACAACTCTGTTGGAATAGTTTTCTCTATTAATTGGAGACTTAGCATCTGTGATGGCTGTCAAGGGGGTAACTGTCATAAGATATATGGTGTGTCATTATAGGAGAGCAGAGGTGTCTTACAGAATGGAAAGTTGGAGGCAGAGAGAACATTTTATATGACAGCTGAGAGGTGGGAAGAAAGGAAGTTAAAACTAGGTTGAATAAAGGCAACAATGGTAAAAGCAGAGTTTAGTGCAAAATTGGAAAACCTGGAGTTTTGTAACAAAACTGTCTGCCATTCTTATCTTTACCAGTGATATCCATGGTGTTTGCAGGTTCCAGATTCTGTCTGTGTGTCTATCTATCAGGTACTTTAAAAGTTCAGAATATGTTGCTGC
This sequence comes from Corvus cornix cornix, assembly GCF_000738735.6. Lineage (NCBI taxonomy): Eukaryota > Metazoa > Chordata > Aves > Passeriformes > Corvidae > Corvus > Corvus cornix. The sequence goes on along the minus strand of NC_047056.1, from coordinate 31,762,345 downwards.
TCCTCCTTTAATCATCCTGTGAGTCTGTCTGTTTTTTCTTGGTGTCTCAGCCCCCACAGACAAGTGACTGACTTAGTTTTTTTTGGTTTTTTTTTTAATGCATTTTTAAAAATGATTCTAGAGAAAAGTGGGAAATGAGAACCTTGTCTCGACAGCATGAACATGGAGAGGTTGTGATACTGATCTTCTGTCACCACAGTATCAGATCATGTAATGCTTCATCTTGATCCAAATGGCCAGCTGGCCAGACCGTTGCATGATGGGATCTGTAGGTTTTGCTGGCCATATGTCTGCATTAAAGATAAGCTTGTTTGCTCTAGTCTAAGCAGACAATCTGCTCAACTTTATGCACAATTAGATGTGGCCTTTCAGCTGCTGGCACACTGCCAGCGTTGTCCTTTCTGCTGCATGGAGTTTGGAACCCTGGACATAGTATTTCAGGAACTAGGGCTGTGGCAGTTTTACATCTGCTTGTAGATAATGGAATGGCAAAGCAAATAGCAATAATTCCTAGCATGCCTACAGCATTTTCCCTTGATGACTTAATGTTGTGGAGATATGAAATAAGAGAGACTTCTCAGGCATTGATAATGATGGAGGAAGTGAAAATGGAGGGGGAAGGTTGATTTTACTGTGGCCCTGGTATCAGATCAGAGTATGCTCCATTATGCAAGGATAAAGAAAGGGGATGAAGGAAAGCCTAAGGTACTAGTGTAGAACAGAAAGCTTGGAAGGAGGTGAGACAAGGGATGGGGAATTCAGTTCTTGGGCACTTTGAAACTACAGTTCAGAAAAGCAATAACTTGACTCTGAGGGTTACAGATTACTGACTCAGATTACTTTGATATGGAGATAAGGGACACCAACAGAACACTGCTAAAAACTGATGTAGGTGGGGAGGTATGTCTAGATAGGAAAAGATATGAGTGGAAATAGGATTTATATGAGAAAACTTTCTTCAAAAGTCATGACCCCCAGCCAGTAAATAGCTGCCTTTGGCTGAAAACCCACCACAGTTCCCTTGTAGATTAAGAATAGAAATTAGAATTTAAAAAGACATATAAAAGGAAATTCAGAAGGTTTGGAATGATTAATGATTGATATAAATTGGAATTTATAATGAGTAGAGAATGACAAAGGGAGCCAGAATAACTGGAGTAGTCCATGACAACGGTAAGGCAGATTTTTTTAAAACTATATTGAGAAGAAAAGAAAGCATAGTAAAGGTACTGGAAACTGTCACTAAATGGTGATGGTAAAAAGGCTGATAAGCATGTGGAAGGGCAGAAGAGCTCAATTTTTTTCTGTTCTATTTTTGGAAAAAGTATGGACTTGATCAAGACAATAAAATACTCTTTCAGACTTTGCTAAGGGAGGGTAGAGTTAAACAACATTTACTGTGGGTCAAAAACATTAAAATGGCCGAGTCAGATAAGTTACTTTTGAAATCATTATCTCAGGAGACTTGTGGCATAATAATCTTTAATATATCCCAGCACTGCAGATTTATTCCCCTAAATTTAGTCTTCCTTAGCAGTTGTGATTCAGAGTTCACTGAATGGATGTATTTCTGGAAGAGGTCAGAAAGGAACCAGTGCCAATATTGATATTCTTCAAATATTGATATTCTTCAACTTATTTATAAATAATGTAAAAGTAAAGGGTTGGTTGAGACACAACTAATGACACAGGGAGGATGGATACAGAGATCTGGAAAACTGGGCTTACTTAAATACAGTACATTTTGATGTGCCTACCTGCAAAGTCACATGAGGAACGTAAGGACTGTAAGTCAGACTTTGAGAATTGTATTCTAGAAGCTGTGGCTCTGAAAGGAAATCCAGGCACAACCCACTGAACATCAGCTCCCAGGCTGATCCTGAGACTTAAAAGGGTAATTTGATCTGCAGATACATAAACAAGGGTGTAGCAAATAGGAATGGGGGGGGGGGGGGTGTGACTTTACTTTTGTATATACTGTTGGTGGAATCATAACTGGATTACTGCACATTGAACACTGGAGAGTTGCAGAAAAGAGTCACAAAATTATTCAAGGGCTGGTGAGAGATATAAACAGTTCAATCTGTTTATCTTGAGGAAAAGCCCATGAGAATGGCTGTATTACACTGTGTAAATACTCCGTGGAGTTTAAGTATTAGGTACTGAGGATCTATTTATTGTAGCAGAGAAAGGCATAACAGGAATCAGCAGCTAGAAAGTATAGCCAGAACTAAAATGAACAATTAGATAGAATTTTTAACAGTGAAATGATTACCAGTTAGCAAGGGTAATGGATGAGCCTGTGTCTCTTGATAGCTTAACATCATGTTGGATGTCTTACTGGGAACTGTGATTCAGTCAAATGCAAATACAAGTTGATAGTCCCAGACATGCATAACTGACTTCAGTTAAACGGCCAGTGGTATGTAGGAGGTATGTCTGGCCATAAACTTGATGACAGCCATGGAGGGTGATGTTCAGCTTGGACTTCTTCTTTGTCAGGAGCAGTAATGCAAAGGTGACAGTGGGTTCCTGAGACAGTGATTAAGTGCAAGTCAGCTCACTTCAGCTGGCTTTGCTTTCTGAGCTATGATACGTGAGGGCTCAAAAGAGGACTGGGGAGATTCCTGACTTAGTGCTGTCCATTGTGGATCTTTATTGCTGGGAGAGATTTTATAGCATCATTCCAAATGGGTATACAGTGGCAGGGTGAATCAGTGAGTCTTGTGTACTTGCTGTTTTAAGATGAAGGTAGGGTAGAAGAAGTGCCTAGACAGAAGATCATTTCAGCTCCTTTACCATTTGACTGTGGAGGAAGTGACAGCCACTTGCATTGTAGCTCTATTTCTTCACCTGAAAGTGCAGTGGTTTTGGGGCATTCCTTATACAGCATTACAGACAAAGGGATTTGTGGCCATTTCTTTGGCTGAACACTTTGAGCACTAGCTTTTCTGTAAGCTTGCTGAACAGTAGCCTCAGTTAGAACACTAACCTCCTGTCATCTGAGGTTCATTAGCACAGTCTTTATTGGTTTAGCAAAAGCTGGTGCCTAATGGGTCCTTGAAGATGGAGGGGGTTGCATTTCTAAGTGGAGATAGTTTCCGTGGCTGCTCTCAAGGGCCATTTTGGTAGCCCCATCATGGCTGTCCCAAAAGTCAGGGTGCAGGAAGGAAGAAGACCAGGAGGCACGACCCTGCTTTATCTCCATACATTAACACAGCTAATTAACTTGCTTTCGATCTCCCTCCCCCTCCCTTCAAGGCGATTAATCCCCTATGAGCCTCGGTCTCCAGCTATTTGAAGAGTCTGTGTCTGCAGAGGTATTTACAGCCCCCAGCCAGCCACCAGAGGCAAGGGCCCTTTATCAGGGCTCTAAGACAAATGGCTGCCTATCTCCCTAGTGGCCTTGCAAAATCCAGCAAAGTGCTATGCTGAGCTGGCCACCTACTTTCACCCAGCCTCCCTTCTCCACTAACATTTCACAGATGTGACCTGAGCCCTCCCCTTTCATTGCTTAACAATAAGCAGCACCTCCCCAGCTCTGTGAAAGCTGAGAGCAAGAGCACTTTACTCTTTAGCCTGCCAAGAGCCACACGGGGACAAGGCTTTTCAAGCTGTCTCACTGAAATCCAAACTAAAAGACTCATAATAAATGAGAGGGCAGTACTTCATATTCACAGGGATAAAAAGAGGTAGCCAAAATGTAGACTGAAATACCTAGCATGGCTCACAGCTATCCTCATTCCTCGTTAGGAGATGTGGTCCTTAGGCTTGGTGAATGTGTGAAACTGAGCTACAGAATCCCATGGAGTTACCTGACATTAAAACAAGTAGTTCTGACAAACAAGCTTTACAATACAGTGTTAGAGAATGAGAAAACTAGATGAGTGTGCGCCAGAACAGCAGGATTTCTGATCTGAAAATCGAACCCAGTATCTGGCTCAGTGGGTTGTTAGTAAAAGCATTGGTACCTGAATTTCTCTGTTCAAACTGAAGTCGGCCATCCCTAGCAGTAATTCCAGGATGGCTCTACCTGCTTCCTTCCAGCAGGGTGCACTATGGTGCCAGCATTGTCAGTGCTGAGCACAGTAAAGGAAACCACGGAAAAGTAAAATGAGAAAGAAAAATCACCAAGAGCAGCATCAAATCGAGAAAAAGGTATGGCCTGAGTTTCCAGACTGTGTGTGGCATACTGGCCTCCTGAACTTTAGGTACAGAGAAGATATTCTCTCCCTTTCAAGCTTAGGCAATTTCTGGAATGGTCACTAGGCTTTTCAGTAGCTTTCTCAGCATCCTTAGCGATCACGAGCATGCAAATGGACATACACAATATATAGGCATGTCCCCTACATTCTTCGAAAGTAGGGTCATTCTTAATTTTTGCTAATGATGTGTAGAGGCTGTTAAGGCCATTCCTGCAGTGATCCAAAAAAGCTGAGAGCAAGACAAGATGCTGTCCTTCCTACAAGCTGGGGTGCTGCCAGCTCAGGAGTTCAAGATCAGACTGCAACCTCTCACATGGCAGCACGGCAGGAGGACTCCCAGCCCAGCTATTATTAGAGCTTTTGACTGGCTGATCATGGTCTGCTTTGATTGCTGGAAAGGAGCCTGTTTTCCTTGGGCTTTGTGTGTATGGGTAATAAAGCAGTGCATTCACTGCTTTTGGGTCCTAGGTCTCTATCACCTCAGGTCTTGTTTAGTCAGACCTTGGATGAGTTTATACTGGAACAGGGCTGCCCATCAACTGAGAGCTGTGGTGGAGTCCTTCGCCCTCCTGACTGCTGTAGGGAAAGAATGAGGACAGAAGCAGAGTCTTTGTAGCAACTTTCCAGGGATTGTATTTAAAGGGTTTTTTTCTCCTCAGTGAAAGAAATCATGACCCACCCTGTCTCCATTTAAGCTCCTGGTTCCTTGGACATAAAAAGGAGATGAACTTCTTGCTAAGATGATGGGAAATGCTGGTAAAGCCTTATAGAACCAGAAGCTGCAGGTTTATTACCACATTAGTTGGCCTTGGCCTAACTTTTTCTCTAGGGAATGACGAAAAATTACTTGTGGGGAAAATCCTAGGACAGTCTGTGTGTCACTGAAGTCAGAACGAGGTCAGCTTTTGCTAGGAGTGATCTATTCCTGAAGGGGCTCCAAGGAGTGGCAGCTCCTGCCTGGGCAGTTGCTGGCACTGGTGCCAGCCCTGCATATAGCTTTGCTTTGCTGTTTGCTGCCCCTTTGGCCACAGAGCTTTTCAAAGGAGGAAGCCAACTGGCATTATCTTGTTTTACTGTACACGAATATCATATAGATTGAAATTCTGCATGCTGAAGGGGTGTGTGGCAGTGTGTAAAGGGAAAAGGACAGGGGACAGTTCATCTTTGGGTATATTTGTACAGCAGTTATGCTGAGCAGAAATAGCTAGGCTATCACAGGCACTGGAAGATGCTTAGCCATCTTTAGTATTCAGAAGTAGCTTGAATATCAACACTGCATTGTGTGGATATGCTCAGTGTGACAGTATTCTCAGAAACTGGTAAAGTCTTCGGGTAATTTGGTCCAGAATTCGTATCTAGTTTAGTACAAAAACATCAACAATTTATAATCCGTGCCATCTGTTCCTCATCCCAAGCCCTTTTAACTAGCCTTGCTAATTTGACGATGAGGTAAGAAGTACAACTAGGGGACTGACAGGGCTTGTGGCCTTGCCCCTCCTGCAGGAGAGCGAATTGGATGTGCTCTAAGCATTTGATGGGTTTTGAATCTCAGCATCGACTCCTTTGTGTTTTCTCAGAATTCAGAGATCAATGTGAGGTTCTTTGCCTCTAATCCAGCCCCCGTTCATCATTATCACCTCCTCAAAGTGGCCAGTGCTTTGTTACCAGGAGAGGAAAAATCTTACAAGGTGGCCATAATCTCCTCTGAGAGTCAGACAGATATTCTCCCGTGGGTAAGAAAGTGACAGTGACCAAAAGCTCTAGGGGAAGCAGGCTAGAACAAAGCTGCCCATTGCATCCTTTCATCAAACTGTTAATCTTTCTTTCAAAGACATCACATTTGTTTGGTGACAAAAGCCCCAAAGAAGCTGAATTGAGCCTGAAATCCTGTAGCAAGATTTAGAGGAAGCGTCTTTCATTCAGAAAAGGGAGGAGCAAGAGACTCCTTTTTCTTCCTACCAACCAATGGGCTCAGAGAAACCCACGAAGGTGACGGATTAATGCGGGGGCTCCCCAGGTAGATGCTACGTGACTCCTGGCACGCTCCAAAAACGTTTCCACAGCGACCAGCTGAACAAGAAATATGGAGTGTGATGAGATCTAGCATTAACTTGTGCTTTGGAAGGAGGTGATTTGCCACTCTGAGAGATTTCTAAATTTACTACAGAAAACCCAAGATTCAATGATCTGTATGATAGTTGTCAGAATACAAATAGCATGGATTTTAATCAGTTTTTCCTACTCCTTATAAGTTTTGATTGCATATGATCTTGCTGTTTCTTCTAGTGCACAGCCCTATTCCAAGTCTTTAATGCTTTCTGCGCAGTCTGCATCTTTTTTTAAATGAGAATTGTTTTGTTTTGTTTTATCAGGTGGATTTAGGACTAAAGGGCAAACTAACAGGGTATAAGGGAGGCTCTAATTTGATGTGTATTACTTCAGTACGAGCTTTTTCAGTCCTTCCCATCCTCTGCTGCTCATTTATATCTGTGTATTGTCCCTTCTTTTGTGTTGGCATTGCTGGCTGTGCAGTCAGATTCCAGCTGGAAAAATAATGTTATTTCTGTCCAGTGTATTTTTCAGCCAGATCATTTCCCCAACCTGACTCACTGAGCAGTAAACAAACACTTTCGTGATCTCTATGATGGAAGAATGATGAGGGTGGGAATACAGGTTTGAGGGCAGAGGCTGCTTCAATTGGATTAAGCAGCACTGTTGTTGGATGTCTAAGTATGGCCTGAATTTCTTTTTTACTTGGAGGTACCTGAATACCGTGTATCTGGGACAGCACTGTGATCCCTGAGTCTTCCTTGTCAGCAGGAAAGAGGTTCTTCATGTGTAAATGGAAGGCCTGGGCCTGTCAAAATCATTTCTACTGTAAAGGCATCCCCAGTAGGAGAGGATAATGGAGAGGAAAAGCCTCTAAAGTATGATCATTTTACTTTTGGGGTTTGGGCATGGTGGTTTTTGTGTCTCAAGGACATGGAAGGCATTAGGACCATGCAAGGGTTGCTTGGCAGCATCTGACTGTAAGCTGTGCTTTCCTGGCTCTGGAGGCTTTTAAAAATAGTACTGAACCTGCAACCAGTCTGTGTTTTTATTTAATTATTATTAAATAGTTGTATGGGGAATTGGAAATATTGACAGCAGTGTTAACATATGGGGTGCAGGTGGTGTGTCAAGCAAATGAAAGAGATTTAGTTTGCAGCCAGTAAGTGGCACGAAGGAGTTTGGGCCCCACATAGGAGTGTTTGGATGTGTCCTTATGGCTGGTAGGCTGTGCATGAAATGTCCGTGTGGCACAATTTATTGAGAGCCAAAGCACAGTGACCTTTCCTTACAGCTGCTCTGGTTTGCAATTTGTCTTTGCTCCCCACAGACAACAAATTAGAAGTAGGAAGCTCTTCCCAGTGTAGGATTTTCTGTTGGAGGGAAATGGAAGATAAATCCCATGGGTGTAGTGAGGCTTTGTCAGCTCTAAGTGCTTGGGGTCATGCAGCCAAGCAGCGGCTGCTTTTGCAGAGGGAAATGTTATGTTGCCCCTCTCTGGGTGTTAATATTTGTCCTGGAACTCTATGTTTGACTCTCACTCGGGACTAACTGCAGCAATAGACCTGCTCTTGTGGCAGCATACTGTGTTAATGGTAAGTGCAACCACGCTGTAGCTGCTTTTCCCTTGAGACATTTCCTCCTTTGAAGAGGAATTGATAATGTCACTTTTATGACCCTCTGTGAGCTTTTGCAATGTGGAGCCTCTCTATCAGGCTGTCTAGCTCTTAAAGCTGTTTCTTCTCAAGCTTGCACTGAAATGAGACATCACTGAATCACCTCCAAAGCAGCAGTGTTATGAGAGGTCATACTGAAAGTGGACCAGTTACGGCAGGAAAGTTCTTCTGCAAACAGCCCTCTTAAAAGGGTTTTGTTTAAAAGCTCATGTCTCACGCTCCCTATTACTTCTGTGGATTACAAGATTCAGCCCATAGCTGAGGCAGACATGGGGGATGAGACAGGGATTTCTATTGGCGACTGGAAAGGAAGAAGAAGCTGAGAAGGAGGTTGACTTTTGAAATTCAGCCCTGGTGTTCTGGCAGCTGTTGAAGGGCCATAAAAAAGGCAGTGGTTTAACACTGGGTGAGCATCAGCATCTTCAAAGCACTTTCTTGTTTGGGAAAGATGTAAGGAACTCCTCAGAATTCCGGCCTGTGTTTGGAGGGGTGGAGGCTGCAGCCTGATCCAAAGAGGGAATAGGAAGCTCCAGATCTTCATCCAGCGGATACTTTTCCCATGCTCTTTCCTCCCACACAGCAGCTCCCTCCCTTCCCTTCTGGAGCTGCAACAGGCAATGGTTTCAGCACAGACAGTGCTTGGCTTTCTTAAGTTTTCTGGGTGCAGCTTAAATATTAACTTGCTCTTTTAAAAAATGCATTTTGAACTTTGGGAACCTCAACAGAGCAGTGTTACTGGTAGGACTCTCTAGTGTGAGAGCAATGACCAGTTCCCTGCACCTCAGCAAGCTTTACATGATGAGTGAAGTTAACTCTGCTGCCTGATTTAGAGACAGCACACATCGAGATGCAAGTTAGAATCAGTATTTAACTCTAGGAAATCCAACATTTACTTGCTGTCTCCTAGTTCTAGTTGTATTCCCTACAATGCAAATATTAGTACTTTTAAATCTTTTTTTCTTGACAACTTTTATCTAGGAATCTTGGTGTACCTTACAGACTGATGTTTTGAGCTTCCCAGTCTCTCAGTAAAGACATATTGTCTGACAGAGGGACTGCCATGGAATATTCTCAGCCAGTGATGGAAAAGATTTGGACCCAGCAGCCTGCTTCTGATTTGTATACTAACACAGACCTGCAGCTATCTATGCAATGGTTTTACCCCAAGAACTGTCTGTAATAGCACAGAAGTTTAAAAAACAAAAGAGAGAAAAAGAAAAAAAAAAGGATAAAAGTAGCATTTAATTTTCATAGTTCTCATTCCTTTTTATATTGCATTATTAAATGCATTTCTGAGACTTTCTCCTGAGGAAGGTGGCATGTTCATTTTAAGCTATTATTGCCATACTGTTCATTAGTTACTGTTTAAAGTACTTCTAGAGTAATTTATGACAGCAGTATTTCAAGCTCCTACAAGAAATGTGAGCCTGAAAAAGCATCTTGGTTGAATATTGTGAGATTTGAGCTGTGATGGAAGAGAACACAAGTGTCCTGTATCTTTCCAAGAGAACAACTTTCTCCATGTCTCACGAATTCAAATTGTGTTTTATGCACCATTTCTTGAAGTACTGCTGATGTGGTGAGTTATGGGGAAAAAAATGTACTGAGATAACAGGTTCTTATTTTTTCTCTTAATGAAAAGGTCCAAAGAACCCAGATAGGTTACAGAACTTTAATGTAATCTCTTCTTAGAAAATACACCAGCATTGTGTATCAAATGCAGTTTCTGAATGGGTTTTGTGTGTTGCAAAAGTCCAGTCTGGAAAAGTATATTGAATAAATAACCTTTGACGACTAGGTTAAAAAAATGTCTCCAGTGATCCAGTTAGTAGAAGGTGGAAGGTGGCACTGCTGCTCCTCTTTGGCTCTGCAGAATAAAGAGCAGCTCTAGGACTAATCATCATTCTGGCTGAAAACAGGATTCCAGTGAAAATGACATTACAGTTCCAGACAGCTTCTTGTAATTTTTTCCTGTTCTCAACCTGTTGTGCTGGTCCAGATGGGATTGCCCTTATGTAACCTGCTTGTTTTTGTTCAGGCCCTCATTTCACAGGAAGGCTTATGCAGCATCAGCAAAACTTTACTGCCCATATTTGTGTAGAACTACATGGAGAGTGAAGGGCCAGAGAAGAGCTGGAAAGTATAACAATAGTAATTAATATTCCCCAAAGGTCTCACATTTATGAAATGGCAAATTCGAGCCCTTTGAAGGTTCACAGCTTGGACAGATGATAGGGAAATGCAGAAACTGCACATCACAGCCTTCAGAGATGTAGCGTGAAAGTGAATGGAGCCATCTTCAATTATATCTGTCCGTTTCTGCCAGATGTGAAGGTGCATGGGAACTTCCTTTGATCAGCAGAGTCTGCTGATGAATACTCTGCTGAGATTGGTAAGTCTGTGTGTCACTGGGTAAATGTTCTGAGGAGATCATGGATCCATACTCTATTGCCCCAGAGCACAGATGTGGGGATTTAATTATGTTGAACTTGATTTACTCTACCTCCTCTGTGAATTTATCCAACAAAAAGATGTCTGAATACAGATATAGTTCCTAACAGCATTAAAATCCCTGTTTTCACTCTTACCTTTCCCACTTGTCATGCTCCATGCATTTCTTTTTGTTCTGTGTAAATGGTTTGGGGCAGAAGGTTCATTTGTGTAGGTGAACATACATAAGCAAGCTATCACATGTACCCAGGTTGTTAGATGCTTCCAGTATGTTAGGAGGCACTACCAAAGTAGATAATCCCTAAAGGTTTTCACCGGTCAGCAAGGCAAGGCATAGTCCTATTCTTGACAGACTTGCTTCTCAGAGGACTGGTCCTAAATCAAAGACAATGAGAGTTCCTCATTGCATCATCTTTTTGTCAGAGAAACGTTTCAAAAAGTTTACAGCATGTTGTCGTCCCCTTCCCCACAAACCAGTGTGTAAAGCTGCAGCAAGTACCACCAGTATTTGGAGGAAAGACTTGTAGATCATTTCTGCAAATTCAACCTGAAGAACCATGCACTGGGAGCAGTCGTTCAGAGGAGAAATTGACAAAGTTATTTGTCACTATTACATTCAGACCTATTTGCTTGCTGCTTGTTGCTCAACGCTCCTATGCACGGTCATGCTACTGCCGCTTGTAGAGACAAAGTTCCAGAAACTGAAAGCTTCTCCTTTGACAGCAAGTGGCTATAGAGCTTCAGTTGCTGGATGATCTGCCTTGTAGTGAAGTGTTCCTCATCTGGGTTTACATGCTATCCAAGTGGTGAAATTTCTTAAGAACATGCATATTTTTTAAGAGACCCCCTCCATCAGGATTTGTAATCCTAGTGGCTGAACCATAATAGGTGTTTTTACTCCAGGTATGAAAAAGATCCAGTCCAGTTTGTGTCCATGTGAGTGCCAACAGAGAGACTGGATGGGAGATTGGGGTTGCCTTGTATGTGAAACCACTGCTTGTGAAGATATTAGCTCATGTTGTACCTAGGACTTGTGTAAAGAATGTCACAGGGCAAGAAAGGTGACAAGATGGCACACACCTGTATTGACCGTCTCATATTAAGAAGTGCACTGCTTTACTGCAACTCCAGTTGTTTGTCTTTAGTGGAAACGTGGAGGAGAGTGAGTCAGAATTAAGTTCTCCAAAGCAGAAATCTCCCGAGTCAAAAGACTGTGAATGTCTGTTTTGTACTTCTGTCCAGCAGCTTGAGTGAGTCTGTCAGAAAGGAGGTAGGTATTGCTGTTCACTGAGTTCCACATTTGCACAAGGCTGAAGAGAGTACTTTGAAAGGTAACAGATCAGAGGTGACACAGGGCTTGCATATTATAGTATAACAAACATGTGGAACTTGCTACTGAAGAAGACAGAGGAAATAGTGGTGTCCAAGAAACTTTTGAGAAGTACAGAAATACGAAGTGAAGAGTTAGGTAACAGTGGCACAACTCATGTCATCTGGGTTTACAGGGGTTTGAATTGTATTGTTCCTTGCTGGTTCTGCAGCCACCACATAAATGTTTCCCTTCAACTTCCCTCCTTCCCTCAGCTACCGTAGTTTGCCATCAAGTGCACATGAGACAACATGTACTGTGAGGGAGCACGCAAGAGCCCAAGGCTGCACAAATGTGGATTGTCCAGCTAGCTGCTGCCTCTGGCTGTCAGGCAGGCCTAACAGCCTGTGCTTCCCTGCAGCTGCTGGAAGACCAAACAAAGCTCCAGGAGCTGCAGACAACGCTTGGGCCACATCCCAGGGATGCTGTAGGAACCTGTGGTGTTAAAGCCCTTCAGCCCTTTGTCGGATGTGACTAAAATTGGCCAAGAGTCACAAGTGAGTGGGAGGGGGAGGACAGGCAGCTGACAGCAATCATAGAAGCCCTTCCCCAGGCTAACCGTGACATGAGTAAGCATGAATCATAGCATAAATTGATGAGGCTAAAATTAATGAGCCTAAAATTATCTACAAAGATGAATACTGCCTAAATGGCCCAGCACATTAAGCACTTTCTGCTTACTCTGGAATTGGCAGATTTTGGCTTTGTGTGCAGACAGGCTGACTGCTTGACTCTAGGCCAGTGGTAGCCTGACTGTTCCAACCATTTTTTTTTTTTAATTTGGGCCTGCTCCTTTTTTTTTAGATGGAGATTCAGCAGGAACCTTCTTCCCTACACTGTAGCCTCTAGGCATTACTAATTTGGTGCTGAAGCTGGTATTTTCTTCTCCTCGAAGTTCCTTGCCCTCTGGCACTGAATCCAAGGTGATGCTTCAGCCCCCTCCCTCTGGCACAGTTCCCAAGCTGTCATGTCAGATGCAAAATAAATACTCAGTGGCTCTGAGCTCCTTGCATCCAGAAGAAACTGCATTTTCACACTGGCTCTGAACCTCTTCTGTGGAGCCAAGGCAAAATTAATGTGGAAACTAATCCCTCTGCCCCTACCACGCACATCCTCTTCAACGGTGGAGCCAAGAACGACTGAAGAGAATTAACCTTTTCCATAAATTTCTCAGAGATAGGAAATACCCTACTTTTCATTTTCTCTTTTTTTTTCCATTTGCTGCATCAGAGAAACCAGTCTTCCCTGAAGGAGGAAAGCACCTTCTTCCTCTTCCCACTACTAATGCTACAAGTTTATTTTAAGGACAAATTTCATACCTATGCAGGATTGCTAGAACTCATCTTGGCTCTCTAAAGCTATTAGCTACACCAAGTAGGTGGTAGAGCTTGTTGGAGTAACTGCTGCCCACTCAGAAGCAGTCGAGAATAGCTGCAGCCTCTCCTGGGGATCAACTATACAAGTCTGGAGCTTGAGGGTCCCTTCCTGTGACGCATATAACGTTATCACCAAAGCCATGGGAATATATTACTATGTGGACCTAGACACAGACATCTGGAAATGAGGGCAGCCTGCAGTGCTGAACTGACAAAGGGAAAACAGGGCATCGAGGTGTATGTTCTCCCCGACCTCCTCCTTTCAGGTGTCACAAACTCCAGTGCAGCCTTGTGCCCTGTTAACTGGTCAGGTAGAACCCATGGCAGCCCGTCTCTCAGCTCAGGACAACTCGCTGCAGGAACGCTGCCTCTTTCTCTTTTCCAGTGATTCACCTGCCTATCTTCTCACACAGGCTCCTGGAGTATCCAGCTGGAGAAGGGAGGCACTGTGGTGGTGCTGCGGAGCCTGCTGTGGCTGGGACTGACATTCTACCATGTCCCAATGACCAAGCAATTTGGCTACGTCTACTTTGGCACTGGTGAGAAGAACCTCGATCTGCCCTTCATGCTGTGACTCTTCTGTCAGGGACAAGGACTCAAGAACTAGAAAAGATTTAGACTTTATACATAGGAAATTTTGTTTACTGCTTGTTCTAATAAAAAAGTGAAACCTCTGCACTTTGAGCAGCATTCTTTTGTGCCTGGACTCTGGCCCTGATTCTTTTCCTAAGACTTCATTGTATGCAATCCTCCCTCAACTCCAGATTGAATTCAGAGAATCACAGAATATTCTGAGTTGGAAGGGACCCACAAGGACTATCAAGTCCAGCTTGTAAGTGAATGGCCCATATGGGGACTGAACACAACCTTGGGATTATTAGCACCGAGCTCTCCCTGTAATGTGTCACTGCAGATCCTTTAGATAGTAACAAATGGCATTTTCTTCCCTGAGAGGCAAGCTCTAGGTCAGAAATCAAACCTAGGCCATCTGTCTGATTACAAAAGCACCTTGCTTACACAAGAACTAATTTGGAGACATGAATGAATACCTGCTGTCACCCATGAATGACAAAAGCAGAGTCGGAGTCAGAGTGGAAAGCTGATATATACTGTAAGAGATCTGTACTAAACCCTGAACTCTAGAAAGGCATATTGAAGAGAGTATTGAAGAGATGTTAGATGTCCAAAATTAGAGGGGTCTTTCCAGCTCATGTCACTCAACTGTAGGAAAAAAATAGCTGTGGGCATCACCCGGTCTTGAAAAATGTGCTTATTTAGGTCCATGTCAAGGCAATGGTTTAATCCAGTGACTTTTCCCTTAGCAAAGCTCACTGAGCAGAGCTACCTGGGATAGAAGACATAGTAACTTCTGTATGTATGAGAATAAAGAAAAACATTTTCCTTTCTGAAGGGCTGTAGCTTTCAAAGCTTTATAAAACAGAGACAGTCAGCCAGAGATTTTATCTCAGTATGGTTAATGAAGTCTTGGCTCTGTCTCCCAAAGCAAAAGGTCTTGGCCAGCTCAAGGGGCTGAATCTAGGGCTTTCATTTCACAAAATAAGGCTAAAAAGAACCATTTGAATCTAATTTGATTTCCTGGATAATACAGATTTATCCTTACCTTTTGTTCCTGTCCATGCTGTTAGGTATTAGCAGACTATTCTGATAAAAGCAATCCAAGGTTAAGTGTCACAGTAGGACATAAAAATTCCGTATCAATTTGTAGCCCCCAGACAAATACCAAAGAAATGGAGCCAAAACAATAATGACCATGATAAATTTAATGAGCCTTTCAAACCAGGCCCGGAATTAGCAGCGGTCAGTTGGTGGAAGATCCGTATGTGTACTACACAGGGAGAGAAATGGTGCCACCTTTTAGTTACAGGATGGATAACCAGCTCCAAATTATCCCAGGAAGCAACCATATCACTGACATGGAAGATTTATGGAAAATTTATTTGCCAGGGGAAAAAAAAACAGGCCAGGTCATCAAGGATGTCACCACTGTGTATTTACCAGATTCAGGAGTGAAGCACGAGCCAGGAATTCTTAAGGGGACGTGTAAGACACACACCTGTTTGCCACTGCCACAGGTGTTCTGATGCAAATTATGGCTAGTACAAATGATAATAATAAAAAAATTAAGTTCAGTAGTCATTAACAATTTCTGTTGCTGCAAAGAAAATACAGTGCTGCAGAGAAATTTTTCTTCCATCCGTGTCACAGGTACAAAAGCCCAAACGAGACAAATCTGACTTGAAACACATGTGAATGGGGAAACACCACTCACTGCTGGGAAAAGAAGGAAACATCCTTTCCCAAACCCATTTGTGGAACATAAAGAAACAAAAGCCTTCAGATCCTTTCTGGCTTTGAGGTAGAAGTCTTTGCCCCTTGCTTTCCTCAAATCATCCTGCACACTGAACTTTGTTTTGATAGCTCTTGTATTCTCCTAGAGGAAGAGATCACAGCTGGACACAACGTAGAGTACTAAGGACAATTCTGGAATAAGAAAATTGGAGATATTGACAAACTTGGAAAAAACCCCAGCAGAACAGTGGAAAACGTGTGCTTACTGACTATGCCACTTCTGGCCACTAGTGATTTAAACAGAGAGGCTTTTGTGTATATTTGACATTATCCTTCAGCAAAGGGTGTCCGACTGGAAAGGGCTTTTTGCACCACTTAGGGCCCCTCTTCCAAATGGGCTTTGCAGATCTGATGGGCCAGCGGGTCAGGTACCTGTCAAAAGAACACAAACACATTTCATTCTGAGACTGATCACTGAGAAAATGTTCCAACTGAAGCAGAAGCAAGGCACTACAGCCTTTGCCTCCCTAACATGCCTTTTTATAAAAGGAATAACCATGAGCCCAAGCTCCCTCAATTCAGAAGGGACCACTGGAAAGGAGTTTTTGTTTGTTTTGGAATTTCTAAGCTCATCTCTCTACTGAACCCACTGGCACCTGCTTGACTTCCAGTTTCACAAAACAAGTCAGGTACAGTATCCAGGCTGTTGGCAAGTTGTTCACCTGCAGCTAAACTGGAGTGCCAAATCCCTTAATTGGAACTAAATCCAAGACTGAATGCATCCAGCCTCCAGGGGAAGTGTTATTTCAACAGCTGGTCTCAATAAGGTAAACTAATTACAAAGGCTAAATTCTGCGAGAAAGCTTCTGAAAATGAATTAATTTACTTTGGGGGGATAATCAGTTATTACTTCTGCATGGAATGGGTTTCTAGCCTAGTCTAGTATTTTTATATGTCCAAATTTGCTCTAGTCTTCTCTGTACAATACTACTGCAGCTTGCTAGTGCAGGAAGTCAGCACCTACAGTGTAAGAGGTATTAAAATGGAATTATCATCACAACTACAAATCTCTGTGAAGAGCAGTGCCTGGCAAATATCCTCTGCTTTTGACCATCTGAAGTTTTAGACTTGGCTTTGCAAACAGGCAGGGGATTTCAGATCCAGAATCAGTTACTGGAAATCTTACCCTGTGGCTGGGTGGCCTGCAGTTTTGTTAGGCTTTAAATCTTTTGCTACCAATAAAGAGGGGAATAGAGGTCCTTAGAGAAAGAGGAGTCTTTTCAGACAATAAAGATCCAAACTAAAACTTTAGCATAATCTGCACAAACAATGCTCCAACAAATGAGAATTTGGAACAGACTGATAAACTTTGTCCAGCAGTGTTTGCATGCCTCTGTTGAGTAATCCCATGGTGTTAATGTAACCTCAATCAGTCATCCTCCCCACAATAAGCTTTGTTACCTTTTATTTGCATCGTGCAAATTTGAGATATTAAGAACTTTGGATAGAGACCATGTAATACATTTGTCTGAAGGCATTTGGCACATTCCTGAGAACTACAAAGAAAGCTTGCTATGCCAGGCAGCTACAGACTGCATAACAGCAGCCCATTTAGCACTTTTCTTCCTCAGTACTCCGCAACAACAGAAACTGAAAAATGAATCACATGTGGAGCTTTCCGCCTCTGAAATCAAGCCACTTTCAAAGTGATTTGCTTTTGCTTTGAGGAGTAAGTTTATGACAGTTAAAAGACCAAGATGCAACAGCAGGAAAGGTCTGGGTGATGACACAGAACAAGATCCAGGCACTTGCTCTCCTATACATGCATTAAACTCATCCCTTCTGACCTGTAATGCTATGCCTGTGCATTAGTGGAATCCCTTACATAACAGCATCAGGACAGGAAGTAGGAGAGACTTTCCTGTCTCCAATTTCACATGCAAGGGGAGTTCAGAGAGACCAAACGCAGGTCCCCAGTTTGGAATCTGGCAAAGGACCATGGCAAGGCAGCTCCTTTGGGAGAAGCTGTAGGCGTATTAGATGGGCACATGGGCTAGGTCCTCCATTTCATACTCCCTTTGCTGCAAGGGGAGTGCCATGGCACAAATTTTGGTATTGCAAGACTACACTTAGAGCAAAGGAGGAAAAAAAAATCCCAAATTGTTTTAATGCATCAGTGTGCCAAGTGCAATTCTGGTCACGTGTCCACACGATTACGGGAAAGTGCTCCTGTGATAATAAATGATCTCACTGGGAGAGAAGTGAATGTGTGAATGTGAGATACACATCAATGCTGTATGCAGGTTTAGACAGACAGTGGCTTTTTAAGAAATCCCTCTGTTTCTGTGTGGGGGCTGGAAGTGCACACCCCAATTCTGCATAGGAAGGAGGATTTAGTAATGGCCTGATTTTAAAGCTTTTGTTATTTCTCTTTTGAGCAGGTCTAATCCAGCCCTCTGGTCCAGGCTTTTGGCTTCCTTTGGGGACTGCAGGCTGGGGCTTTTCATTGTTAGCTGAAACAGACATTTGGACGCTTTCCCTTCCTGGAGCACATTTGCTTTTTGGGCTTTTAATACTTGCTTTGTCCCAAACTCAAACTTGTCCTATTTTGTTTGCTGCCTTTTTTTTTTTTTTTTTTTTTAACCTTGATTCAGCAGTGCAAAAGCCTGATGCCTGGGAGCAGTCAGTCTACAAAGTTCCTTCTCCTCTTTGACTAACTCCATTTCCTACTGATTCACAGATTGGGGGTTTTATCTGTGAGTAAAAACAATCCACAAAACTCACATAGGACAGCTTCAAAGTCCAGCACACAGGACTTTTCTGCAAACTCTGCCACTCATGTAAGATACTGTACACCCTTTTCTAGCCAAGTCTCCCAACTTTTCATTGTATCCAACAAGGTTTGTATTGGAGAGCTTTTATAATCACACACACTGGCAGACTGAATTTACTCAAGTAGCTGAAGGTTGTCAAGACAGACCCTTCAGGTGGATGCCAAATGCGGCTGGTCCGCAGTCTCCCAACCTGTCACCTCAGTGTGCAGAGCTCCCATTCTAGGCAAAGGGGGAGAGAACTGCCAGTCTTGGGAACTGTGACTCACCTTGGGGCTCTGCTTGCCCCCTTGAGTATGGTAGGGACCTGAGCAAGAACAAGAATTCCTAGACTCCAAGTGCACAAATGAATAGTTTGGATAAAGTGTGATAGGAACCCTGGTGGGATTTCCCTGATGGGAAAAGGCAAGATATAAGCAGGATGGAAACAACTATGGTTAGTTCACCTGCACTCATTGTAAGAGCTTAAAATCTCTGTAGCATGTTGAAGTCTGTTTTCATGGATTCTATTCAGTGGGCAGGCCTTCCCACTAGGAGGCTGCCACTTTAGACCTAGCGTAGGCACCACGGTTTCCATGTGCAGGGTAAGGGAAATGTGAAAACCACAGTCCTGTACACAGCTCAAGCAAAGGCCATGTTGGTACAGTTCAAGTCTGAACTTCTGAACCCTCACTGAATTTTTTCAATATGGCTTTTGTTTGGATTAAGAGCAGAAGGCAGAGGGCTGGAGACTGCAGGAAGCACTCGATCAAAGTGCTGGCAAGACTGCCTCCTCCCTGCCACATCCCTTCCCATGACACCTCTTGGCTTTGCTCACCTGCAGCCGCTCTGGCTCTTTGCTTTTGAATACACATGCTATGCACAACAGTTTCCATGCAGATGAGAGGAACCACATGCTGCTGGAGTGAAATGCTGATAGTAGGGAAACCAGATTCTGCTCCTAGGGACGAGAGGTGTCCGCAGAGCCTGAGAACTTTGTAATTCATCAGGAATTTGTAGGGAGCCTGCCTCTTGCTTAACACAGAGCAACTCCTCTGGTTCAGGTGATGGAGGAAGGATTGACTTGGATACTATCTGTGCCAAGTTATGCTCTTCCCATTGGAAGATGAAAATGGAGTGGCAGCTGAGTGCTCAAAATCAAGTACTCCATAATCTTACAGCACCTCTTGCTGACAGACCCCAGAGTGAGGGAACCTGTGATATCCCCTAGTCCTTCTGGAAAGGGAACAACTTCACAGTGTTGTGTTTTAACCAATACTTTGACCTGCCAGAAGAACATGAGTGCTGTATTCACATTAAGAGAGCATCTAAATGCTGGCTTGAATTCAGGGACTGTTCTGGATAGACTGTTAGTCCACATTTTCCATGCAAAAACCTCCATGCTGAAAAGAAAACTGCTCAGCTATTCAGGTTTCCATTACTGAAAGGAAGAAGTTTGACCTACAGCTGAGCTTGACTGTATCCCAAATGGTTCTGGTGTGTGGTGGCCTGCACACACATGACTCTGGAGTATGGGAACAGTCTGTCACCCTACACAATGCTGGTGAAATTGCTTAGAACTTCCTCAGCCTCATGGGCTAGCGAAAATACTTTGTTGCTGCAGCACTTAACTGGAACATGCCAGGCTGGAGCACAAACAAATGCAGAAATAACAGCAGGAAGTTTTTAAAGGGAGAATACAGGCTGAGGATGAGGGAACAATCCTTGGCTGCAAGACAAATTTGCTTGTGGAATGATCCCCTGGAAAGAGTGAAAGCCCCAGACTGGGCCAAACATGAGGAAAATGAACTGTAGGGAGTAATTCCGCATTGACAGAGTAAACTTAATTTGTTTTCAATGTCCAACTTCTGCAGACAAATGATACGTAAGAGAAGGTGAGGACAGGAGACTCAAGAGTTCATGGATGATGTGGGTTACTCTAATGGCCATTTCTTCAAAAGAAGCTAGTAAAGCAGTTAAGCAGGTTAAGTGGTAATACTCATGAGCTATTGCGGTCAAAAACAAATCAGGCAGAAAGCAAAAAGGCAAAGAACTAAAGCCCAAGAAATGAGAAATATCATGGCAAGTGTCACCTGGACAGTGTCCCAACTGCAGGGGGTAGAAGAGGGAGATGTGGAATGTTCCCCAGTTGAATTCTGACCACAAGGTATTCTTATTCTCCTACCACCCTCAGCACCACAAAGCTTAGCATTTCACTTCCATGTTATGCCTTCTTCTGCAGTTCCCAATCTCCTCCTCTGTGTTACATTGCATCATGAATGAATGTTCCATACTACACTAGACAGTTCTATAACCAAGTACAAGGCAAGATGTGCAGGTCAAATGTTCTCAAAGCATTCTGCTCTTCTTCAATTCCAGTAGTGGAAACAGGATAAGGAGATGAAGTGGGTAGAGGAACACCAGCTACCGAATGACCCAGTGCAAAGCAGGGAAATCCTTATCCCTCTTTGCAGAGAAATCTGGGGCACGCAGAAGGGAACATCCAAAGTTCAAACAATTGAGATAGTAAAACCAGTTCAGAAAACAGAGCAGGAATTCTGCTTTTTGGAAAACATCATTGAATAAGCACCAGAAGATCACCTTCTTGAGAGGCAAAAGGGTTCTGGATGATAAACCCACACTTCACAACACTAAATCAATGGCATGTTAGCACCCCTGACCCTTGTTAAAACAAGACAGTTTGCTGATAGTTCCATATGGTGGCATGATACCTTTTAATCCCAGCTAGGTGCTAGCCAGTGCATGCCAGACTCTTTGGATTTGAAGCAGGCTCACTTTAATCAGGGTGACAGTGACATGGGCCAAACATTCTGGCCAAGACAGCCACAACTGCAGTAAAGAAATAGCTGAGGAGCAGCTTTTTTTGGTGCTTTCAAAAGTATACATTAATGCAGCCCCTCAGTCCTTTGTACACTTCCTTAGCACCTTTGCCCAGGAGCCATAGAGTTCCTCCCTTGTTGCTGGCCTGCATACTAAGGGACACATCAGTTTTTCATCAGGCTCATTTGTCCCTCTTTCAGCAACAAATGAAGCTGCTCTCAAATACACTGACACAGCCTTGGAAGAAGGGAGCACCAACCAGAACTTTGCCAGACAGGAAAAAAATGAAAAGGATTGCTCATCCAAGTGAAGTAATCTGCCAGCCTTCAGCTAGGCAGGGGTTGCTGCTCTCAGTCTACATGCAGTAAGTCAATGCTCAGGTCTGTATCATGGCAGCGGCACTGGGCTCTGACTCCCACTTCACATTACACTTACCATGATAAATCTCCTTCAGTCTTCAGGTGGTATGAGTGGAATCAGTCCCTAAGGCTACCTTAGGCTTTCATCATGGTCCTGTCATTCTAGCAGCTGATGCTGTAGTCTTATGTCAAGCACTCTACTATGAGCAAAACATTCTTCAGCTCAGCGTAAGACGGCAGGCAGTTCCCAGATGCTAGGAATTCCCACAGAAGTGTGTGAGGTAATATCTGGAGCAGACAGCGACTTCTCAGAAGCCCTTCCTTTACAAAAGTGAAAACTTTCTCCATTCAGAGTAAAGAGACAGACTACAGATTGCTTACATTACCTGTGTTTCTGTCTTGGAAAAGCTTTAACAAGGGGCCCAAGCATATTGTGAGGCATCTCAGTTTCTCCCTGTTGAC
The DNA here is from genome assembly GCF_000738735.6 of Corvus cornix cornix. NCBI lineage: Eukaryota > Metazoa > Chordata > Aves > Passeriformes > Corvidae > Corvus > Corvus cornix. The sequence goes on along the minus strand of NC_047056.1, from coordinate 31,740,437 downwards.
ATTCCCAGGGCTATAGCAGCAGTGAAGAAAGGCACTGCTACCTCTCATCTAAGCAGAGTGGTAAAGAAGAGTAGAATAGCCAATACAGTGATCTCAAAAAGAGATGAAGCTTGAAGATTTGGAAAATATGTCACTTAACTGTGTCATTTACTGCCTGCTATAATAGGCCCTCTTTAGATCCTGTTGATCCCTTCTTGAACTAGCACTTAAAAATCCAGGAGACATAAACACAAGGAAGGAACAAGCTAAGTCAGGTGAGTAGCCCTGATATTACACGTTTAGAGGATGACCCAGACATGTTCTGATGGCATTGAACAAGGCAGCTTGTTCCACTCTGAAGTCCAAGCCCACTTCTGCCCCTTTTCTCCTCTGTCAGCTCGCTTGCATTTGGCAGCACCACAGGTTGAGTGCTTCCCAAGTTACTACAGACTTACAGGAAGCTTTGGAAGCAAGTACAGAGGCAAAGACAAGGTAAGCTTGGACAAGTCATTCATGTGGGAAACTTCTGATAAGAGCTCTGGCTTCATTCCCAAAGTAAGTCATTCAGCATGTGGGTGCACTTCAGGCTAGAGGAAGGAAGCAATTTGTAACTCCTGCCTTATGCTGTGCCAGCTACTGCTCCAGAGAGCCAGGGAAGTACAGGTGGGGACTCGCACAGTCAAAACTCTTACAGAATGGCCAAGATTTTGCAAGGCTCCAACACACAGAGCTTTCCCCTTCCAGCAGGCTGAGAAGACAATATTATGAGGGACCAGGAGAGCACTCCTGAAGTACTTCTGCACTTTATTCTAGCTCTTGGGACTCATTTGTTTAGTGTCACCCCCACCACCAAAACTTTCAATCCCATTTCTTTATCCTATTCTCTTGCCTCCACCCAGACCCCAACGTCTGCCTACTTCAGTGCTGCTCCATATGCTCAGCAAACTCTAGCTCTCTTTTTCTAAATTGCTTCCATCGTCCCTGCTACATTCCCTCTCTGGGAAGAGAAAAATAAGGGTGGTGTAGGGAGGGGCTAACACTGCAATAATCACCAATTTAATTAAGTTCGAGGTGTAGCACGCCTACTTGCATGTAGAATGTATCCGGAGGTATTCATTCTTTGTTCTCACTAAAAGTCTATAGAACAATTTGTCAGAGTCAGGGCATCAGATCTGGAGTCCTGGTGTGATTCCTGCAAGATACTGCGTTTACCATTTCCAGTCTCAACCTGCTATGCAGGGTTGCAATGTGAATGCTAACAAGATAATGTGCTCCACCCCACAGCTGCCAGATAAGGTACAGATACTAAGGAATCCCCAGGACCAGTGAGACACAAGGAAGAAGTTATCACAGTTGGAGTTATCTGACGGCTACAGGGCTGCATCAAACATAGAATCCTCTAATTTGATCCTCACTGATACCCATTATGCTACCAGCCAGCATTTCCAAAAGCCTCTCTCAAATCTCCACTGTAGTCAGACCTGAAATGCAGGAGTCTCCAGTCATCCTCCGCCCTGCAGTCTAAGCTCTCCCAGCGACAGCCCCATGGCCTCTGGTAACCTCATGGTTTGCTAATGCGAGGTTCATACACCGCTCTGACATCCCCATGGAAACAGAGTGTAAGCTTATAAACAGGGGATTAGCACCTCCAAGTGCCCAGCACAGAGCAGGAAGAGGCTGCAGGCTTTCTCTTTGCCCACCAAAGGCCAGGGGCCATTCAGGCTGGGGAGGGGAAAGAGACTCTTGCATAGGAAGGACAGGTGGAGGGCGAAGCACTGACTGGAGGAAACGGGGATGGGGCAGAGGGTAACAGGCCTGTGATGGGCCCCTGCTGGCTGCTCAGAGTCCCACAGACTGCTGGTACCACCGCCTGAGCACCCTCCTGCTGTTGGGGGCTAAAAAGGCTAAGAGGGAAGGGACTACTCAGTCTGGAGAAAAGAAGGTTCAGTGGGGTCTTACCAATGTTCCTAGGTACCTGAAGGGAGGGTGAAAAGAAGACGGGGGTGGGCTCACCCCAGTCACTGGTGCTCACTGACAGGACAAGAAGCAATGGGCACAAATTGAAAAAAGAAATTCTGTCCGAATGTAAGAACACGGTCTTGTATGAGGCTGGTTCTCTGGAATAAGCTGCTCTCAGGAGGAACGGAGGAAGGTCTATCCTTGGATATACTGAAAACCTGGTTGGACATAGTTCTGAGTAAGCTGCTCTAGGTGACTCTGCTTAAGTGGGGAGCTTGAACTAGACAATCTTCAGAGGCCTCTTCCAACCTCAGCTATTCTGTGGTGCTGTGACTCCATCTGTGGCATCCTCCTGTGAGTGCCTTACTGATTGTTAGTGTTGAGGAGGTGAGCACAGCTAAGGAAGGGTAGGCAGACTCTAACATGTGTGGCATTTTAATCTTGTGTTAATAAACTGTTTATATGAGATATGACTTGTCCTTAAAAGACTGCCAAGAGAATATCGTGACAGATCTTCTCCAAAATGCTGAGTACTCTTTATGAACCCTGCTGCCTGAGGCATTTCTCACCCAGTTGTAAGGAACTGCTTTTCCCCTTCCAATTTATTCCTCAAAAAGAGAAATGTGGAAACACAAAACTATTCACCTGTTCAGCTTGGGTTTCTTGGGAATATGCCCTTCAGGAAGTGGAGGCCTGTGGTTTGGCAACAAACCTGAAACAGAAAAAGATTTGAGAATATCTTGCAGTGTCTCTGCTTCTGTTGCATTCAGAAGTCACATTACACCTCATAAACCAGGCAACCCAGGTCACTACTGAACCTGCACCCCAGCCAGAGAAGCTGGGAAGTTGTACTGGGTACAGGGAGGAAATATACACCAAAGACACTGTCACTTGGGCTCATCACAGAGGCTTTTTCAGAGGATACTGGGCACTGGTGTCCAATCAGATTCCATCTCCAGGATGGAAAATCTGACTATTACAATTCTCAGTCCATTTAACTTGGATACAACTCAGGTACCAGGCATAAAGATCAGCACAATACTCTTGACTGCGTCAACCTGGGTCCCACTCCCAGGAAAAAGTAAAAAAGTCGTCACACGGCAGATGGTAGGATTGCATGTTACTAATGGGGTAGGTCAAGCTTAGTTAAATCAAGTAATTTCAGAAGCAGGTGTTTAATCATTAGTTACTGGAGACTGAACCACTTCCCAGATCTTTCTGCAATGCTAGTCTTATCTGCAAGGATAAATGTCTGCTGTCAAGGCAGGAGTCAGGACACAGACAAAGCAGAACAAGTAGTCTCTGTTCCTTCACCCTGTCCCAGCACTTGGACCGTAACAAGTTTGCTGGGTGAGTGGACAATGACATGTCACTAAGCTATACCAACTGGGCAGGAGACCCCCCTCAAGGGGTTCAATAGGTAACCCACAGTCAGGGGTTGTCTCTGGCAGAGCTATGTACCTGCACGGTGAGCCATCTGCACACAGGCAGCAACCTTCTTGTGCTCCTCCAAGCAGAGGCCTGTGATCCTTCGTGGCAGCATCCCTCCATCTGAACGGATAAACTGACTCAGCAGCAAGACATCCTGAGGAAGAGAGAAGGGCAAAACCCTCAGTGTCCCACCTACCTTAACTGCTGTGACTGCAGGTGTTGTGCTGAGCCTTGCATTGTGTACAGAACTCCAAACAATGTAAAACAAAACAATGATTCCTTCCTACGCATTTTGTCTGCAGCTTGACAACAAGTGGCTTTTGCTTGCTGTCACTGCCTGCCAGTTTAGCTCAGTAAGGTCACTCAGATGGTTTGAGTCTTTCCCTGACTTCACTAGTGTAAACATATGATGTCAGCTGCAGTCCCTGCTCCTTCACTCTTTCACTACTTGCTCCAAGATTCTTGCTAAGATAATGCGTCCTAGGTACTCAGGGAGAGTTACACAAGACCTACAGATGGATATTGTTTATACAACTTGAAATGCCATCACAGCTGCTGTCCTAAAGTTCACAGATATGTTAGATCACCTCTGACCCCCTCCTTGTTCCCTCACAGCAGGACTGTTCTCTGCTATCTACTCCTCCAACTTTTATCCGGTTTCCCATGGTGGAGCTTCCCTCATGTCTCTCTGGAGAGGTGGAGTGCAGGGAAATGGTCCAAGATCTTGCATGAGGAAGCTTTATGTAAGAAAAGAGCCTGTGCTGATGAGTAAGGACTAATAGGATAAATTGCTGCACTCAGTCCTTCAACTGTGTGTGCATTAGGTGGGGCTGTGACAGTCATGGTGGATGCAAGGAGCACTTGAAGCATGCTGAGGGTTCATCTGTGATTCAAGAACCATTTAGACTACACTGCTGTTGACCTTTACAATTAAAAGCTCTAGAAATGTAAACCAGCCCTCCTAATAATAACAAAAGTAAAGGGATCTCTAGGATAAGATAGTATCACAGGGCTGGAATGACAAATTTTTAAACACAGCAGCAACAGCTGTTGCATGAGTGTCCCATTAACTGTACACAGTACAACAGCCCAGGATTCAGATCCATGCTCTCTATTTCCACACACAGCACCAGTGCAAAGATACGCCTTAGGCCAATATAGGCAGGCATCCTTGACATCCTGACATCAGCATAAGTTGGCTCAAAGGGCCTCTGGAAACTTTGTGCTTGTTTTTATCCCTTCTGTTGACAGACTTGTTGCTGGCTGAGAGTCTACTTCTCCATGGCTCTTGTAAGTATGTTCCTAGTTGAGGCAGCAGGACCACGCAGGGCCTGCCAGTGAGTGCCCGGACAGAGCGAGTTCAAATGAGGCATGGCAGAACTTCACACCCCTCGGCCAGGGCAACAGGCAAGAACAAAGAGCACTTGTTGCTTTTCATGTTGGGTGACCCTGACTGCCTGTTCACAGATTCACAGACCTGCTCCTACCCCCAATCTTTGCTCTTTTACAGAGAGCTCCCTGGAACATTCCCACCTTCATTTACTGCCATTGCAGAAGCAAATAATCACAAGTGAATATAAAATGAGTATTCAGAAAGCTATCTAACTAGGAATTATTCACCCACCCCCACTGCACAAGACCAGCTCACTTGTCAAGGGGGCTGCTGGAATTTAGGATGCCCTTCTGGTAATGATGGATTCTGACAGATGCTGTCATAGAATTGTAGAATAGTTTGGGTTGGAAGGGACCTTAAAGATCATTGAGTTCATCCCCTCCCTTGCCCTGCTGGCCACCCTCTGTTTGATGCAGCTCAGGATACAATTGGGTCTCTGGGCTGTGAGGGCACATTGCTGGCTCATGTCCAGCCTCTCATCCACCAGCACCCCCAAGTCCTTCTTTCCAGGGCTGCTCTTGATCTGTTCATCCCCAGCCTATCTTTCTATCGGGGGTTGTGCTGAACCAGGTGCAGCACTTTGCACATGGTCTTGTTAAATTGCACGAAATTCCCACAGGCCCACTTCTTGAACTTGTTCAGGTTCCTATGGATGGCATCCCACCCCTCAGCTGTGTCATCTGCAAACTTGATGTCATTAATGAAGGTACTAAATAGAATGGCTCCCCGTAAGGACCCCTGAGGTACCCCACTTGTCATGGATGTCTATCAGACTGAGCAGTTGACCACTATCCTCTGGATGTGACTATCCAACCAACTCCTTATCCATCTAAGTCTGTCATAGGTTAGCAGCCATTGAGAGAGTGCTATCTCTCTCCAATTTAGAGAGAAAGATATTGTGGAGACCATGTCAAAGGCTTTAAAGAAATCCAGATAAATGACATCTGAAGCCCTCCCCTTGTCCACTGATGGAGTCACTCCATCACAGAAGGCCACCAGGTTGGTCAGGCAGGACTTGCCCTTGGTGAAGCCTTGTTGGTTGTCTCGAATCATCTGTCTGTCATCCATGTACATACATGCACAGCTTATAGGAAGATGTTCCGTGATCTTCCTAGCCACAGAGGTAAGGCTGATAGGTCAGTAGTTCTCAGGGTTTTCCTTTCTATCCTTTTTAGAAAAGGATTCCAGTCACCTGGGACAAAGTGTTAGTTCCAAGTGTTACAGACAAAACACTTGAGAGTTTGAGGGTCTTTGTTTGGGGTTTTGTGGTTTGTTTTTGTCCTTCCCACCCCCCACTCCCACCCCCAATCAATACCACCCTCACTAATATCATCATGAGACACTGTTTCCTTCTTCCCATATTTGGCTTGCTTTCTACATCCACTTGTCTACAGTGAACACATTCAGACTGATTTTTAGATGGCACATCATGTAGGCCCACTGACATTTAGACACTGACTTTAATGAATCACTGACACAAATGATTTATCAGGCACCCTACAGTGCGATGCTGTATCCAAAGAACAAGAAAAGCCCAGCTGAGCAACTAGCAGCAAGCTCCTGGGAGGCCATTGATGGTTAAAAGGGAAGCAAAGTGTCCCTCAGCCCAGCTAAAACATGGCCCTGCCAAGGAGAACAGTAACCAAGGGACCAGATGGTGCCAGCTGCACTGGTAGAAAGTGGATGGAGGCCAGCCGAACACCAAAGGCACTGACTTCTGACCATTCCTGAAATACACTGGATTGGATTCAGGAAACCAGCACAAGACTCCATCCCCCTTTTTCCTCTTCTTTAGCTGTCTGGATCTTCAAATCACCAACAGCTCAATTTGCCATTTAGCACATACCACTTCCCTAAGTGAAAAAGGGCTGCTCAGCTCCAAGTGCCTAGAAAGAGAAAAACTTTCAAGACTTTGCTAGTAGCCTGCTGTATTACTCTGTGGAGGAGAGGAAAAACAGAGCTGATGGCAAATTTGAAGCAGTTTCAGTCTTTGCAGCCATGAAAGCCTAAGTAGGCCACACACTCCTGTTAAGGGTGTGTGTGTGGTCCAAGTGATTGCTTGTATTACCACCACACCTCATGAAGTCACACGCTTGTTATCAAGTGTTTCCATATAAAGGGGGGTAGTGGGAAGCAAATGGAGATAATATTTTTTTTCTCCCTGTAGGAAAAAAAAAAAAAATCAAGAAAATCTGTTCTCTGTTATTATCTCTGACCAACAGTGTCACCAACTGACCAACACCCTGGTGTGGCATTCATTTCTTGACTGAAATCATCAGTCATGTTCCAGCTGCTACAGCTCCAAATTACACTCACACTGCTTGGCTTAAAATGCTGCACACTTGACCAAAGGTTTGTCAATTTCTGAAGATTCCCCACAGTTAACAGGCCAGGTGCCTCTCCCAGAGTACTCACACAGATGTATCTTACCACTGGGAGAAGGCAGACAGGTACAGCCAACTTTATGGGGCAGCTGTGGAGGGAAGTGAACAAGTACGTGGAGCGGTCAAATTAAAAAATATGTCTGGCAAGTGCTCATGGTGCCGTCATGTTCCATGAAATTCACATTTTGTGCTAGTGGACAGCCAAGCCTGTAACCACGGATTTGCTTTAATCACTGGACAGCTCCCATGAGGCTGGACTCAGACTCCCACCCCTGTAATCTGCAGCATTTGATGAAAACAACTTGGACTGAATTGATCTAGGGCTAATAGGCAAAGCTTGCAGTTCGGTTTCCCCTAATTGTTGCCAAAGCAAGATGACATATTTACTGCCTACTCAAACTAAGGATGTTTGAAGTGGATGAGGGGGGAAACGAAAAACAAGTATAGCCTTCACTTGTAAAAGGGCTGGACAAACTTGCTGAACGGAGCACTATATACCACACATTCTTGTGAATAGATGGTAACCAAAATGCAGAGGCACCTGCATTTTAATGTCTGCAGACACTTTGAAAAGCAGGCTCCTTGACTGACACGTGATTCATTAAAACTTCGATTTACCACAGGAACAGCTCTATCCGTGCAGCCAAATTACAAAACTACTGGGCTGTATCAGACAAGCCTGCCAGTCATTATTTCCAGTTATACAAGAGTCTAGTTCTTCCTTTCTCCCGTACTCCTGGGAGCTGTACACCATTCTCCACGCATTTTGTAACAGAATTGCAGGTTTCAATCCAGTTGCATCTTTACAATGACCAAAATAATTTTTCTGTCTCCAATGGATATGAAAAAAAAAGCAACTGAGATCTCAGTTTCACGAGACACATACACGCAGACCACAAACTGTGGGAATTTATTTCTTAAGCTCTGTTATCCTGAGCCACAGGAGAGGATCAGAATTGAACTGGCAAAGACAACTGCAGCCCTCTATACCACAGCTGAGGCAGGTTGGAATCATGACCTGCTAGTGCTCACAATGCCTGTTCAGTTGATTAATGACTTTGGAGACACTGGTCCCCCAGTTCTCTGACAGCCAGAGTAACTCATTATGCCACTACTTTAGACTGTGCTAGTTGCACATGACAAAAGGAAAGTCCTGTGAGGTCATATTACTCAATTCCCTCAGGGGCTAATTCAACACTTCCCTTTTCATAGTGCCTCATTCAGTCCAATTACAAGCGCCCCAAGCAAAAAAACTCACACTTTCCCTTCTGTGCAACCTACTGATCTCATCAATCCTCAAAGGAACCACCATCTATTCCAATCTCTTACCAAGCACAGCTTATAGGTTATGCTGTATGAACTGGGCTATATCTTTAACAAAAATAGCTGCTATCAATTTACAGACATTTAGGACAATTAACCACCAGTGAGAAAATTGTCCCACTGTTTAATTGCTCATGGAGTTAAATGCCTGCACTTTAGTACTTAAGCATCTCAAGATTCTGCTGCTCATCATGGTTGCAGCAAAGAATAGAATAGAGAGAGTGCTTTAGTGCAGAAAAGGGAGATTTTTATTCACCTTAAAATCCTGAAAATCTGTGACTGGTACAACGCATTCAAAAACATAAGAGACTTACACAAGCAGAGAAGTGGTCTACTCCAGAACTCAAATTTCTCCTAGTTCTCATCAGCCCCACAGAGGGATGCTTCTAAATGCGAGGTAAGAAACCTACAATTCCAAAATACCAGTTCACACTCCTCTCTTTAGCTTTTTGTCCAGAAGGAGTACTGGATATATATACAATAGATGCACATGCATTCAAAATGCATGTGACAGCTGAGATGAATACATTCCTAGATTGTCTCTCAGCACCAGAGTTTCTTAGAAGTGGTCTTAGCAACGATTCTCAAGACTGGCTGCAGAATCTCTCTTCACATTTAGTTTTTTCTTGCCTCCTTATTGCACAGTAGAAATCCGGATCTAAGAATGAAAATGAAGTGTGGAAGAAAACTCGTAACTTAGTTCACTCTACAAACACACATAAAACTCATGTTTCACAGGGTCTGTTGTGACCAATTTCTAATCCTAGAACTCGGACTCTACAGAATCACATTGTCTAAAACTTCCTTGGTTCTTGATGGCCTTATTATTTCTCCAGATACTCAGTGGAGTCTTCTACCACACACAGCAGTAGAAACTCAGTCTATGTAAGTCTATGTATTAATTCCCAAGAGGTAATCCACTGCCATAGCTCATTTCATCCCTGAACATCAGTTTATAGTTTCTCTAGGGTTGTAAATGTGTGACTCATGGAATGCGTTATGTAAAACTCTAGAATTACCCAGTTTAATGATGCTGTTTACTTCTTGCATTTAAAAGTCACATAAAAAGATATGAACTTTAAAAAAGTATTATTCAGAGTAAGTAACTTGTTGGTTTTGATCACAACAGAATTCAGCAACCATGGAGAAGAATTGCCAGGAATCCCTGTGTTCAAACATGGGCAACACAAAACAGACATGATCCAGTTTTGTAGTACTTGACAAACCTTAATGGAATTTGTCATTTCACCTAATTTATTATAATCTGCAAATTCATTGTATTTCCAGATTTCCCACGCTGTTGAGAAACCAAGCCAGAAAACACTAAATACTCCCCTGCTCCCAACTTACTTCACTGTTTAATACTGCACCTAGCCTGAGTAAGAATCACTGACAACAGTAGATTCTAAATGCCTCAATGTCTGCAACACAGGCTCTGAAAGGCACTAAACATATTTCATTTACACCTCACATCTGTGGTTTCACCTGTGTGGAGTAATTGCAAGTATTTTGTCTGGTACTAGTGCCGTACTCGTATTCTTCATGAGTCTTAATTAGTCCTATCCAATAGATTATTTGCTTTTACTCCTAGCTGACACCCTTTTACTTGGAATTTCCAACATTTTATTTACCAATTGGTAATCATCAGCATCATTCTCCTTCCTCTCTCATCTACTTAATATTTCCCTTGCTGTTTTCAAACTATTTGGGGATTCCCTAGGATTTTTTTTTCATGCTTTAAAAAAATCCTGTGAGTGAAGTAATATATTTGTTAGCTAATTCGTTCAAGACTTTGAGGCAACATGCAATCCAGGCTTGCTGGTCTGTACTTAATTCAATGCTTAAGTTATTTCTGTACCTGCTTTTCCTTGTTGTTCTACGTTTGCAAAATTGCCATCACTACACAGATATTAAAACATAATTTTTCCTTTGTGTGTGTGCACTAGGACTACACGTAAGCAGCTCAGTCATTTTGCAATCAATGTGGCTTTCAGTCCCCTTCTCCTCTCATTAATGGACTTTCTCACAAACGTTTCTTTTTCTCCAATGTATTTGTATCTCCCCCTCTAATCCTATTGACATTAGCTTATTCTGAGTTTTCTGTTGCCTTATCTTAGTAACAGCATGTTCCTGTCTGGTTTTCTTCTTTTCCAATTCCAGTGCTGGGTTTTGAGCTTGCAAGGGGGGGGCACTTAGTCCTTTTGTAAACTCTGTGTTTGAATGACCTCTTGTAAATTTACATTCTGCATCTGCTATATCACACTTCTTATTCTAAAGTGTTCGTGACTGTTGTGCTTTTGTTTTAAAGCACTACAGGATTTCCTTCCCATATTCTAGGTTTAGTGTTAGTTATCCCCTCATTAGGTAATAAACTTCTCATTAGCATTTCCTGCAAAATGCTTGAATAAAACCTGTTTTTTTCCATTGCAAGGTAAGTAAAAATGTATGCTCTTCTTCATACTCTTCAAGAGTTTTAAAAGCTATATGAAACAGTTATTATCTTAGTTGACAATGACCAATGAAAAATCATAGTGCTCGAAGTCACGTAATTGACCTAGTCAAGTCTTCTGGCCTCTCTGGAGCTAGGCCTGTATGCACTGACTAAATGCTGCATTCCAGTTTGATTCTCTGGGAAGTGCAATGGTGAAAGGCAGCTGGGCACAGAAGAGATATATGGCCTTTTCAGATCAGATGGCCATGTGAGTAATTCCAAATCTCCTACTTGATACAAGCTCATCCTTTTTCCCAGGAACACCATCAGCCACGGCAAACAATTACTGTGTAGGAGGCTCTTGCTGCACCCAAGAGAAGCAGAGCTGGAGTTAAGTACCTTTACTACACCCAGCAAGAGACAAGAGGGACAGGTTGTGGGGTACCTAGATCTGAGAGCAATACTTGTCTAGCAATGAGGACAGGGGAACTCCTTCATTAAACTTACCACATAATCGTACTTATGCTTCAGGTTCCAGCGACAGATGGGACACTGGCCAGAGGGGTTTGGAGGAGGTGGTGCTTCAGCATCCTCTATAATTCTCCCTTCAATCTAGGAAACAATTCAAAGGATGCAATGATCAGGCATGGCTTACAGCTCTACCTGCACCTGTGACTCAAGGAATACTTTTCATCAAGTCCACACTATGTTGACGAGTTCTGTGGGGATGTAAGTGGAACAGTATCTGCATCATTCAATTCACTTTTATATAGATATAACAAGCCCTTTGGTATGTCTATGCCACAGACTACGGGGAGAAGGACAAATTCTCATATTTGCCTGAATTCCATTCATTGCAGTACTCTTTTGAACCATCATGCCTTGAAACTCTAGAGGCCCTTTAGCCAAAAGCCTTAATGTAACTTTTTTCTGGGAATATGAGAATGTCACAGAATAGCAGATGCATGTTACAGTTGAAAACATGCAGGGGCTTGCTGGATTATAAATCACCAGCAGGGAAAACTCTGAGCAAAATTTAAAATTTAAGGATCATAAGGAAATGTCTGTGGGGCTTCTAAATTTCTTTTACAATACCAGTATTTTATCCAGTTTAATTCTCTGAACAATTCTTTTATGAGATTATAAAAATGATCTTTTCTACATCACTATAAAGTGGTGGCATCTAATACTCAAGTTTTCTCACAAGAAACATGCAAAGAGATGTAGGAGGTGTATAAAGGAAGAACTCAACAAATTTGTTTCCTAAATGTAGATGTGTTAGAAATACAAAGCCCATCTACATGTGCACTTGTCTGGTTTTTTTGGGGACTTACTAACAGAAGTAAGAGCTATCTCAAATTGCACCCAAATGAACAGAAGAGATACTAAAACTAAGCCATTTTTTCTCCAAGATATTTTGGAGTTTCCTCTGGTCAAATTAGGACTACAACCAGATTCTGAATGTAAACTGTCAGCCTCAAAGAGCGCAAGCACCAGAGAGTTTGAAAAGAAACCCTGAGTGGAATGCAAGGTTACTTTTAAGAAACCATCAGGCTCTGTGCCTGAAAATCTGGGAAAAGCAAAGCATGACCTTTTCTGTAAGTGTGCAAGGGAAGCTGGCATCCCATGATGAATGTGAGCTGAACTCTCAGAACTATTTCATACCCCAGATTTCTGCCTTTCTGATGATAAAATGGAAACAGATAAGTTACTTGCAGTTTAAGCATCTTGGTACCTCAAACAGACAGAATTGTCAATTTTTAAGTAAGATTCCTCTCCCCACAAGTACAATGGCTAGTTTTACGAAAACAAATACTTAACTATGAATATAAAATGTAGGCCAGTATCTAATTTTCTATTAATCAGTAAAGTTATTTTGAAGGAAGCCAGTGTATCTAGTCTGGATTCTTGCCAGTCTGTCTTCAGACTGTACTATGACTGTAATTCCATCTTGGAAATGAATAAAGATTCAGAATGCTATGTCAGCATCAATTTTTCTTGAGATAAATTTCAGTGTACAGGTTTTGGCAATTATTCCCCAACTGCTGAGGACTTCTATACTGTTAATCCACTCAGCTGCTATTTTTCTCTTGAACAACTACGAGGGAGTGTAAGGGCAGTACATTCTCAGTATGCTGATGAAATCTGTATTTCTCTGGGATTTATTCATCTGGTTCACATCAAACGCTTTCTTCAATACTGATTAAAAATGAGGACATAGAAAGATGAGCAGAGAAACATGGATTCAGGGAAGACTGATGTAGAATTGGCAGGATAAATGGAGCAACCAATGCATACTCTGAGAAACATATCAACCCTGTGGTCAATTTACACCATTTTTGACAACATTTTCCTCATCTAGAGGCACTGACGGATTCCAGACACTAGGATATTACACAGCAAATATATCCAGATCTCCAGGAAGAGTTATTTTCATAAAGGGCTCTGCTAATGTAATGCTTACTTTTTTCACTTCATGCCTCAGTTAATGGTTTGGACTTCTGAGATTATAATTTACATCCCGTTTGAAACCGACTGAGTGCAAAATACAGCAATCCACTGAGTGTGTTTTGTTGGTGTGTACGCTCCCCTCTTGTTTTGGTTAAAAGAACTTCAGGTCACACTTGCAAGCTCTTCTCTTCAGGTTTCTGGGCACAGATTAGTAGTTTGGCACTTGAAGGCAAGAAATAGATACTTTCCATCATACCTACTGTCACAGATTAAACTTATTTTTTGTTGACAGTCTTATGACATCTTGCTAGCTGCCATATATTTTAGATATATAAAATAGAGTAAGTAATCTGCTCCACGCAGGTTTCAGATATGACAATGTCCACTAACACAAATACAATAAAACTTTCAACAAAATGTATTTCTGACAAAAACAATTAGACTTTTGAAGGCATGAACAAGCAGGTTTTTTCTGTTTCATTAGCAAGCAAAAAAAAGCCCACCCCCTTCTTATTATTTATGTATATATAGATTAACATTTAAGTGTACTGCCTTCTATCTACTCCAAAATTCCTCTTCCACTCTCCTCATCTTATTTATGTATTTCAAAATATCTGTGTTACCGCTCTCCAGCCAAGGCATATATAGCTACTGCCAGGTGCAATGTGAGCAGAATAATGCAATCTCCTTTTGCCTTCAGCAATTTCAGTGCTTCTTCTAAAAAAATGACAATTCTCTTGATAAAAGTACATCAGATTAGATGGTGCCAACTAGGCAAAATTCTAATTTTACTGCTTTAATCTTTTCCTTCCTGTCTTAAACTGTAGCTGAGAAGATGCTTTTCTTTATCAGTTACTTTAGAACTTCCCTTTTATTTTCAGGAGCTGTTTTCCCTTAGTATTTAAGATCTTCCTTTGAAAACACCCCTTCCACTTAATTTTTTTTTTTTTTTTTTTTTTACCACGTGTGTTATAAGATGCAAGCTTTGTATCACCTGAAGTCAGTATGGCACACGCTGTGGTTAACAAACACAACTCAGATCAAATGCAAGCGATGTGTGTGGCATGTAGCCGGCAGGGACATGTCCTGCAATGCCACATCGCACTGCCAGTGCAGGATGAAGTCACAAAGCCACGGCAAACCTCCCTCGTGCCTGTCCACACTCAAGACGAAGCCAAATGTCACCAGTTTAGGAAACGAACCCGTCTGAAGAAAGGCCTCCAATGTGTTGGATGCTGAATGCCTCTGGGCAAGGATTCCGACTTTACCCGGGGTGCGGCGAGGGGTTTGGTGCTCATGAGTGGCTCTGACTGGCGGCACAGGGTGATCATCCTGTCTTTCAGCAGCCAAACCCTCCATTACTTACCTGCACTCGCAACAAACTCCTGCCTTGGCTCTGCCTTCACAGCCTGAGAGATCTTTCAAGCACAAAAATGTCCCTGTTTTTCCTTTACTTGTTGTGGAGTAGGGCACGGACACACAAACGGCTGAAGGAAGGAGAAGCAATGTCAAAGGCAGCTACCAAGGAAAAGGGGTGCAGGGACTTACTGTGGTCGTATTGCCTTGAGTCACCTCCACGACTGCAAAAGAAAAAAGAGACGGGAAGCCGGAATGAGACTCATGTAGCCTGAAAGAAGCAGCATTTGGGGGGCGGGAGAAGAGGGCGAATTACAGTGACCGCGACCATCTCTCCGAGACAGCGGCGAGGCGGCGAGGCAACGGGGCGCGGGGCCGTGCGGAGCCCCCTCCGAACTCACCCTCGCGGAGGGCTCGGGCCGGCGGCGCGGCCCAGCCGCTCCCCAGGAGCCCGGAGAGGATCCGCCGCAGCCCCCCGCGCAGCAGGCTGGGCGCCGCCATCTTGCCGGGGCCGGCGCTGCCGTCACGCCGCTTCCGCCGGCGGGGGGCGGTGCTGCCGCCGCCATTTCGGGGCGCGTCCTCCCCGCCCCGGCGCCCGAGGGCAGAACCCCCAGGGGAGGTGTTTGTTTTCCTGCCCAGCTGCTTCTCCGCGGGGTGGTCCTCCTCATTGTTTTCGTTTGTTTCTTTAAAGTTTATTGTGGTTGGTACCGAGTTCGGGCTTTCTTGGGTTTTTTGTTTGGTTTATTCGTTTGTTTGGGGCTTGGGGGGCGGGGTTTTTTGGCGGTGGTATCAGCTTGGGATCACAGCATCACCGCTAGGTTGGAAAAGACCTCTGAAGTCACCGAGTCCAACCCACGACTGAACACCACCATGGGAACTAGACCATGGCACTGAGTGCCACGTCCAGTCCTTCCTTGAACACCTCCAGGGCCGGTGACTCCACCGCCTCCCCGGGTGGCACATCCCAGTGTCTGTTCACCCTTTCTGTAGAGTGATTCCTCCTGGTGTCCAACCGGAACCTGTCCTGGGGCAGCCTGAGGCTGTGCCCTCTTGTCCTGTCGCTGGCTGCCTGGGAGAAGAGGCCGATCCCCACCTGGCTGCAGCCTCCTTTCAGAGAGTTGTAGAGAGCAATAAGGTCATCCCTGAGCCTTCTCCAGACTAAACACCCCCAGCTCCCTCAGCCATTCCTCATAGGACTTGTGCTCCAGACCCTTCCCCAGCTCCGTTGCCCTTCTCTGGACTCACTCCAGCCCCTCAGTGTCTTTCCTGCAGTGAGGGGCCCAGAACTGAACACAGGATTCAAGGTGTGTCCTTGCCAGTGCCGAGTACAGGGGGCAATCACTGCCCTGGTCCTGCTGGCCACACGATCCCTGATACAGGCCAGGTGCCATTGGCCCTCTTGGCCCCCTGGGCACACGCTGGCTCACGTTCAGGAGGATGGAGGTAAATCTAGACGTAGTGATGCCTTTGTGTTGTGGAAGCCTGAGCTACACTCCTGCCACAGCTCCTACATCTCCTAGCTTTCTGGTGAGGGAAGGCTGAGAGGTGGTTTTGCTTGAACTATATGGCTCCTCTGTTTGAATGGGCTCTGGGGTGGCTCCTGCATCAAGGAGGGTTTCAGGCCAGCTGTGGGATTCAGGGAAGGGGTTTGTTTCAAATCACCATTACCACATCTATGTTCCAGGGGTCCTGAGGTTCCTGCCTGTTCCTGCGGTGCTTTGTGCATTTCAGCAGATGACAATTTGAAACAGCGTGTTGCCAGGCTGTAACTCTTGTAAACAGTCAATCTAGTTTAAATACTTTCCATTTTTGTTTTACTATCACTTGCCTTTGACAGTTTGAAGGCTGCTGAGAGATTACTTTTCCCATCATCTTTCTTAGCATGCCTTATCTCTTGACTTCCTACACCTGCCTTTGGGTGGAGGGTAGCATAGAGGTGCCTGCTTATGCCCACATAGTCCACTGGGATTTTAGATACCAACAAACAATTCGTCTTAGATGGTAATGCTGCATCATCGTGAAGAGCGTACTTGAGTTGAAC
Source organism: Corvus cornix cornix (assembly GCF_000738735.6). Lineage (NCBI taxonomy): Eukaryota > Metazoa > Chordata > Aves > Passeriformes > Corvidae > Corvus > Corvus cornix. The sequence continues at coordinate 31,723,689 of NC_047056.1, read as the reverse complement.
TGTACTTGAGAGCAAAGGTCATTCATGGAGTTTCTCTAAGTGCTTGTTTGTTTTCTGTCATTCCAACTCTTTAAAAAAATCCAGAAAGTGAAAACTAACAGAGTAAATTAAAATCACTCGTGAGTCATGTGCGCTGATGCTATTCTATTTCAACAGTGCTCATCCAAGATGTTCTGTATGTTTTTCTGAGTTTGTATCTAAAACATGGTGCAAAATGTAAACTGCAACATAAATGTAGAATTGATCGTAAAATATAATTTGATCTTCCCGTCACAGGAGGTCTTCCATCTCCTTCCTCTTGTGTGTTACACCTGCTTCTAGTTACAGTCTACTTTGCAAATCTCTTTCTGTTGCAGGTCTAAGGACTCAACTCTGGACTTCCCAAAGAAGTGGGAACAAAGGCAGGACTTCTGTTGAGACTCTTGTGCTTTATGCCAAGTAGTGAAAGCAGGGCCATCCCATTTATTCAGTATTTATTATTCTGAGTAAGAATGCTTGCCGGAAGAGATCCCTTCCTCTCTCGCCGCTTTATGCTATATAATGATTTCTAGGAGCAGAGTGATCTTCAACTTGTCCAAAATCTTAAACATAAGAGCCAAACAAAATATTTACTGCCATTCAGTCTGGGACTCATTTCCTTATGAGGAGAAGGAACATTGCTGGGCACAGTGGTGTAGTGATGTCACATTTTTATAAGTTGGTTATTTTGGTTTTTTTTATTTCTAAAGTGAGTTTTATCCTAGGCGAAGAAATAACCTAACAGAAGAGTTTATTCAATTGCTTAAAACAAATGCAATTTCTTCTGCTGGCTTTGTTGCCTCTTGTGTTTGGGAAGACTAAAGGGATGGCTCTCTTTATGGAATAGAAACCAACAGTTGATAAGCACAGTGCTAGCTCACCTTGGTAAAGAAATGTAGACAGAGGATTAGTGGCTGTTCAAAAATTTTTCCATGTCGTGAGACTTTTGAAGCAGATACTTAAGCAGCAGTGTGGCTTTTGGTCAGACAGAAAGAGACCAGCAACATAGTCATAGTTCGAATACAGTACGTACTCCACTTGCTTGCCTCACCTTCAAACAAATGCTGTCTCTGAAGGAGTTTTAAGTGACAAATAATTTAATGCAAAGAAGGAAGATTGTTGCTTTCTTAAAAACCTGCACTCTTGGGTTGAGCAATTTGTCTCTTCTCCCAAGATGTTTTTTTTTTGTCTTGTGAGGATTTTCTACAACTGTTAGCAGTGCAGACCATCGAGTCCCAAGGAGACAAACAAAGCATGTGCCAATTTGAGTTAAAGCCCATAATCTCTTTCCGAATTTGGAAATTTGACATATTTCTGATTTCTTGCAGATAATTTTTGAATGTGTTTATTTCATCAAGCCCTTGTGTTCAGGGAAGAAGAAATACAGCCCTGAATACTATGTCCCTGTACATGAGAGAAAAGAAAGTGATTTTCTTTCTGTAAACTGGTTCAGCCATGGTCTGTGATTTGTCAGCACTGTGGTGGGTCATGCAGTTTAGATAGAACTGGACGTTTCCAAGGAGCAGAACAGGATGTCACGGGCCGTTGAAGAATTAGTCCTTTCCCTTTTGAATAAAAATTAAACCTGTGCTCCCAAATATGGGTCTGGTCAGGAGCAAGAAAGTATCGTGTTTTAGCTGAGAAACTTATACCCTAATTGCTCATGGCCTCCAGAAACTTTATGGGACTGTTGTCAAAGAAATTGTATTCTCTCGTTTGAACTGCTTTGGGGTTACACAATGTAGACGTTCTGTTAGGCTCCATTTTTCTTCTCATACTAATTGTGTTATTTTCTTGTCTGAAAATGGACTATGTTTTGCTATTTTTCTTGTTTCTTGTATTAGTGTATCTGCTCCCATCTACAGAGAAACTTTTCTGGTCCTGTGAGCCTTTTCTGGTCCACTGGATTTTAATGGATGACATGTATATCTGCTCCAGAGCCTTACCCATGCAAATAGCTTCTGAAGGCTGAGGCTGTTCCAACCAAACATGATTAAAAGTCATAGGAATCAAGATGGAAAAAGCTATTAGGTCAAGTAGTTCCCACACGCACCCGCAGGACCAGTGCAGGTTTGTTTCCAATGGTACATTCTTGGTGCTTTCCAGAAGGGGTCAGTGCAGGTCAGCGCTCACTTTGCATCCAACAGCCCTTCCCCCTTCTTGAAAAATTAGGAAACCTGAATCTGGTTACAAGTAGGTTGCAAAACATCTAGAATTTATGTTATAATCTTGTGTTGGGTGATCGAAAGCAGAAGAAATGTGTTCAAATCCAACAACTGATCGTCCAAGATTTTAAATGAGGAAAACTAGTGAGCTCGTCAAAATTACTTGTTAGATATGCACATTAGATGTCACAGATCCTGAGAATTGTTCTGGGGATGCTCAGCTGTAATGAGAGGGACACAGATTCACAGGTTTATCCTGTTGGGTCATCTGTACTTAGCACATATTACTATAATATTTTATAGTTACATAAACAAAAGTCTGGATAATTCAAATTTCTGATTGTAAAAGACAAAAGTGACAAAAACTCTCTTAAGTCTAAATAAGGGAAGAGAATAACAATCATCCTGCACCAAAATACAATTTGTCCTACTCAGCCACTGAGATACAGGAATGTCCTTGAAGATTGTCCAGTGGCATGAGTCCTTTAGGGCATGGGGGCTCCTGCCGGGCTCATCACATGTGAATCGGGTGTCTGGTCAAGAGTGACCACATCTCATCAGCAGGAAAGGCCGGCCCATTCCACACCACAACAATGTACCCCAAATTCCTGTGTCCATCAAGAAGTGACAGCTAGCTTCTGAAACTGACATTAGAGGGTGGAGGAGAATGACATTGGGACAAAAATTAATAATTGGAAGTGTGAAGGGGGATGAAAAGGTGGCTGGAGATATTAAGAAGGAAATGCTGCAAAGAGAGCAGAGAGATGGCACTCGGATAGAAGAATGAGTGACTCACTTGAATATAACTTGTTTATATTTTTAAGGTTTTCTTATTTTCCCAGTGGATATGACTATTTTTCAAAGTAAAATAACCAAGGAATAATTTCATTACGTTTCCTTCCAAGATTTCAAGCTAAGTGTAAACAAGAAAAATCCAGTGGGAAAATTAATCCAACTTCCTTTTGTGAGAGCACTTCAGTTCTGTTTCTCCCCCCACCACAGTCCTTATATATTTTCGCTGCTACTGTTCTTACACCCAGTATCTGTGGCATTGCTGACACCAGCTAAAATACTTCAGTGATGGCATTTATTAGATGGAGAAGACTTTGGGATCACTCAAAATCACTTCTGATACAGAAATGATAAATTCATGGCTTTTCAGTGTTTAAGAAATACTGATGTCTTTTGATGCTTTGGGAATGTTCCATATGGGCAAGTCAAAATGATGGAAAACAACTGAACCACTTGCACTGGATTTGATCTCTGGCAACTAATATTTGGGCTGCATGGGAGAATCATAAGGAACAAAAACTCTGTAACAACACCATGGCAATCAGACCGGCAAACTTCCAAAGCTTTAATTTTTCCAGATGTTAAGTGCCTTGATTTTCCAACCCAGGTGAAGGAGGGACTTCAGAAAAACAGGCAATAAAAAGCCATTAAATTTGTAAGCGTTGGCTGGCATAAAGACCACTGCATTGGTGAGTGTTCAGATACCAGTGTGCTGAAACACAAGCAGTGTTAATTTGCATTAAATGAAATCAGAGGCTTTATCTGAGACATAAATCAAGATGCATTTTATAAGTTTAAAAATACATTTGTATGTTTTTATAATAAAAATGTTGCTTCTTCAGATGTTTCCAGGCTGCACTGTAACAAATGCTGTGTCTGCCTTCTACAGCAGACATGCTTGTAAATGGCCAGGATGAGCAGGAGGAGACTGGAGTCCTCTGGTTCATTCACATTAGGAGAGCCCTGGGGTGGTCTTTCACTGGGGAGTCATGGAAGCCTGAAGCCAGCTGTTGGTGTCAGTGTTCTGTGCTGTTGGCTGCAGCACGTAGAGCCTTGACTCAGTTTCTCTCTTGTTGCCACCAAAGCCTGAGATTTATTGGAGAGGCCTTGGGACAACATACTTTGTGAAAGGAGTAGGGGCTGTGTCATAACGATGAACTTTTCAATCCTCTTCTTGCTCATCTTCCCATATTTCACTCCATGAGATTGGAGTGGGGGAAGCCCGTGCTGTGCTCTGATGTTGGACCATGATGGGACGTGATGGGGAGATCTCCAGCAGGGTTTTACTCTTATGGCTCCTCCAGCCAGATGGCTTCAATCTACTGACCAATTCTCTGTGCTTTGTGTGAGGTCTGTATGCAATTTAAATGGAGCCTGTTCTCAGCTAGTTTTGCCTTTTCTTTGCCCCCCTCCCCCACATGCACATATATTCCCAACTGACCCCTTTCATGCTTCTCCTTTTCTTTAGCCATTCGGGGAAATTATGCTGGCACCATATAACAAAGATATCAGCTGGATTCGCCTCAATTTTGGAGACTTTCAGTCATCTAGCCCCTCCAAGTATTTCTGAGAAGAGTGCTCACTTAGCCAACTGTGCTGTTGATGTAGTTCTCAGAGTGGTACTTCTTTGTAATGCTGCTGTTTTCCAGCTGGGTAGAATTTTTTAGAACATGGAACTTCTTGTACACACCTATATGTGCTACCACTCTGAGTCTCAGCGGATTTGTTTAATCCACAGAGAACTGTTATCTGAACCTTGATTTATCTTTGCATTCTGCAAATCTGGAAAGAATGCATTTTCTTTCTAGGTTTTTGGTTTTTTTTTAATTTTCCAGTATTATTCAGCATGAAAAGCCTCAAATATTGCAACAAGTAAAAGCAGGGAATGCCCTTCTCACTAGCATCAAAATTGCACTGAGGAGTAGACAATAGGAGACAGTCTTATTAGACAGTCTTCTAAAGAGAAGACAATAGAGGAGTGATAACAGTGCAAGACAGTAGGACAGCTCTGTTTTGTTTCAGTCATCATCAAGTTGCTTCCTGGACTGGCATGTTGGAAAAATGGTTAGATGGGCTGGAGTGATGATTAATGGTCCATTAAAATCAGTTTTACTTCATCCCTAACTGTATGTGCTTTCTGCTTTGCAATCTGTTGCATTGCATTTTTAGTGAATTCATTACTTTTATTGATCGTCAGCCTGGAAGAGACTTGAAAGCTGGTGGAAAACTATAGTGATGTCCTCCTTGCCATCAAGTGAAAACACAATATGATCTTGCATTTCCCTTTGTCTTCCAGGGTGGATGGCTGGATGCCTGACCTGTTTCAGAGACAGATAAGGGAAAAGAGAATTTCCAAAAGAGTGTACTTTTATGACACTTTCCAAATCTCCTGGTACATTAGACTATAGGGTCTACATGGGTCATGTTGTGCAGCTCAAAGAGCTGTTCCACTGATGAGGATTCCCAAAGTGTATTGCAACGTGGTGCTTTTCATTTAATGCCTGTCAGTTTGTTTTTGGGAAAGACATTCTGTGCCTGTTTGTGTGAGTTATAATAACAACCAATTCCCATTTTGACAGCCAATCAGTGGAAATAAAATCCTCTCCTGGCCCCAAAGATGCTTGTTTCTGGTACCCTGCAGATCTAGTATATAAACAAGGAGTGTGTGTGAGTGTGTGTGTATGTGTGTGTTTTCCCCCAAACAACAAAACAAAACTATTAACTGTAATCTCACTGAGTGCATCAGAGAAGAATATGAGTTTGGCATGCAACAAGAAAGCTGAGGCAGTGCTCGGCAAAGATGAAAGTGAGACACTGATGGCCATAGTTTAATTGGGTTTTCATAAAACATGCCGTTCTTCACAATTTGGCTAGCACTTGATAGTTTCTTTTTATGAGTCTGGCAAGACAATGAAACTTCAAACCATTTGCTTTGCAACTGGAAAAATGAACCAGAGAGATACTCAGAAGAGCACTAGGACTCATTGTCTCTTGTATTAAGATGAAGCAATTCAGCAGCAAGGGAATGAGAGCCTCCTGCAAACATACAAGCACAGTTTAGCAGTAAATCAGCTCAGCTGCAGTCCTTACCACATGATATTCTGTAGTTGCCACTGGGGGGAATTCTGCTCATCTCCAGACAAGATTGTGACTGGAGTTAATATTTATTTCCGTTTTTACAGATGTGCTGTCCAGTGATGGATGGGGTGTGTTAACCTTCTTTTTCACACCTGGTCCACACCTGTTTGGGATCTCATTCTCTGTCCTACTGAGCAGCAGCTCTTGGACTTTGTTGGATCCTGGATCTCAGGCCATCTGAGGGTGATGAACAGCTTTGAAACTCTTGGCCAGAGGGCTTTTTGATTTTAAAGTCAGAGAGGTTGGTAGGTTTTGTTTTGTTCTTGACTGAATATTCATTCTCATGACAAAAACATTTCACAATAAGCTGTTTCCATTTGACAGCTCCTTGGCAGTACATGTGTGAAATAAGTTGGGTTTTTGTAGTCCAGTTCCTAGTGAGCAAGAATACCCCTTTCTCTAAAAGGCCTTGGACTTTCATTGCACTCATTGATATTTTATTCAAAAAAGTTGTGGACTAAATGTTATTCAGAGTCTAAACTCACTAGGGAGCGTAGAAGTCGATCCTCCAGCACACTGTGAAGAACCTGATCTTCCCTGTGCAGTTCCTTTTGAGTTAAGAAGGGACTTTGGTCTCCAGGGCTGTGGATTCAATAGCATGAAATTCAATACAAAAATTTTAAAACAAAAACCAAATGGTATTGTTTTGAATCCTTTTATAGCATGTTTTTTTCATTTGCACTGCGTGAGCTTTAAATATTACTATGTGAGCACTAGCCAAATTTAGGTTGATCAAGACTAGGGAGGAGTTCAGAGAGACCCAGCTAAACTTACTGAAGAGGAGGCTCCATGGCAAATGAAGTTCCCTGTAGAATGCCAGGCGGCAGTGCATGATTTGGGAGAAAACTCATTTGTTCAGACATCTTGAATTGCTCTAATTTAACTCTGTTGGTTTAGGAAAAGACTTGAGCAGCACTACTCAGTGCACTTACAGTATTACTGTTTACTTGGTTGGGCAGTGTGTAAATGGTAAGTATGTGGAGAATCACTGTAATTAACAACATAATTGAAAGCCAGAATAAACATGATGTTTCAGGCTTTCAAGCTAGTGTCAGTTCAAATTTAGATGGTGGACAGGCTACTAAGTGGATTTTAAACCCTTCCCTGTCTAGTCTGGTAGCTTTTTCAGGAGGTAGAATACTGAACAATGGAGACCTTGGGACTGATACAGCGGAGCAACTCACATGTTCCACATCTGCTGGTTTCCATCCGTATGGGCTGAAGAAGGTGGTGAATTGGGACTGAGGTGCATGGAAGGAGCTGTGCTGTGAATGAGGGTCAAGAACAGTTGGGATGTTGTGAGCGAAGGCCAAGCGTGCAGCAGAGATGCGTTGTGGGATCCTGGAGCTTAGCTGTGATTAATTTGTGAGTAGTCCAGCATTTCACTGGTCACACTGGGGGCTATTGATCAAGGCTCAAAGACAGCTACTGGGCATTATGTTGTGGTCCCACGGCTGGAATAGTAGGGAGAGCTGCAGGTCAGCAGAGCTTGTTGTGGGGACACCAGGGAACAACAGAGAGAGGAGGGGAGTTGCCAGTCAGGAATGAGAGATGTTGGTAGAGCTCAATATTTGGACTAACTGGTTAGTGCTATGGTGATTTCTTCTTCCTTGGATGCCATTATGTGTCAGTTTTTCCAGGTTGGTTTTTTTTTTTTTTTTTGCAATTTTCCTTTAAGAATCTGCATCCCCTTGAGCAGCAGGTGATCTTGACTATAATGTAGAGAAATAAGCTTGGGAAAGTTTTGTTAAAAGAGAGCGGGTTATAAAAACAACCTTCTCTGCATGGCTTGAACCTGTCAGCGTGACGCTGCCGACGCTGCAGCTGGAGGGGAACACGACAGGCTCCACAGCCCTGAAACGGAGCAGCCCACACAGCCTGCAAATGTTATGGGCCCGACGTGGGTTTGGGGGAGGTGTGCCTGCTTTGCCAGGTGGGCCATGCATGGAAGTCAGATGCTTAAGTAGCTGTAAGCCTCTAATTAAAGCAATAATTTTGAATCACAGTTCTGCCAAGAGTTTGAGAGGGGTGAGGAAAGTGCCTGGAAGTCCTGTTGGGCTCATCTCCAAAGTACAGGGTGCTTTTGAGTGTCTGCTTTGGGCCTAATCTTTTGGGCCCTTGCAAGATGAAAGAACTCTTCATGTATTTCATAATGATCGTTCTCTCTGCAAGTAGCTGCAGCATGCAGTTGTGCTGGTGCCCAGGCCTGGGGCAATCAAATAAAGCTAGAAAGAAAGTGGCCAAGGGCTGGGAAGGTTTGTGTCTCTGTGGCATGTGATGCTGGTCTAACCAGGATATCTTGGTGTCCAGCTCAGAGGCAGAAGCCCTAGAGCAGGGGTTGCTGCAAACAATTTCATCCAGACAATTGACTCTGTTTGTTCCTGTTGGCTTTGTTCCTGTCTCCTTTGTGTTCCAGAAAGGGAGAATTTACCCTCTGCAAATGCAAGGCTTACACACAATTTTCCTGGAGCTCAGTCAGTCAGCCAAATCAGCAGGAGCTTTTTGGAAATGACAGGAGCCAACTGAGGTCAGTTTTGATCTGGTGGGAACTTTACTAAACCAGTATTGGTTAGGAGTCACTTTCATTAGACCAAATCAGTAGGAACTGCAGAGAGCTGGCTGAAAAGGTGTAATTCCTGGTGAGGAGCTCTTGGATGAAAATCAGCTCCTAGATGAAGGAGTCAGGGCCGTGCTGAGTTATTTGCTGCTAGGAGGGTCTTTGTTCTCAACCAGCTGAGCTAGACTAGTCTCTTCAAGTTTTTTTTTCAACCTTCCTCATTGTATACTAAGACCCTTTCCAAGCAGGCAGCAGTGGCCCTACAGCTTGTTGTGTAAGGAGCATCAGAAGTTACTAGGCCCTTTGTGGGTGCCCAGAGGCCAGACTGGAACCTTCTCTACTCCCAGCTGCTGTCTCAGTCCCACTGTGTGGTCCTCTCTCTGGTTGTGTGGAGGCTTCTCTTGATCTTCAGAGATACTGCAGGAAAATATTTACTTTCACTGTCCTCAGAGCCACCCATTTGGAGAGGAGGTGTCATAGCCTAGCATGACACACCAATGTAGGTAGTGCTATCCTGTGGAATATTCAGCATGCCATGTCTCTAGCCTTGCAGCAGCATATGGGAACATGCCCTGGTGCCTGTGGGTTGAGATAGCTCATCCTTTTTCTCCCAGGATTATTTTGTTTTCTGTTTTCTGGGCTGTTACATTCTGATGATGGCACAAATTTTCTTGGGGTGCTTCCAGGCTGTTCTGCTTCTCATGCCTCATCTGATCCATGTTCTTAGGTGACTAGCTGGGGACACAGACCACCTGGCCTCAATTCTCTGCTTTGCTACAGACTTTCTGTATGACATTGACAAGTCATGAGGTGATTTTTCCAGCATGTTTTTCTTGTGAGCTATTAAGGGACACATTTCTAAAAGCAGAAGTCAAACTCCAATAGAATAGCAAGAATAAACTTTGGCATGCTGGCCATTCATGAAGTAGAGAGTACCTACATGTGCTCTGTGTGTTTTTACTTGAGGAATAATAAGTTAATTACCCTATGATCAGGAGCATAACAACATTGGCAGAGTCACCTAGGGGGAATATGGCCTGCATGTCTAGAAGCTGGACTGGGCATCATTTTCCTCCTTTTCCCAACCTTGGGACATTTCTTTGTTTATCCAGTGACAAAAATGAAGACAGTGTAGTTGCATCAGTTGCATCAGTTTGAAGACACCTACATGAGGGGTTTTGCTGGCACAATTATATCAGCAGCCCTCTTTGGCTGAATAAGCTTTGCAGTGTGGGACAAGGCTTAGTCTTTTGAGTTCCTCAGGGACTTAACCATAATTGGGACATAATTGTGCCTCTCCTTCCTGTAGGTCTGTATGAAGATTAACACATTAAAATTAAGAGTTGCACAAGCTGTAGCTGAAGGGACCATTGAAAAACTTTGAGAGGTACAGTATCATTCAACCAAGACTTCATAAAACGTACAGTTCATACGATGACTTGAAACATGTGCACTTGATAAGTGGAAGTGAAAACAGGCAGAAGGTGGAAAGGTAGATCAGTTCAAACATTTCCCTAATTATAAATATCCTTTGCAATGCTACTAAGACACTTATGTTTATATACAAGGAAGGAAAATGTAAAACATGTTGAAGAGCATGAAGGTGATCTGTTTACTTTTAGCTACTCACCTGGCTTTCACAGTGTTTTTGGTTGTTGGTACTCAGTCTTGTCTCTCAAACAGAGCAAAATCATTGAATTGGGGATTATCAAGGGGCAAGTGTGGATAATGGCACTTTACTGTAAATTTGAGGCCTTTCAGCTAATCTTTATTAGTCTCTGCTGCAGGGCTAGTAGTTCTGAGACTTAGTAAGCAATTAAGTTTCTTTCAGATAAAACTGTGAAATGGATCCAGCTTTATGCTTGAAAGCTACTGCTGGTGGAAGTTCTGTGACCTGATCCATTCCTCCACAGACTAGACTCTGTTATAGGAGCTTTTTCCAGCATGGCCTGTAAAAGCAGCTTGCTTTCTTGGCCTGAAAACTGATAGTCCAATTGACCTACCACTTTTGGCTTCAGGGAAAGGCCCTGATCCCACTGGTTCAGAAAATAAAAACATTCCTTGTGGCTGCTTCCTAAAGTCATCATTTCACATCAGTGCATACTTGGCCTTTATATTCTCAAAGCTTTTTTTTTTTTTTTTTTTCCAGATACTTGGGAACAGGAGGTTCAGAATGTTTGGTGATGCAAGAGCAGGGTGATGCCAGGGGCTGTATTGCTGGCAGCATAGAGTAAGCACCCTTGACTTATAAGCTGGTGCCAAATGAAGTTCTTAGAAAGCCACAAAAAGACTACCTGGAAAATCAACAAAGGTGTAACATGCAAATGAGCTGCCTTCCTTTTTGTAGCTCTCGAAACAAATCCTCCTTCTGCAAGGTGTTTTGGGCATTTTAGGGAGTGGTAAGTGAACCACACCTCTTCTTCCAAATTCTTCTCACTGACCCACCACTAGGCCTTAATTCTGCCAAGGAAAAAGCTTTTAAAGTTCAATGTCAACAGACAAGTGCTGTCTGTTCTCTGTAGGGACAACATGTATCTGAATGATCTAAAAATACCATTCAGTGTTGAGAACTAGAAAATCTGTGTTCTTTGTAGGGACCCAAGTTACACAGAGTAAGTAAAATACAAAAATTATTAATTTTGTCCAATAATTAATTGCTGGTAACATGTGAGTATAGTTTTCAGAAAAGACCAGTTTTCATTGGTTTCCTGAACTGATATATCTGTCTGTCCACTTACCTACCTACCTCTACTGGACATTCATGAGATTATGGTGAAGAATGCAGACCTGAGCTAGATTTTGAGTTAGATTCTTTGCATATCAGTTATACCATGCACAGACAGCTGGGGGAGATCAGGAAGCCAAATGCAACTTTCTTGTATATGGGACAATCACAGAGTGAGTGAGTATGCTATGAGCAGTTTTCTCCTGTACTGATGGTTAAACTCCATGGACTCTTGATCCGATGAAGAATCATATAATAAAACAGAATTCTGTCAAGAATTCTGCCCTGTTAAAGCATCTCTTCATCTGGGAACTTCTCCACTGTCCCTTTACACTCAGAGTCCTGACAGTATGCATTGAGTTATGCAGAATGGCAGGGATGGAAAAAAGACTGATGAGTGGTATGTAGTTTCCAGGCCACTTACCCCAACCCAGAAGTCTTTCCAACCCACCTTGCTCCCTATGTTTTTGTAAATGGCAGGGAGGATCTGGATGATAGCATACAAGTCATGTTACTTCTTGTTGGTTTTTTTTATTAGTATACATTGTACACTGAATTGTGACATAAACTGCAAATGCTCTGTAAAGGGCTTTTTTGCCCTTCAATACAAAGATTTCAGTCTGTGCCCCAGTACAGCTCTGCCTCTCTCTTTTAATGGGAGGCCTCAACACGGGGAAATACATCCTAAGAAAGCAGAACAACAGGGCGGGAATTAGTCAGATGCAGTAGAGAGCGGCTCGATACTAATGGCCAAATAGGCTCTGACAGCCTCACACCAACGGGCCACTCTCTTCTATGGGGAGTTTACGAGGCCTTGGCTTGTGTGGCCACCTCCACTTACGAATTAAAATCAAAACCAGATTGATGCCCCCCTCCCAACAGCAGCTGCCTGTTTTTTTGCATAAATCATGCTCCCCGGCCCCTCTCCAGGGGAGCTCCATAAAATAAATGGATTCATTACATGCGGATTTCCTTTTCCTTCTTCTCTGGAGAAACAAAGAGCCTATTAGACACAATATGGAAATGCACATACGCATGCACACATGTGCAGACAACATGAAAATGTGCACGTGCACATGCAGCCTATAAGCTCCCTCCCATCTCCCTACGCAGGCAGTGCCATAAAACACATGGACAAAACCCCTTCTCCTTTATGTGCACAGCTCTGCCGAACACACAAGCCTGTATTCATTCATGCAGATCTGCAACTTAAATTCTAAACTAACAAGGACAGGAAGGCCCAGGGCTAGTTGCCTCCTCCCAAAAGGTGAAGGACTGCGAGTAGGCTGATTGGGGGTTGCTTCCTTTATCCAAAGCCTCCCCCAGTGCCCAGGAGCTGTGTTTTTACCAAGAACATAAGGGCCCCGTCCTTCGCAGAGCGAGGCTCACAACAGGCTGCACTCATGGGACATCGTAACCACAGTAGCTGGGAGGCTGCCAGCTCTCCCTCCAGCTGAAATAGAGGAGGATGCCTTGTGGCTGAGAAAAGGCAGAGGGATGAAGGTAAGGAAATGGCTGGGAGCCCTTCATTCCTCTCATCTCCAGGTGGCGGCAATACTGGCACAGGAAAGAGCTGGAAAACACACCTTTCCTAGAAAGCTGTGCCTGTGTGCAGCAGCCACAGATGCAAATCTCACACACCTGCGTACCGGGATGAGGGAGGCACTGGAAACCCCTCACTGAGCAGGTTACACGAAGTAAGGAGATGTGTACATTCACCTTCAAGATACTGCAGTGAGGTGTTGGCCCCAGGAGAAGACTGTAGTGTGTGGGCATGTTCACAATGTATGCTAAACCTGGGTCAGAGCCTGAGCTTGAGCATTAACTTGCTTCCCATGCAAACTGTGAACGCCCTAACCCTCAGGTCCAACTCCATCTTCAGTCAGAAAGCCTTTGGGGTTCCAAAGCCCATCCCTAGAAGGGTGCTGTGCTGTAGAAACAAGAGCCAAATTACAACAGCAGTGGAAAACCGGTAGTAACCTTTACCAGCTTCTGGCTACCTCTGCTAACCTGACAGGGGCGCCAGGAATGGAGAGGAGGAGGAAGAAGAGAGCTGCTTTTGCTTCCTGGCCAGGGGATGCTATGCCCTGAGATGAGGGAAAGGGACACACAGCTCAGCTGGAGGCAGACACAACAGTGACATTTGCTGGGACAAAGCTCAGGGCCATGCTAAGGACATACTACTAGTGCCTGAGCTGGACTGACTTTTGGTGTTCACGGGAACATCAGTCTCCTTTTTTTTATCCAGAATCCATACTGCTGTGGAGCAGTTTTTAGCCTTTTAGCCTTTTTAGGAAGCCGTGGTGTAAATTTAGCAGGCTGGAGGCAAGAGAGACCCATTCAAAATTGAGGGCTGGGGAGAGCAATGTTGCCAGCAGGAGTTCAGATACACGATTCAAGACCTGAATCTCTCAAATCATAAACATCTCAGTACTGTAAGAAGATACCAGTGTTTTTCTCAGGCCTTCAGTATTGGGCTTTCGGGTTACAGTGAGTCTCCACTCCTAGCTTTTCCTGGCACCTACAAGGAGTAGGAACTTTTCCTTATATGATGTAAGTTTTCACATAATTGAGTGAGTCTGAGAGCTGGAGCTTTAAGAAAAACAGTGACATCAGCGGGATGTCTGATGAAATCTAGAAAGTCAGCAGCATGGGGGGAGGCAGACCCTGCAGAGGAGGGCTTCTGAAGAGCTGCTGAGCTGCCCTGCAACTGAGAGAAGCTAGGAAGAACTGAGATATAAGGGAGCTTAAAGCATTTTACGTTGCCTTAAATTCAGTATTCTAAGCCCCAAGGGTTCAGACATTTTAAGCTGAACCACAAAAATCTGTGATAACTGTAAAATTATGAGCTTTTGTGAAAGAATAAATGCAACATGCTATCTTTTTGCCTTGGCTGCTGAGCTTTAGAATTGCTTTTAAATAGCATTTTGTAGTTTTCACCCACAGTGAAGACTACTAGAAACTTCTGTTGTTTAGAAAACATGTTGCATTAGTATCACAATTTTTGGTTTTCCCCACACATGAGTGGACTAGAAATTTGTCCTATACAGATAACATGTTCCTCACCTAATCATCTGTCATCAGGTTCTGGAGCTTTAAGGAGAAACAGGAACAGTATCATGAGATCCACAACCCATCACATTGCACTGGCAATGCTACTTCCAATGGCTTCACTTCATTGGTGTCTGCAAGGACTTTGTATACGCAAATATGGAGATTGCAATCTTGACCCTGGAAACACTGGAACCTTGAAATGGTCAAACTTCATGAGCCCCAAAATCCATTTATTCCCAGATCCTGTCACTGATTATCTGATGCTTTCTCTGATGCCTTTGCCAGATGCTTCAGGGGAAGGTGCAAGAACATTGCAGTAAGCAGATGTAACATAATCTGTTCAACATTTAGTATCACTTTCTGGTTACTATCTATTAGAGATGGGATTGGGACCAGGAGGATAAATTTTAGCATATTTCCCAAAAGTGTTCTTAGCTATCATTAGTATGGTTTTTTGTTTCTTCTCATCCACATCACTGTCCAATCTTTTTGTAAGGTTTGCTAAATTCTTGTCTTCCACATCTTCTTGTGTTTGGGATGGCTTAGTCCAGATGAGTGAAGGAAATTAGTTACTTTGATGAAGTTTGGACTGGTTGCTTCTTCATCTAATTGAATATCTGTTTGCCCTTGTGTGTCCAAGGACAGCAGCAACACCCAGTTGCCTTTCTCTCTCTGAGTATTTTGCATGCTTTCATCAGGATGCCTTCTGGTTGCAAGAATAAATGGTGCTGGGCATTTGTGCCAGTGAATCTCTTTGCTCAAGTCTCCCATGTACTTTACTTGCTTTGTCTTACAGACCCTCAGTGTTTTTTCTCCCTGCATGTATTACCCGATAGCTGAGCGCTCAGGTTGGACTGAGACAGCCTCTGATGTTTCCTGCTGGGACCTTTTGCATCTGCTCCTTCTTAGTCTGTAAGCTCTGAGACAGGGATGAGCTTCTGTGTATGTGTCTGTGCCTGAAAACCATGATTTCCACTAGAGCCTCTCTGCTCTGCTGCAGTGCACACAGCAGTTAGTAACAATTCACACCTAAATAAACCCTGCTCTGCTGTTCACAGGGTTAAGTTGTGAGCTCCTTCTTCGTGACCTGGTGTCCAGGCTTGGTGGTGGGGCTTATCCCTGGAATACAAGGAAGCCAGTGTCTTGGAAGGGATGCAGGATGCTCCTGATTCTTCTTGGGAAAACAGAGGGCACGCTATTCTCTCTAGAAACAATCCTGCCTCTGGTCTCCCTCCTTTGCCCCTTATCTCTGAGGAGACTTGTATGCAAATAGGGTAAAAGGCTCAGAGGTGTGGCACAGACTGTCTGAATATTCACCAGCAGGCAGTGATTGGGCGGTGCACTTCAGAGCAACTCATCCTCAGCTCACAAGTGAGCAAGGAGGAAGGATAGAGGCAGGGGATCAATCTGTGACCCTTCTCTGACAGTCACCCTTCTTTCTTGCTCTTGGGAGGCACTTGCTGCAGTTTCTGGAACCAATACCTCCCCTGTGAATGGATTATCCAGCTGGAGATGTGCCTGTGATATCTGACACTTGTAATTCATGGTATGTTGGTCGGTTCTGCAAATTGGATTGGGAGCACAAACATCCCCTCATGACTTGCCAGCCACGTGTGGAATTCAGTAGTCACACTGTGTGTGGGCTCCTTGGAGAGGATAAACCTTTGCAAGCACCAGTGGACTGTGGTGAGGGCAATAGGTGGGAGGGGTGATGACTCCCCAGTTTGGATCTGAGCAAAAAGACAGGTGAGGGTTGATAACTTGCAGATTTGCTCAGGTCCAGGAGCTGGTGAGGATTTGGAGGCGAGGAGCTGAGCAGCTGGCAAAGGAGACAATCTGATGGAAGGAGGAATGAAGGTTTTGTCTGTGCCTGTGTGGGGCTTTTTTGTCTTCCTTCTCATTGCAGTCTGCCTCCAGAATATGGAACTGCAACTGCCACCACAGAGTTCAGCCTGGGCTTCTTCCTGGAGAATAGGTTGTGGCTTTGATCAACCACAGCCATGTGCCTCCATTCCTGCCTGCTCCCTGAGCATGGAATTCGGCTGTTTGGACAAGTGGCAGTTTGGCTGGAGGGGGACATGGGCCTTGCTGCTGTGACAGCCCTGCCAGAGCCACCACTTGCTCTCAGGGCAGAGAGAAAGATGCTGGCCAGCCCAATTGCCTCTGGTGTGCCTCTGGGTGTTCAGCTTCAGTATGTCAACTCTGCTGCCCAGACTACTCCACAAGTCCCCACACTGGAGGAAAGGGCCAAAGTAGCCTTGGAGACATCAGTGTCCTGGTTCTCAAGGGAGACTGGGAAGGTTTGTAGGGGTGGAACAGAGACCAAGACAGCTGGAGGGAACCGTGCTGCTTCTGCCAGCCTCTGTCTTCCATGCCTGGCCTACTGAAGGGAGCAGAAGGCTCCTCTTGTGTGTGTGCCATGTCCTGGCAAATTACCTGTGTGTAGTCACTCCTCCCTCAGCAGCTGGGGCATACAGCAATAAAATCTGTCTGCGTTTCAGACAGTGCTGTTTTCAGGTTCATCTATTCCCTGTCCTAGCTGGTGATCCCTGGAGAAGAAGGATATAGTAATGATGGGAGGGTAATAAATATTCAGGTTGTTTACAGTCTATGAAGATCTGTCCTGCCCTTCACACCCATCACGTACACTACGCCATGGGTTAGCCAGTCTCAGGAATGCACGTTAGAAACCACCCCTGGGTTGTGTTCTTTGGGCTGCAGTGATACTTGGGCACTACTCAAATTGTTGAATACCTGAAACCTCAAAACTTAGAGCTCTTACTGGCTTCTGGATAGGCCCACTGGCCTAGCCCACATCCAGACACAAAGCCGTGTCTATCCTCTGGTTTGCAGACAGGATTTTTTTTCCCAGCAGTTTGAAGGTAGACTCAGGTCTGGCAGCCTGCACAGCCTATTAAAAAACAGCCTTATAAAATATGAGCTAGGAAGCAAAACTCAGCGCCGTAAGAGAAAGAGGAGGAAACCACCAATTAGGAACAGCTCCCGAGGGGATGTTTCCTTAGGAGCCAAGAGGCACTCTGCCAACAGGGCTTTTGGAACGGCATGAGGGTGGCTGGGGAGGGCAGAACCAGGGGTACCTGCCTTGCACAGAGCTTTACTGCACTCAGGAGGGCTGGTCCTGCAGCACAGGAGCTACTACCCCTGAAGCAAAGCAGCAAGGGATTGCACCCTGGCTGGGCAAGGACTAGCACCCAGGAGTGGGGAGGAAGAGCAGGAGGAGCACCGGGAAGGTACAGCCCTCCTTAGCCTACGGCAACCAGCTAGCAATGAGGAATTCCTTCTGCCAGAAAGCAGCTTTGCCAAGGTGCAGCTGGGAGCAGCTTTCAAAGCTCTCCTGATAGCCAAGCTTCCCACACAATGACAAACACGTGCCTGACCACAGGGCTGCTGCAGGCAGGCAGAGGCTCTGTGGCCCTGCAGTGAGCAGAGAGAGGTCCCCTTGTGAACAATGAATGCACAGCTGATGTCCAGCTCCAGAGATGGCCTCTTACACCACCAGGTATAGGTTGGTAGAAAAAAAGGACACAAGGTCTGAGCTTTTTAGTCAGTGCATCCTTCTGGCGGTTTGGGAAATGCTGGGGGATTATTGTTTATGTCTTGGCCCGTGGGGCTGTGGTGGCTCTGGAGTCAGGGTTGTTGTCTGTTGGTGGTATCAGAGCGTGGTTGGCGGTGGGGGCAGCACTCACACTAAGCTGCATTGAGACATCGAGGGCTGAACAACCAGGATGTGGCTGGTGGACAATGTGCTTTCTGCTGGAGAGAAGTGGCTTTCATTTGCTCAAGTCTATCTTGTTCTTCAGCTTTTGTGGAGATGACAGCTGCTTACCAGCTTAGGAACCTGCTTAGGCAATGGGGTCTGGGGGATGATGAGGTAAAATACTTGCTTGGGGCCACTGGGTGCTGCCTACAGGGACTGTCCATGACCTGTGAGGAGAAGGGCCTCCAGTGGGCAGCCTGAAGCACCTGAAATCCCATCTGCTTTTTGGGGTGCCAGTGGAAGCCTTTTAGGAGATTTAGGCCCTGTTTTCTCAGCAATTAAGTGGCTCATTAACTGGCTTCCCGACAGTTTTTAGTATCTGTGGTCACCACTCACTATCCTGTAGGGGTTCAGCACTTTGCTTCAGCTCTTTAACAACTGGATATGTGCTTTGGGACAGCAGCTCAGCTGTCCTCACTAATCTGCTGAGTGAAAGGATACATGAGCAGGGTTTCAGGTCAGACCTGCCAGGCACGGGTCACTGCAGTGGCCACCCAGAGCACTGTGGGCAATGTGGCACAAAGTATTTTGAAGACGCTGTGTGAGAGCTACTTAAATATTTGCTTAGATTGAAGCAGGGACTGAGATCTCAGTCTTTAGTGTCCCAGACATTTTTCCCATCCTGCAAGTTTCTGTGTGGAAGTGGTCTCCCTCTTCCCAAGGAGCTGTTTCATGTTGTGTAAGGGATTCACTATTCATTTGGTGAGGGATTTGAGTACAGGCCTCATCCTGGCAGAGGAAACACAGCAGTGTAATGATTCAGTGTCGCTGGTCCATTTGATGCAGACCATGAATCTCGGTCTCCTGCATCCTTCTTGCTTACCTAACTTTGACCCATGTGATCTGTTGGCCCTGATAAATTTCCACAAAGCTCTTCATTTCCAGTAAATTGATATTTTTTTCAATTAAAAATACCAGCAAGAAAACGTGCTGAGAAATATCAGGTAAGATCCAGTCCAGACATGTCAATCTTCCACCCAGAAAAGACTCTGTATCAGAAATTATCTTGCAGCAGATGAATTTCATGGGGAAAAAAATGCACTGCAAAGTGTCCAGTAAGCCTTTTGCCTACTAGTACATGCAAGTGAAATAAAAAACCCCAACAAAATGGATCTTTAGTTTGACACACCAGGTAACAGAAATCAGGCTGTGTAATATTTTCTGCCTGACTACCCTTATCTAATATGAACAGCATGGTGAAAAGGGAGACAAGGAGTGGATAGAATTTAGAAATATGTCTTCTGAGTCACTGCAGAGTGAACAGGAAGTCCTGATGATTCAAGATTTGGCACTTTCCCCTGCTGAACCCAATGGCACATCCTAGTACTAGGAGAAACTAGGGTGTAGGAAGTGCAATCTTTTGGCTGAGATAACAGACCTGTAATCTTCCTCTTAATCAATAAGGAGTTCAATGCTATTTTTCATAGGAAAGTAAAGCCCTGTTCATAGTATCCTGACGTAGTGTAAGTCTTCACCATCTCACTTTCCAAAATGTCATGAAATCTCTCCTCATTTCAAGCATATCTTGCTCTGTGATAATGTACACATACATCAATTTGTTAGTCTATTGGAGGAGCTCATTATCTTGCTCATTAGGACAAGTTATGTTTATCTTCTTTATTGTGTTACTTCTAGCTTTCATTTTTCTCTGGTTTTGAAGTGTTGAGATGCAGAGCCACTCTCATTGGCTATTTGTGGACAACACCATTGTTCGGTGTGCGCATTTTGCTCCAGGTAAAGTCAAATCTGTGCTCATTTTAACTTCCTTTTGGAAAGCAACATTACTGGGAGAAAGCTTCTTGTGGTTCTGGTCTGCTTAATGGATTCTGTGGACCAGTGTGGGATGTGAAAATGTTAATTTATAATGGCAACCATTATTCTTTCTCTGCTATTTACTTTTTGAGCAGTGCTCTCTGTTGTGCTTCTCCAGCTGTCTCTCCTCCTCTCTCTTTCTCCTCCTTTCCCTTTCTTCTCTGCCCATCCCACTTGCCCACTGTCCAGGTACCTTTGGGGAAGCACAGAGGTGTGTACATCCAAAATCCTTCTGTGACTTGTTGGTAGTATTCCAGCAGTGGTGAAAGCCTTACATTTCATAGCCAACTCAACAAAAAGGATGGGCTCTGCATGGATGACTCATTTCATTTCCCTTAGCCTATAGCAGAATCAGCTGAAGGATTTCCAGTTGGTTGCTCCTTTAGGCAGGGTGTCTTGCTGTAAGTGTGTTGCAATTGCATACATAGCAGCAGTCATGGTTGTTGCACTGGTGAGCTAAAGAGGGCACTTGAAGCTTTTGAGCAGCAAAGATAGACTCCCAAGAAAGAACTAACATGTGGAAACCATGCCGACCATCTCCAGCTTGCTGGCTGTTCTGGGCCTCATCCCCATTGCCTCTGCCAAGCCCGGCCATAGGAATGATGTCAGTGAGTCGCTCTGTGGGGTTCTGGAGAGCAGTGAATGGCACCCAGTGAAGTCAGTGATGATATTTCCAGTCCTGGGGGTTACACAACCATGGGTTGACCCTGTGCATGTTCTGTTGGATGCAGATCTGGCAGCAGGACCCCCTCAGCTCCTTGAATACAACTCATTGTACCTGGGAACAGAGCCAAGGGCGAATGAGGGAGACATCAACTGGTGTCAATTCCACCTGCATGTCTGCTTTGCAACGCAGGTTTTTGTAAATACATTGTCTGTGGCTTTGCAATCTCTGCTTATTTTTTTGCTGCATGAAGAGGCCCATGTGGGAGCTGAGGCCACCCCTAGGACCACTGGCCCACTGTGGCCAAGAAAATTTTGGAAATGCTAAATCTATCAGCCACTGGGCACCAGCAGCCATCTCCCATGCTGCTCCTCATGACTGAACAGCAGTGATTGCCATGGGTCCTGCAGCAAGAAGGGCAGCAAGTCTATGCTCATCTTCCTAAGCAGCCACCCAGTGTCTGGTGCACTCTGGCTGCATCTGCTGCAATGTGTAAATGCCAAATGGAGGAGGCTTTAAGATCAGACAAAGATTTGAGGAGAAAAAACCTTTATATTAGAGGAAATTTTACTGTACATTCAGCTTGGGTCAAACACTCTTCCTCCCTCCTTCTACGATGGAGATACACGACCTCAGATCCTCCTGGCATCGAGCTGGGCATGAGCTGAGGACCCTGTGTCCATGACTTGAAGGGGCCGTGTGTATGGATGAAGTTAGTCCCACTTTTTGCTTTATCCCTAGGTGCCTCCACAGCCCCTGCTGGGTTCAGTGGGTGGAAAAAAACCTCTTCCAAATACTAGTGCCAAACAACCAGAGAAAGACTCCAGAGCTTCCCTTCCAGCATTAAAGATGAATTGACCTAATAGATGAAGCAGGCCCCTGGAAGGCAGGACTGCTGAAATCATGTCCTAGCAGCAGGAGGGGTTGAGGTTAGGTGGCCAGGAGAGTGGATGAGGAGCCAGGATTCATAGGCTGTAGCTTTATCCTTAATGGAGAGTCTTTTTCTGATTGTGGTGGCAGAGAACTTGGGTCAGGACTGATCAGTATTATGGACAAGCCACTCAGAAGCTTTGTTTGCCTTCGATTCTTGTCTGGGTTCATTCAACTTTTGTCTGATGCCAGATCCAATCCCACTCCTTTCCCTTTGAAATGGTTTTCTGTTACTGGTGTAAAGGAGAAAAAAATGACTTAATCATCTCACTGAGTAAACAGTTCCCACTCCATCCTCAGGAAACAAAAGTTGAAGATTGATTTTCCTCAGGACCCACGGCAGATGAATCAGAAGGCTGGGCTTTTTGTGTGTGTGTCTGAGGTAGGCTGACAAGAACAAGTGAGCCAAATGGAGACGGCAGAAATGGCGTCAGATGGTGGCACCTCCGTGCGCTGGGAAAGCACCGTATGCTGGATGTGAACACAGCTGAGGAGGAAGGACACTTCCAGCTCTGGGCCTCCGGATAGTTCAGCTGTTGAGTCAGATGAGTCTGGGACTCTACAAAACAGTGAGGGGGCAAGGGTGAGCAAAAAGCCAAGAGCGTGTGTGTGCAAGAAGGACGTTTCACCTCTGGCAGCAGGCCAAAGGAGCGGTTACTGCAGCCCTTGGAGATGCTTCCACACACGCGTGCTGGCTTGCACACACACTCTCACTCACTCACACTACCACTAACAGCCCAGGGAGGCTGCTCCCAGAGGCCAGCCCTGCTTCACACGGGTCCCTGTTAATGACCAACATCTGGTGAGGTAACTGGGGTGGAGAGACAGCTGGGGCCATTGAGCCCTTCCGCTGGCAAGGAATGAAGGGGAGGGCTGAGGGCTGGGCTGGGGTGGGCTTCACTTCTCTAAAAGAAGCCTGTGAACACTCACTCCTGCTTCCTCTGTGGAGAGCAGAGGTTGAGCAGTTCTCCACTTTCATGTTTTGTGTGTTAAAGAGCTGCTGAAAGACAATCATGTGAAACCCCCAAACCAAAGGTCCCTAGCTGTGCCAGACCATAATAACTAGGGCAAGTTTTGCCAGCCCAGCCTGATTTTCCCTGGTTTTTAGCTTTGATGCACAGCATAGGAGCACAGATATCCTCAATATATCCTGTAAAGAAGAATTTGTTATCCTGATGAAAGGATTTTTCAACACGGATGTGGGCTGTTTACAGATTTGGGTTTGTCTGACCTTACTGTTGGCAAAACTGGGGAGGAGGCAGCATCTATCCCATAGCCCTGCAGTAGCCCTCCCCACAAAAAAGCAGTGGTGTTTTGGCCCCCAGGGAGGAGTGTTCACTGGTATGAACTGGTGGGTGATGGTGATGCTGCTAGAGGGTGTGTGGGTTTGCCCTGCTGCTGCCTGAGTTGGTCCTGTGCCTTGTGTGCTCCCCAAGGTCTGACATTAACTGAGGTGGAGTAGACGATGCACTGGTAGGGAAAACTTTGCATTTTTTAAACTACAGCCATTCTTCATCTAGAAGGATTCCCCTGCCAAGCTGGGCGGTCACCTCCTCCCTGCTCCTTAGCAGCTGCACCCCTTCTCACCCCTGGAATTTATCTCCAGGGGCCTAGTCTGCTCACACCTTGCCCAGTCTGGAGAATCCCAGTCCTCCCCACTGGAGCTCCAGGCAACAGAAACCCTCCCCTGTGTGTCAGCCTGCCTGAGCATGGACTGCAGCTACCCCGAGACAGTGCTTAGCAAACATACCAAAGGCTTTCTGGGCATCAGAGAGGTGATACTATCCAGCTCTGCTGTTATCATTGCCTCCTCCTTGGGTGTACAGGAGGGCTGTCAGAGGTGGGGAGAGAGAGATGGACGGTATGGAAAGGCAAAGGAAAGAGAAAAGTTTTTTTATGAGCGAATTTTGGAGGGTCTCATCTCTGCCTGTCCAGCATGGGACTCCTGAGGAATGAGGCCTCATTTCCTGTAGCTGAGCATGCCTGTGCTTCCTGCTGGCTGCACCTGCTGGAAGATGCCCTGCCTGACATGCCACTGAGCTGAGGATCTGGGGAGAATGATGGAGCAGTTGGGGCTGGGAACGGTGTGTGGTGCTAGGCCTTGGGAGCTGAGCCTCACCAGCATCCTTCTGCCTCTCATCATCTCCCTAACATTCACCCTGCCTGTAAGGCACTGGTTGGTAAGGGCTAGAATGAACACTGGAGTATCTTTTGTCCCAGGAATCACCTCAAACTGGAGGTCTCCCCAGACTGGGGTCAGCAAGGCCAGATTGTGCCCTCGATCTCCGGCTTCCAGGTTGAGTGTGGGACCACAGAGGAAGGCTGAGGTTAGAGTTTGGCTATGGATCTAATTACTCCCCCAGATGTGTGTATGCATGTCACAACATCACCAGACACAGTCCGCACGTCCCCAGTTGCTCACCAGTGAGTCACGACAGACTGGAAAAATACAATCCCACTCTGATGCCGCGACAGATCTGTGAGTGCTCTCTAGTAATACGTGAGTAGTGTATGTGAGCAGCCAGCAGGGACAGTCAGCATCTGACGTTGCTAGCTTGAAGAGTGGGATGTTTACTGTACGGCTGTGTTGAGTTCAACGGGGAATGACTCAGGGCAGACCTTCAAGACATGCTTGAGGCTCTTTTGGAATGATGCTCATCAAGTTCTGAAGACACCCGCTTGACCTCCCTCCCCTTCCCTTCAAGCCCATCACACAAGCATTGGGCAATCAAAGCCCTAAATCACAGGTATTGAGGAAACAAGGGAAGTCCTGTTTTATCATGAGACATTTCTGCTAAGAGGGAAGGAATTCATCCTGGTGGGTGTTTGGGGAGAAGCACTCTCTGGAGTTTGACCTATCTGGGGCACTGTGATGAGCTAGTGAGTGAGTTGGTGATCGGGGAAAAGCAATGCCTCTCCACCATCCTCCCTCCTTACTGGGTACTCCTATGTAGTGGCATCCAGACACAAATTCCTGCTGAGTGGGATTCTCCTTTGAGACAGGACCAGCCAGCTCCTGTCTCAAAGGCTGAGAGGGGGCACCAGCTCCTTGCTCCCAGTTGGAGGAATAGACCATACAGCACACATAGGCTGGCGATTCCTCCCCTCTTAGGAAGCTCTGGATGCTGCCAGTGCTGTCAGATGTGCACAGCTGGGTCACAGATATGCTGCTGTGGGGGACACTCACAACATGCCCAGGTCTTTGCTGGGATCAGGAGAGATCCCACAGTGATCTGAAGTGCAGGCGAGAAACTGAATATTCCTGGGTTCTGTGGCCTTTTCTTCAAAGGCCCATCTGTGGAAGGAGCCAGTGCTGACCCAGATGTGGGACCAGAAGGAATGTTCTTTAAGCCTTTACATGTCACCCCTTTGCACTTGCATACTTAAGAGTTGGACAGCAAGGAGAAGATGGTCTGGTCTCCTACTGTGTTGGACTTGGAGGACTGGAGAGGCAGAGCCTCTGCCTGGTGAAGGGATGGATCCCAGACATGATCAGCTGCTGGAAACCCATTCTATGGCCTGTGGCATTTATATGGAGTAGTTAGGAGGCTGCAGGGTGTTGCTGGGGTATAGTGCCGTGGCTAAGGTTGCTGCACCACTGTTCTCTCCCCTTGGCCTTCCCAGGCAGAGGAGACAAGGCAAGACTTCAGTGAAGAGAAAGGGAAGGGAGCTAGGTGGACATTCTGACAAGCCCTTGGGGGCACTGAGCTGCCATGAGCAGCAAGGAGTTTGGTGCTGCTCTGTGTCCCCCTGAGATGGACAATTCTAACTCTCTGGCTCTGCATCTCTGATCAGCTTGACCACAAGTGCCAACTGTTTGCCTTCAACTATCATATCCTACCAGCCACTACTTCTTCCTTGGCACTGATTCCTGTCTCTTATTGTTTGGATTCATCCACCGCCAAAAGCAGGTCATGGAATAATAGAATTACAGATTCACAGAATGATTCTGGTTGGCAGGAAACTTAAAGATCATTTAGTTCCAACCCCCCTGCCATGGCAGGGACAGCTTGCTCAGAGCTCCATCTAGCCTTGTCTTGGATACTTCCAGGGATGGGATGCTGAGTCTGTGTGAGCCGCATTAGACTCCAATGCGGGTGAGAGCCTCAGTATCAGACCTCCAGCTGGAAAGCACTGCAAGCCAGACCCACATGGTCGGTTTGGCATCTAAACTGCTGTTGAAAATAACTCGCTTGTCTGAGGTGAAGCTCTGTGGTATCTCATCTGCTCGGGTCTGCTGCTGGAGGACAAGACTAGGTCCTGTTTCAGGGAAATGATGGAAGACAGAATAGTATAGGAAAGACATGAAGCTGACACAGAGATCAGAGGAAGCTTAAAAGCACCTGGATCCAAAGAGTTGGCATCAAACTCATAAACCCCATGTGAGAGCATAGCAAGAGACATGTTCCTGGGTCAGCTCCTGACCCTAAAGTTTTGGGTAAGAGCTTTCTATGGCTTGACACTCTGCTGAGGTGCTGAGCACTGGGCTGATGGCTCAAGGGTGAATTTTACTGTAGTCTCAAACAATTTGTCAAGTGACTAGTGTAAAGTGTCTCTCTTCCTCAGGATCACGACACTTCATCTTGTGGGGCTGCAGTCACAGGTTTGAGGGTTTGGTGGCTATATAAGCAAACAGCAAGAATAAGCCCCCGAGTGAGACCCAAATAGCTGCTGATGGGTATCCAGGGACTGACCTGACTGGTGTGTTTTGTCCTTTTATATCCAGGTCTGTCCTGAGCATCTGGACTCAGACAATGGTAAATGAGAAAAGAGGAACCTGGGAAATGTGGGAGGGGTCAAAAAAGGTGGCAGGAGACAGAGATGGCTTAGACTGGCACTGGGGTGAACTGATAGCATTATGGGTTAATCCTTAGCAAAAGGGAACAGAAGCTCGCAATGCTGAAATATCCTCCTCCCACCGTGGTGCCTCAGGCTCAGAGCCAGAGGATGTGCTAGGACTGTTTCTAGCTTGGTTGTCTGCATCATGGATGAGTTTCCAGGTGCGTTACTGGGTAGGAGTGGATCAGGCTGCTGGGTTAGAGCAGTTGGTTTAATGCTCTCTCCACTGGTTATTAGGTTGTTGCAGAGTCAAGGTGGCGTGTCAGGCTCTGGGAGCTTTGGTGAGACCACTTGTGAGGGCAGGGGGCTGTGTTTAACCCTGCACGTGGCTGAAGTCTGTGGAGACAGCCCCATTTCCAACGCCGAAAGGGACTGCGGTTTTCTGCCGGCATGAATGGGTCTGTGTCTGCACGGGAAGGACGGAGGCGGGAGCTGCACGATGCTATTCCTTACGCCTCCCGAGCGAAGGACGAGACAGGGAGAGGTTTCCCCCGCGTCTGTGACGCTGGCGCGTTCCCCAGCCCGAGGCTGACGCCGGGCTGGCGAAGCTGCTCTGGGTCACAGGGTGTCTGCACGCTGCTTCCCAAGGCACACAGCAGAGTCAGCCGTGCGCCCGCACGTCAAATGTCCGTCCGGCCACCTGCCTCTGAATCACAGCGCTCGGGTCCTGGCTGAGAGCGGGGGGATTTCCCAGCGCCCAGCACAAGGGTTTGCGTGCGGAGAAGCCTCCTTGCAGGCAGCTGGAAATCGTCTCCAAAGGCACATTCCTGGAAAAGCCAGGGCTGACAATGTCGCTGAGTGGGTGGAAGTCCCTGAGGACTTCGCTGTGTTTTGTGGGTTCTGCCCCTGCAGTAAGCACGGGGGCAGAAGGTGCTGGCCTTGCTGCACCCCCTGGTGAGGGGGTCTTTTTCTCAAGTGCTTCCTTATATTTTCCTCCAGTTCAGGGTATCTCCAAAGCCATCTCCCTCCACAAAATGGACAAGTCCTGACACTTACGTGGCTGAGCGGGGGCATAAAAAGCTGTGGGTTACTGGGGCTGTGACACCCTGACAGGGATCAATGGAACCCCTTTGATGGGGGTTTGCTTGCCTGGTTGCTCTCGGTGTGGGCTGCAGGATGATCAGAGTGAGTGTGGGACGGCTTTGCTTGCTGTTTCCCCACAAGGATGCTCCTTCCCTGGCCTCGTGCCCACTCCTTCCAGTGCTGGGCACTCTTTCCCTGAGTTTCCCAGGGGAGAAACTGCTTTCATATTTCTTGTGCTTCCATAGCATGTAGCTGATGTGGGAGATGCTGGGGTTCCAGTTAAGACATTGTGGCAGCAGGGACCTGTCTGAATGTGATTCTTTGGGCATGTGAGTGGAGGGTGCCCACCACATCCCCTGAGCTGCTTCTCACTCACTGCCCGTGAGGAGAGAATATTTTAGCATCAGCCAGGCATGGATACCAAACATGCAGCTGGCAAAAGCGCAAATATTTTGGCTACCCCAACACATCTGTTTAGAAGCAGCTCAACCCCAATTTTAAACAAAATGGGGAAGAAAATACATTAATTGAAGCCATGTCCTTAGGAACGCAATCCCTTGGCTGGGGCCCAGCAATGGCAGCCTCGTTGGGAGATCATGTGTCACACAGCCGAGACAATCTCCCTGGGTCTGTTGTGAGCCCCTTGTGCTGCTTTTGGGCGGCTCACACATGTCCTACAGAAGCTGAGGGAAGCTGTACCTGGCTGTGTGAATGCATGGCACTCTTGCAGGAGTACATACTCTGGAAGCATCACACCTCCCACAGCAGCATCCTGTTTCTTGGGAAGGAGTCAATGTCAGGGGTTGACTGCTCCTGTTCTGCTTCATCTTTTGAGGGAAGGATCCAACCCTGGGAGATCCTAAAAAAGATCAACTGTTTTCCCAGCAGCCCCTGGCTTCGTGTGTGGGACGTGGATTATTAGATTGGGAACAGCTGATCCAAAGTCTGTTGGCAAATCCATGAAGAGTCAGTGAAGCTTAGACACTACTCTCCTGATAGCCTCCTTTAGTTGACCTCAGACCTTGTTAATCTCTCAGAGGCAAGCCTGGAAAAATAGCTTAAGACGGGAAATTGGTGTGTGGAATGAAAAAGGGAGATTCCCAAGCTTCTCATCTGCTTCTCCAGTGAGCTCTGCAGCCCTTCCTGAGCTCAGTGGTGTTGCAGGTATCTGGGATATTTAGATTGAACTCACAGGTGAGGAATGCCTGCACTGTGGTTGGGGCAACATGCCCAACCCCACTGATACACTGCTGCCAGGATGGTGGCTGCTATGTTACCCAGTGCCCCATGTGTCCCACAACACTGCTGTCCTTCTACCCATCTACTTCCTTACAGCGGAGGCAGCACAACCTGTCCAGCTGCCCCAGTTTGGTATGTGGAGGTCTGTGGGAAGTGCTGGAGGGAGGCCAGCCCCCCCCGACTACTGCAGCAGGGGGCTCTCCTCTCTCTTGCAGCAGAACAAAACTCATGAGCTCAGGGGTCGCTGGGGTTTGGAAAGGAGGCTGGAGACGCCCAATGTACAGAAATAGGGATAGGGAAGGAACCAGCTGCCCCACAGCCCATGGGGTGCCCACACTGCAGCACTCAGCATTGGGTGAAGTCCTGAGGGAGAGGCCCTGGCTTCCCAGCAGGGCTGTACCGAAGACCCACTGGATGCCCCTTAAGTGGCAATGCTTGGTGGTGTCATTGGGTCTGTCCAAACGTCGACTAGGGTTGGCATTCCCATGGGCTCCCTGTCCATGCTGGAATTGGCCATGCTCTGACATGGAGAAAGGCAATGGTTAACAGCTGTGCCATCATTATTCTTACACAACCTCCTTCATAGTATGCAGCCAGCCTCCGGGATATAATAAGTACTAATGTCCTGGGCAGAGGCGATGGGGGCAGGGAGCGCCTCAGAGGAAACCCTTGGCTCGTGTCAATCAGCACAACTTTTTATTTTACAGATCACACTGCAGAGCACTTCCAAGTATGAACAAACCTAAATGAAGACAGCTGGCAGAGGCTCTTGTCATCTAATTCCTTCCAGATGTGTGGTCATATGCTGCAGTTTCTGACTAACGACATCCCAGAGGAAAGCCCTGGAGATGCGGCAGCGATGGGGTGGGTGAGGGGCATGCCAGGAACCTGTTGGTGGGCTGGCAGCACTGACTCCCCAGGAGCTGCTGTCTGGAGACCCTGGGGAGGGGCCTTCTGCTCTCCCCCTCTTCCCCCTGCCATCAGCAGGGCTCAATGGGTGGCACACGGCTGCCTCTGCTACGCTTGGGCACCCAGGCAGCTCTCCACAGGTGGGTAAAGCTACTTAATCCAAGAGCTGTATCCTGCAGAGATAGCCACTTTATGGCCTGGAAGCCAAAAAAACCGCACTTAGTAGCGTTGTGCTGGAGCAAATCAGCAATGTTTTCTGATAATGAATTGAGGTTGAAGCGTTTATGCTGCTTCCCGCTTGCGAGCCCATTCAGATCTCTCTGCGGGATGCCTCTGTCTGCCGCAGAGATGTCTGAGAAATCAGTCTGGGTGGGAAGATTTGTAAATCCTGCCGCCTCCTCCTGAGATATCTGCCCTGCATGTTCCCATTTTATGTTCCTGCACAGCCTGGATTATATTAGAGCTGTGCACAGTCTCCAGTGGGTTTAGTTTTCTCACCCCCCTGTGGGGGAGACAGTGCTAGTTTGATGACCTGGGGCTTAGGAGATGCTCAGTGGCTTGGACATGGGGCAGGAACTGGGGGGGACCAGCCCTTCTGACTGCAGGTGGGAGATCCTGTCTTCTCAGAGTATTGCCTCCTTCACATGGTCTTTCAGAAACTGCAGCCCACCTGGGGCCAGGCTTGCTGCTTTAGGAAGAGGAGTCATTTTCGGTCTACCCGTAGTCCCTGTTCTCCCCTCTTCCTCTCCACACCTTTGCAATTAACCTCTGAACTCTGGCTAATCCCAGGATTAGCACGTCATGGGCTATTGGTTATGTCTTCCAACACCCTTTCTGTGTCCCAACATCCTGACAAACTTGCAGGGGGGTCCGGAAAGCCAGGTTGCCCCTGAGAAGGGAGGAGACTTGTAAAGAACGCGCGATGTCAGGAGCCTGAAGGGTGGTGAGAGATAATCTGGGGGTCACCTGTGACTGATAATGATCTCCCAAAGCTTGGGACCAGGGTGGAGGGGCGCAAAGAGTCTGAGGGGCTGTGGCAGCCACTTCAGCCTCCCTACCTTGGCCCCTTCTGCCAGGCAGTATGGGCTGCATACGAAAGGAAAATCCTGGTGGGCTTTCAGTGAAGGTGTAAATATCTCCTCTGGCTGCAGGCAGGCTGCAGGCAAAGAAGCAGCTTGTGGCTTTGGTGCAGCGTCTCCTCCAGGACTTACTTCCTCTTGAGGGTGTCCTTGGGCAAAGGGAGAACTTGCTCATGGGGTTTATTCAATATCAGTGCTTGAGATGCACTCCAGGTCTGTGGGGGAGCTTTCTTCTCCCTTCTCAGCCCTCCTCTGCCTTGCCTATGCCTCCCTGGGGGCACTTCACAGCCCCCAGATGACTGATTTTCAAAGAGAGCCCCGGAGAGATTCACATTTAACCTAACAGAGGCAGTGAAGTGACCTCTGTCACTTCTCCCTCAAGATGAAAACTCCCAGCCGTGATGAAGCATTAGGCAGTACAGTCAATTTAGCCATGAGAGCTGCTTTTTACATCCAAGACATCCAGCTGTGTAATGGACCACACAGTGGAAATAATAGAAGTAGCGAGGGACTCATGCTGGGGTTGGCCCAAAGGAAAACAAAGACTACAGGGGAAAGCCTCATAGATAGTGGTCAAGACATGCTGAAGGGACCCTGGTGCCTGTTTCCCTTACCTGAGGGGTTTGTCTCTGGCTTTGAGTGCCTGTTAACTCCCTTGCCTTAAGTGCCTGTGCTCTCTCCTTCTCATGTAACTCCATGAGTTTCTCCAGAACCCTGGGCTGGGGGGAGAACAATGAGCCCAGTTGCTGGAGCAATTCCTTGCCACACTGGCAAGGTGCTGGGGGGCTGAGCCTGGTGGGTGCTGCCTGGAGGAGAGAAAACTCCTGGAAAGGCACCAGCAGTGTGGGCTGCAGGTTTCCTTTCTCGCTGGGGCAGAGGAGCAGCACTTTCTCCTGCTTCCACTGTGCCCCAAATGGCACAGTGGAAATGGGAGGGGAGCTGCTCCCTGGAGGCCGCCTGGGAACGAGGAGGTCAGCATGAGCTGGCAGTTTGTTTGTTTGCACCTCTCGTTACATGCTGGGAGCGGGACTGAGGGCAGATGCAGACACACTCAAGAGGAAGTGGGCAATAAGCTCATGTCCCTGCCGTACCATATGCTGTGTGTGTACAGGGTGTTTGGTTTCCTATTGATCCCATCCAGACATAGTTGGCACAGAAGATGCAGAGACGTGCTTTGTGATTTCCTTAAGCTGAAGGTTTCCCTGCCTCTTTCTTCCACTCGCAGCCAGGTTTGTGTGTGAGGCACCTGAAGTGGCGAGCCGCTGCGCTCTGCCCCAGTACTGGCTGTGTTTGTAGGGAGGTGGGCTGGTGGCTGTTTGTCTCAGGAGTGACTCAGGCTGATGAACCCAATCCGGCCAGGCACAGGAGCACCTCTTTGGAAGGCGCCTTTTGCTCCTGGGACCCAGTCTGGCCCTGCTGCTGGTGAGCTCTCTGCTGGATGTGGAGGGTCAATGCGTAGGGCAACACGTACTAACTGGACACAGGACAGTGGTTTCCAGCTCCAGTGACCACAGCATCACCTCATCTGGGATGTCCCAGTCAAACCCATTACAACGATGATGGCCCAACTGCAGCCGTGCTCTGACATGCATCAGACTGATCCATGAAGGCCCAGCCTCCCACAGTCCATGGCAGTGTTCCTTTCTCTGGTGGCTCTGCTCCCTGCTTTGGCTTTTCTTCCTCTGTCCCTCAGTTCCCTCCTCAGCTTCTGCCTCTTACCTGGGCTTCCTTTATTCCTGGAGCAGTATATCATCCTGCCTAGAGATGGATCTTCTGCCGCAGGGGCTTCACCTGCATGAAATGGCCATTTTGTCCATGAGCTGCTAGTGAGGGAACAAGCAGGGGAATCCACATGAGGACAGGACCATTCTGAGGGCTGATGCTAGGAGGTACTGACCCTACACTGGGGCATGCTGAATTGACTTTTTCTACCTGGAGGATTTTACTGGCAGGCTGATGTACTCCAGGTGTCATGGAAAGTAGAGCATCACATCATGCTTTGCTGAAACAGCACATACCCTGTGAGAGATGCCAACTCTGAGCATCTGAAGGATGAAGCGCTGTGGTATGAAGAGATGTGAGGGCTATGTTGGAGCATTCCTTCTGCTGTGACCTGGGGGGAACCTGCCAGAGTGGGAAGGATAAATCAGTGGAGCCCTTCCCTCAAGTTGTACAAGTTCACCTGAGCAGAAAGACGCCAAAAAAAAAAAAAAAAGGAACTGCTAGAGAGCAGCTGAAGTCAGAGACAGGTGAAGACTAGTAAGTAGTGCAGGAGAGCCATGATATCCAGTAATGAAGCAGGACAGCTGTGGGGAGGAGAGGCATGACACAGATGAGAAGGCTGGACTTCAGGCAGCATTTATGAGTCCGTGGAACCTTATCCCCAGGAAGGAGCTGGCTGCTCCCTGTTTGCATTGGTTTCAGTCACGCTTTGGCTCCCAGCTGGAGAATGGACTAGAAAGAAATCGGTGGTACTTTCCCATCTTCTCACCCTTCCTGGCAGTGGTGGTGAAGGGAGTACCAGGGAGGGAGTTTAGGAAATAGAGTTACAAGGTGCAAGTACCTCTGAGGACAGCCAGCCCTGCCCTGTCTGATTTCTGTGATATCAAGGTGTGCACCCTGAGCCTCTGAGCAATGCTTTGTTTGTAAACACTTGTTAAAAAAACATTAAAAAAATAAAAGACTTTTGAGATTATTTTGGTCTTGCCACATCACCAGGTGCTGGAAGAGCTCTGGCTGCCCACAGAGCAGGACTTGGGTAAGCCTCAGGCATGCCACTGAGGATTCCCTGGTTTCAGGGAGGAAAACTTCTGGGAAGAAGCACCACCAGCTTCTGTGAAATGCTTTCATTCATTGCTGTCCAGGCGGGAACTGATCCTGGCAAAAAGTGGCGAGGGGATGTGTTTCATTCCCAGCAGGGGCTGGTTTTGATCAGAAATGATCTGGCACTGGATCTCGGCAGGACTGATAACTGCAACCTGCTGCCCTGAGCACCGCTTGGCCCTGAGGAGGCTCACTTGTGTTTGCATTTGGAAAGGCCTCCCGTGCTCCCAGCAGCTCACAGTTGAATGGCTTCCAAGGCGGCTTACTTTTTTCTCTTTTTATCACCATTATTATTTTTTAATAAAGTTCCCTGATTAGCTTCTGAGGCTTCGTGGTAAAGTGATCTCAGAATTAATTTCCTCTCCTTGGCTACTCACAGTGGTTTTCAAGCCAGCTCAGCACTGCTGCAAAGTGAGACTAAGCATGGTGACTCCCAGCAGGCTGAGAGGAAGCCCAGGACACTGACTCTGTCCTTATGCCACAGCACTCTTTGGGAAATACCACATGGGCCATGGGGTGAGGGAGAGCAACGGTGTACGTGCGGAGTGTGGTATGGGGAGTGCAGTATACACCCAAGGTCATCTCCTTGACTTCATTCTCCTCTGCATCTGCTGTAAGGCTTTTCTCCACTCCTCAGAAAGCACTGTTTATTAACATCAGTTGTGTTATTAATAACAGTAATTAAAACATCGGCAGTAATACCAATGCATAGTGTTAGTTGCTATTTGCAGAACTGAGAACAGAAGGAACCAAGTCTGCATAGAGAGAAGACATTGCAGATGCCATGAGCTCTTCTCTTTTTACCATCTTCTCTGTCTTTTCCCCCTCTACAAAGCCAAGAAAAAGCTTTTCCTGCTCTCCTTTAGGTGCTGGGGCTGCAGAACACCAGAGCTGTGGGGCCCCACAGGGAAGGCAGGTGGATTGTAGAAGCCCAGGCTGGGTTGCACATGAGTCCTGGCTTGGCAAACACCACAGTGACAAACAAAGCTGACCTGGGAGAGCACTTCCAGCATATCCCTGGTCACTGAAGAGGACAGGACAAGTTCAAGGCTCATTTGTCCAGAGTCCAAACTGAGTGGGGTGGAAGCAGTGGTGTGAGTGGATCAGAGAAGTGGAGAGGGATGAGCAGAAGAAACTTTGGGTTCCTTACTGAGAAGCCTTAGCCAGCCTTACCCATAGCCACTGGCAGACAGAGGGGACATCCTGGTTTAGGGTGAGCAACAGACAATGAACTGAAAGGGCAGGCATGCCCCTGGCCTCGTTGCCCTGTTGGGGCATACAGAGCATGGCCACTGGCATTTTCCTTCACAGTGTGGTGAGGCAGATGCACAGACAGGAAGGGAACATACCTTTGCTGGAAAACATAATGTATTAGGGTCAAATGCTGTAGTGGCTGGGCTTCCCAGAGAGAGGGACAGTGGTACTTGGAAGCACCACAGGGCTCTTGTGTTTACAAACATTAGTGATCAGCAAGCTCTTTGCAAGCTTGCACTGCATCCAAGCTGCTCTGGCCAGCTGTTCTCTACTGGCTGTTAATCCTCACTAATTCGCTTGTCTAGAGCCTGAAGGCTCCTACATACTCCTGAGTACTAGGGGTCTGTGTGGAGGATGGAGATGCTTACATCCTTATTCACCTTTTCCCTCTCTTCCTCTTCCTTCCCTACTGGGGTCCTTTGCTCTTTGGCTGTGTTTTTCCCTTACTGCAACACCTCACCTCCCTGCCCAGCTTTAGTCTTTGGCTGGCCTGAGGGAAAGGGCATGCATTGCTAGCATATATTGCTTTGCTTGCCTTCATTTCCTCAGGACCTTCTCTCCCAAGCTGACATGCTGAAGATAACATATCTCTCCCCCCCCTTTGCCTTGCTTGCCTTTCCCCTTTATTGTGTGTATTTCTCTCTCTCCCTCCATCCCTGTGATTGAAACTTGGCAGGAAATTCAGATATGCTCAGTCATTAAAGTGACTAGGGAAAGGCCAGATCACAGCCTGAAGCAGCAGAGGGAGTGGAAATGGGCTCTCAGCTGATCCCCATCATTTCCACATCAGCTGGGAATGAGATCCCTCCTCCCTGTGCTAGCAACAGCCCCTGGCTGACCCCAGAAAACTGTCTGTGCTTGCCTACCCAAATGGGAAGTGGGATCTGCTGGGACAACTTCCTTGATGCTCCTGCCCTTTCTTTTGGGTTGGAAAATGAACAAGTGTGTTGGGTAGTCCCTGGGAGAGGGGATAAATGGGAAGCTGCATCTGGTAGTTGAGGGGCAGATCCCTTGAGCTGTGCTCTGGAACCAGTGTGCTGGTGTTGGATGGCAGTGCTTGGGTCTGTGTGTGCATTGTTGCTGTGTTTGCGTGTGCGTGCCTGTTCACACAGTGGGATGCTGCTGAGGCCAAGCTATGTGTACCCATCAGGTGTGCTGTGCTTTCTATGGGCAGAGGTTTTGTCTTTCCTTGCTGCTCCATCATTCCCCATCTCTGTGCTACATGGCCAGGTCTGCCCCCCAAAATGACAGGACAGGAGGCAAAACAGGGAGCAATTTCCTGTAGCAAGTGCATGGCCTCAAGCAAGGGAGCACTGTGGTCTAGCTTGAAAAGGAAATAAGGGCAGTGCAATAGTGGAATAAATGCTGCAGGGAGATAGAGAGGCTCTGGTGTGTCACACCTTTCAGTGTCAGATGAATGGGGCACAGGCTGAAATGCAAAGAGGCCAAACTCCAGGCAGATAAAAGGGGTGATTGTGCAACCCTTGAAACCAGCAAATAATTAAGTGCAGAACACATGAAATATTTTTAATGACCAAGAAGAGCATTGGCCAATTGCTTTATAAAGTGCCCCAGGTGGTGCTGTTTAGTCATTGGAGCCAGGATCGGGAGAGGCTTTGGCCAGGGTCAGGTTCTCAGGGCTGGGTGCCCAGCTGTTGCAATGGTAGGTAGCTGGACACACGCAGTCAGGAGAAACCCCAGAGAGAGCAAAGGGTGCCGTGGGGAGCAGAGGTTATGTTTTGCTGAAGCTGATGGTCTATGACCCTGCTACTGTTTTCCACTGGGGCTGGGAGGCAGGACACCATGATAGATGAGACCTCCTGTTTCTGTTTGGTGACAAGGAGGATAACAATCAGTGATGGCGTCTGTTATGGCAAGAGCGTGGTTTGTGGTAGCTGGCTGGACCATGCCTTCTTCAGCTTCACGTTGGTGCAGCTCTGGTGGCATTCTTATGGCACAAAGTCACTGGATCTGGATGTACAACAGCTCTGGCCAAGGCTGGGCTTTGATGTGCTGTGGTTTTGTTCTTGCAGCTTCCCCAAGAGATGTCTTTCTGGCAACATCCCAGCTTCCCCATGGGACAGTGCAAATGCCAGACGTCATTAGGTCTAGAGCAGATGTAAGGAGAAGCCCCAGTTTCTATGTCAGCTAACACTGCCCTGTCTTGGGCTTGTTTGGAGTGAGGTGATGTGAGCAACCTGTCCAGAGCAGGTCTTTGGGAGTTCCTACCTGGATAAGGCAGATCTTGGGAACGACAGGAACTGACAGTCTTCGTAAGTCATCCTGCTCCCTTGTTCTCCAAGCACATGGATGCTGGCCAGACCATATGAGGTTGGCTCGTCAATACTCATGGTGTAAAAGTGCTTTGTGGGTTCTGTTAGGAGATCTCTAGTGTCCCCCACGTGGGATCTTGGTCAGCCTCAGCTCCCTCATGGAGTTCAGCCTACCACCAGCACGCTTTAAGGGAAGCCAGACTAGAACGCTAGCTGAGATGGCCCTTGGAAGTCAGTCTCCCGAGCGGAAAGGAGCTTTATGAGTGTTACTGGAAGCTGCTGTGGCTGAGTTACCAGAAATAAACCACTTCGATTTGAGGCCAAGTGCTCTCAGACCACTGCATTTCCCACTCTGGTGGCTGGGCCACCTTCCTAGTGCTTTTGCGTCTCAGCAGGAAGATATTCTGTAAATGCCACCCACTACTCTTGCTGATTTGGGTGGGTGGCAATGAGGCAGGAAGACAAAGGTGGGTGCCTTGCCGAAGGCTCCTGTTAACATGGAATTTTTTTTTTTTTCTCTTTTCTGGGAAATGGGTTTTAAAAGAAGTAGCAATAATAACTCCTTTTCATTCCCAGGCAATTGCAGGGCTTCGGGGCAGGAGGCAGCTGGAAAGAGATGCTCTGCCCACAGTCCGGGAGCAGAGGATGTGTCTCTAGGGAGGCACAGATGCCTCAAATGAAGACTTTGCACACATGGGGGTGGCAGGATAAGTGGCCTTTAGCCAACGCATCCCTGCTATTCTCCTGCCTGTCTTTGATTTTAA
The DNA here is from genome assembly GCF_000738735.6 of Corvus cornix cornix. NCBI lineage: Eukaryota > Metazoa > Chordata > Aves > Passeriformes > Corvidae > Corvus > Corvus cornix. Next base: position 31,685,853 of record NC_047056.1, on the reverse strand, counting down.
ATAAACTGGAAACATGACGCACAAGCTGCGTGTTAACCTGCTCCCCGTCAGGAAGCATGGGGGCTGATGCCTACACAGACCTCAGCAGATGGGATTTTTTTCCCATCACCCCAGGAAAAGGGGGCAGGGACCTATCAGCCTTGGGTCCTAGAGGGGGGACTGAGGCAAGGAGGGGTTTGCCTGCTGCATGCAGAGGAGGGAAACCTGAGCCCAGTGCTTTAATCCCAAATTCATGTTTTCTCTTCTGTGGGAATACCTGGTGAAGAGACAAAAGCTGAGAAAAACAGGGATGTGCAAAGATTATGTGTGGCTCAGGGCAAAAGTTGTGATTGGTACCACCTCTGTGTTAGGATGGAGCATCATCTGACAATTCAGGACTCCTGAAAATTTCCCTTGCTGAGTCTTTGAGCTTTGCGGAGACAAAGAGCCTGCCAATAAATCCTCTTGGCCAGTGCAGGGAGTTGCCTTCTCTTCCAGGATCCTTCTTCAAGGGCAGGGTTTTTTGGTGGAAAGAGTGTGGCAAGAGCCCTCAGTGGCTGAGGCTGGTGCCCTTTTAGGAGCACACTGTCCCTGCTGCACTGTGAACAGCCAGCCCTGCCTGCAGCATGGCCAGTGCATCAAATCCACCAACTTGGCCAATATCCTAAACCCAGATAACACAGTCAATTGCCAGGCACTGCCTGGTTTTCTGCCCTGGAGTCAGGGAGAAGGAATGTGGGTGGCTCTGCGTGCTGACGCTATCTATGCCATGGTGGTGGTTAGCCCTTCTCAGTGTTGATTTCCAGCCTCCCTGGGGGTTGGGAACCAGCAAGAACTCTTCCCCATGGTCCCATGTGGCCTGAGCTTGGATGCACAGGGCAATAATCCTACATAGAGGGGGTGGGTCAGGGTGATGTTGGAGGGTATTAGTATGCCCTATTGTGTCTCATGCTTGGTATAACATCTGGTAGCTCATCATACATATGGTGCTGCCTTACCCTGTCATGTCACCCTGTGGAGCTGGGATTGCAGGCCACAGCCCAAAGTCTGCCAGACCACATTCTCTGGCATGGGACCTGTTCCTTCTTATGTCACCTCTATCCTGAAGCCCTCAGAGGCCTGTGAGGAGCAGGTTGTGGACTCTGCAAACTGTTACTGCTCTTTGCTGTCCCCCAGCCTTTTCCTTGTGATATGACTAGTAGTGTCTCCAGTGCATGATCAAAAGCCTGGTGTTCTCCATTGCCTGGAAAGCACAATCGTTGCCACATGGTGGGGATCGCTACGGATGTTGGGATGGAGGTGTACTTCTTCTCACAGAGCAAGAGAGTGGCCCAGCAAGGAGGAATTTCCCTACCCTTGATGCAGCAGAAGGATCAGATGTTTTACCTACAACCCAAAATAGCCTGAGATAGACCCAGTTATCTCTCAGCAGAGAACGTAGCAACTTGTTGAAGGGGCACTATCCACTTAAAAATGCACTTCTCTCGCATAGTTATTTCCATCCCCTTGCTGGGCTGTGAAGTTCCCAAGAGCGGAGGAAAACGCTCACGCTCGGCTCCTGGCTGGGTCATGCGGTGTGTGTGTCAGCACTTTGGGTGCAATCAGTTTTCGTTTGGTCAGTGAGTTCTTCCGTTGTTTGGGTGGGCCTTGCACAAACTTTGGGGGAGAGCGAAAGCTTTTTTAGAAAGTGGAATATATGACTGTGAAACCACAAGAGTGTTGGAGGGTCTCAGGCGTGGGTAGGAGAGCCTAAATGGCTCCTGGATTTCAGGATATTAGTCACCATCACTATCACTTTCCTGGCCTACTGCTCCCTGCTACCCACCTTTTGTCAGCATCCTAATTCTCCATGAATCATGTAGGATTTTGGGAAGACCATTCTTTCCTCACCATCTGTACAATTCATAGTGCCTCATGGCTGCTACTGTGACATAAAAAAATGTTAGTAAAATAACCACAACACACTCATTTTGGAAACATATGAGAATTCAAATTGACAGTTTCCCTCTATACTTAGGAGTAAAACCACAGGTCCTGGAAAAGCTCCAGCTGGTATGAGGCTTAGCACGCAAAAATGTCCAGGAATATTTGAGGTATGATAGAGGGAAAAACTTTCTCTCAGGCTGGTTAATGCAGGGGCAAACAATCTAAGGGTACAATGGGAAATCCTTCCTGTGATGTTTTCAGAGGGTCTTAGACTAGTGTCTCTCAGATAGTGCTGGTGATACCTGAGCAGGGTCCCTTTCATGCCTATACCTCTACAGTCTATCCTACTTTCTCTCCTGGAAGACAAAGTCCTGTTCAATGTCTTTGTTTTTAGACTTGGGAGCTCTGTGATGGCTTGGGAGCTCTCTGATGAGTTAAGCTGAGCCTAAGGAAGGGACTGCATCTATCCATGGCCATCCTTTGTGAGAGGTATGCCATGTCAGTGACTGAAAGGGCTCCTGGAGGAGGGCTGCAGAACATAAAATAGGAGAGCAACGTAAAAGTGAGAAAAACGTTGCTGAATTTGTGGTGTCGTTGTATGCTGCAGGAGTTCCTGGAAGAGCTCCCTGTCAGAGGCAAGAGCTGTCCCAAACAGCTAAGCACAATATCAAGCCCAGGAGCTGTGTCTCTGGCATGGAAAGGCAACAAGCCCTGCTACACCTGGGCGTGATGGAAAAGACACTGGACGGAGCTCACGTGCCTATGCATCCCATTACTTGGGTAGGTGTATTCAGCATCTTACCAGAAGTCTGGGGTCAAAGGATCTGGTCTGGCATCCCAGACACCACCATGCTTCCAAGAAGAAAAACTACCTACTTAATGTTATTTTTATGTTTATTTAAGATGCCAGGGGAAGGCAGTATAATGTACAGTACAAAAACAAAAAGGGTTAGTCCTTCATATAGTCTTTGGGTAAGCATCAGGATGCAGCAAGTGCTACAAATCTGCGACTCATGATGATTATTAGTCAGACACAAGGAGTAAAAGTCCCTCAAGGACTCTTAGTTATGAAAGCGGCCTCTGTCTCAGGAAGTCCTGAGCTACAATCAGCCTGGAAGACCATGCAGAGGCAATATCACTGTTGGCCTGCTCTTCTCTTCTTCTCCCTCAGGCATCTATCAGCCAGCATTGGAGACAGAGCACTTGGCTAGATTGATGCTCACTTTGACTCAGCACAGCTGTGCTTGGTCTTTATGTGTGGAGCCACAGGGAGGCTGCTGTTGCACGTAGAGTTTTGCCCATGACTCTCCCTGTCACATCAAATCATAAATATTTTGCAAGGGAAAGCTTTACAAAGCCAAAATGTCATTCTCTTCCCTTTTCCCTGTGAAAAAGCATATTGCCTCACATTCCCAGGGTGTTAGTCGGTGCTGTCTCTGGTCATGCCACTGGTGCCTTGGGTTTGTGCCTTGTCTGCTGTCCCTGAGGGCACCCAGCCATGGAGTTTCATGGGGCCAAGTGAGATCTGGTCCTTTTGGGCAACTGTGTTTACACCTGATCTCCACACTCAGAGTGGGAAGTGTGCCAAGAGAGGGGTGACCTGTGGAGGTCAGAAGTGAGAGGACAGATGGCCCTTTGGTATCTTTAGCTAAGCACTGCATGATCTGTACACTGCAAATTCCCTTGGGAAGAAACTGCACAGAGCCCTGTGGTGGGGAAATGAACAGGAGAGTGAATGCACAGGCTGTGGAAAACCTTCTGGGTTCTGTGAGGGAGCTGGCATTCACACCTGGTGAGGGACGAGGGGACTACTGAAGTGAGGTCCACATTGCTTTGAGATTTGGTGAGACGCGCAGCTGATCCCAGCCCCTGGCATTGCCATGCAAAATCCAAGTGGTACAGGAAGATGTCTCCCACCTTGGTGCTGCTCTTTATGCACCAAGGCTGAGGAGCTTTCCCAGAGAAGTCTGTCAGGGAGATGTGGGGCTTGGTGTGGAGAGGCAGGCACAATCCCTTGTTCTGGAATGCTGCCTTGGAGAGACCCTCCTGAGCAGTGGCTCCTGCGCTGCACACAGTGTGCTGGGTCTGCTTGCTGGCAGGGGGTCCCTCTCTAAGACTCCTGGAGGAGTTCCCCTGCTTGTGGAAAGCCCTGCCAGGCTCCTCCTGCTCCTTCCCTCCCTTTCGCTTGGTGCTCCCCTTTGGGATCTGCGGCTGACACAGAGGACTTTTCGTTACGCTGTCTTCCTTTTTCCTCTCTGAAGGGCAGAAAAGGCCGGGATGGAGAGGAGCAGCTCCGCTTCCCCACCGGAGAAGATGACTGGTTACCAGGGGAGAGAGAGCCGGGCGCCAGCAGGTGGGGCACAGCCGCGGCCCGGCCCCGCGCAGGAAGCCGGGGCAGCCCCTGCCGTATTTGCACAGGGCTGGGCGCTGCCCCCGCGCCCCCTGCTCCCAATCCCGTCCCCCCCGTGACCCTCTCCACCAAACTGCCGCCCCCCCGGCCCGGCAGGGCTCTCCACACAACGGAGGGGCTGTGTGACCTGCCTGCTCCCAACTTGGTTGCTATAGGAAAGGGAAGAGGCTGGAGAGAATGTGTGGGGCCTATTCACGCCCCCAGCCCCGATTCACGGTGCCCCTGAGGTAATGTTTGCCCGGCTCGCCGTGATCTTGCCTGATAAAGGGGCCTCCTAAAAGCCGGGGGGGGACACACCAGACCAAAGAGTCTGGGAGAAATATTTGCCTTGAATGCCAGTAAGATGTGGAAATGGGGAGGTTTAGTGGGGAGGGGGGGATGATAAGAAAGAACCCTTTGAAAAAGAGGGAGGTGGGGAAGACTGCATGCACGGCTGGCCCCACAGGCTTGCTGCCTCTGCAGAGTCCAGCCATGCATGGGAATATTGGGGTTCCTCTTCACCGCAGCCAAATGGTGACATCGCACAGGTACCTGTGTATGAACACCTACAGTGATGCTGTGACCTGTATCCAGGGTGGTTTTCTCCTGACACCGGGGGTCCAAAAGAAGCATCAGCTCTGCAGCAGCAGCAGGGGCTATATGCCTTTCCAAAACTCACCTTTATTTCTTTCTGTCCAGCCGTCTCACCCTGAATGTTCTCATGATTCAAATTATTACTATTAGTATAATATTTCTGCTTTTGTGCAGTCAGAATGCCCTTTGGGCCCATCTTTTTGTAGTGTAACGGTTTTGTTTCAGAAAAGCACTTTGGCTGCATGTGAATCCTGGGAAACAAAACCAAAATTCCCGTTGTCTAAAAACAAGCAAAACAAAACTCCAATGATTCTGTAAATGTTTCCCTGTGCAGATTAGGAACGGGAATTTTGTTACAGGGCAGGTAGTGACAACCTCTTAAATTTTCATAGCTGATCTCAGCAAACGGCCTGTTTGTATACTCGATATTCTTGAGTGGCCTGATCAAAGCAATGAGATGAGTAAGTCTCTGCTGTCGGGATACTTTGTGATGAAGTGCATTCAAAATGCATTTTCAGCATTGCTGATGAGGCCCAGAGGTTTCCTCTCTGAGACAGTGTTATCTCTGCTCCAAAGGAGGCGTGAGGAGGGCGGTGGGAACATCTGGACCCTGAGGCTGAGAGAAGCAAACCAGTCTGGAGAAAGGTGCACAGCAAGGGACTGGTCAAACCATTCATTCAGAGGACTGTGTTTTAAATCAGCTGTAGTTGCTTGGCCGGGAGGCTCAGTATCAGTGGGCATGGCTGGATGGAAAGCTCTTCCCAGTGTGTCACTGGGGTCAAAAGGAAACAAAAACCGGAGTGGGGTGGAAGAGAAAAAAAAAAGAAAAACCAGCAAATATTATAGTGGCATTTTCTCATGGGAAGGGAATATAGTATCCAGCTCTGGTAAAAAAGAAACAGAGGGGGTTGGGGCACTGCTATTGAGAAAGGCTGGGAGCCTGGGAAAAGCACTTCTATGAGAGAAGGAAAAGATGAGGGTGATTTAGGATAAGAAATGTTGTCGTTGGCTTTGACTAGAGGGAGAGCAGGTCTGTTCCTCTATTTAAATGGCACCTATCATTGTAAGAAGAAAACAGACTCCAAACAGACCATGAATATGGTTTATAAAAACTTCTGCTTATATTGAGAAAAGGGCACCTAGAAATGGGTTTCTCAGCCTTCTTTTTCTCAGCCTTTTCCTATTGCAAGGATTAAGCTCTCACTTGGGAAAAAGAGAGAAAAAAAGAAGCCCTTGTATGTGAGGGGAAAATAAAAGGAACATCAAAATGCTTGACTGATGACTTGGGGAAGAGAAATGATGTTCAGAGAGGTGACTTCTGGCCCTCTAAGCATATCACTTATGCAATGGGAGAGAGGCAGAAAGAAGCAGCATTGCTTTTATTTGGGATTTAATAACACTATGGCGATCTTGCCCCACCCCCCCCCCTCGGCAGCCTTTCTGCGGATGGCAGCCTACAGCTGGGGAACACTGCGTCTCCAGCACTGGGGATACACAGCACAGAAAACAGGGAATCTGGGACTTGCTGCAAGCTTTATATTTTGTTGCAGCGGCTTGATTGGGGTCTTGCCATTGGGTCAGTTGCTGTTAATCCTGTGTTTGTATTTAGCAGATATACCTCTTGCTCTGCTTTCTGGAATTCCCTTGAAGAGAGCTCTCATGGGTGATGGAGGCTGCATCTCAGAGAGTTTATCTTTCATTTATCTGCAGAAGAACCAAGACTTGCAATACTTCTGCCATTGCTTAAGCCTAAGTCTCCTCTGCCCCCTATTTTAGGTTAATTTCATATCCATCAAAGGATGTTTTTACTTTTGGATGAAAGTTTTTCTTTAATGCCTGTGTTGCAAGTGTCCTGGTGAGGCTGTGCACAATTTCTGAGCCCTCTGAGAGCTCCCATGGCTAGTGAGGATTAAAGGAACTAGGTCAGATTTCTAAACTATAGCATACACGATGCTGCTGTTCCAGCTGGACTATCTATAAAAGCTGGAAAAGAAAATCAGAGTCCTGGAAAGATTTTCTTGGATGTGCACTTCCCAGAACTCCCCCGAAAAGTCATCCAACTGTGCAGGCAGGAGTGCAAAAGCTTCAAAAGGTTTTTCCTAAATCAACCCAGCCAGCTGAAATCCACAGGAAAGCTTGTGAGAATTCTACTCATGAGATGACAGATAATGCAAGCAAAAAATGGAAGAAAAAGAATTTTTCTACAGGATGTCGCTCCCAGCATTTTTTAATGTGAACTAGTGCATAAATAATTGTGTTCCTCCTTCAGCCTTAAGTACAGGTAGGAGGACTTTATCACCCATTGCAGAGCAGTTCTCTCTGGGGTGAGACAGAAAGCTGTCCATGTGTACTGCAGAATGACTTGGGATGTGCAAGGAAAAATAAGTTTGCAGCCCATTGAAGCTCCCTTAGGGAAACAGAGAGGTGGAACATGGCATGCTGTAGTCTTAGGCAGCCAGTCTCCACTGACCAGGCAAAGGGGACTGTGCTGTCCATCTCATGAACTTTTTTGATCTCTGGCTTCTGTGAAAAGGGTGCTGGCCGCTCAAGCCAGGTTGGAGCCTGGCCAAAACAACATCCTGATTCTGTGGCAAGTGCTCTGGGATCAGACCACACGTGATGAGTACCCCAGATTTGTGCTGCATTGGGATGAGACTATTGTCATGACCCCTGCTGCACCCTGGGAAAGTCACCTGGCCATGGCTCACAGGAAGGAGAAAGCTTGTCTTCTCTAGATCCAGGATTTCCTCCTTCCCCCTTCCCCTCTCTCATGTCCTGCACCACATCTTACCCCACTCCTGGCATGCCAGGATCAAAAAGTAACATGGAAGCATTGTGTGGGCTGCCAGCGTTCCTGTGCCAACAAGGGTGCACGGCTGTCTTGTCCCCAGTGAGAGAGGTGGCCTTGCTTCTGCCCCGCAGCGCCACTGCTGCCGCATGACACCGGCCTGCAAAGCTGCCCGCGGGACTGGGCAGCCCTGGCATGGACCAAGCACGGCTGAGCAGACTCCCCAGTGTGGGAAATTTCTAAAGAGGCAGCTTCCTTTAAACCACATTTTCATTTAACTAGTCTAAATATACTTCAGTTTCCAAACACGCACTTAAAAATAACTTACAGAAATATTTATATGGACACTGAAAGGAACTTTCCAGCTTTGGGGATTCAGCTTGAAGCCCACGGCAGAGCCTGCAACTGCCTTCCTGCTCAGTCACTCTTCGCTTGTTATTGAGCCTCTTGTTTTGGGAGTGTTTGAGTCTCTTTTTCCTTAAGTTATCTTGCTTCACTCCACCCTGCCTCAGGGACTAAGAGGGTTTTGCTTCAGTGAGGTCAAGGCTGATATTGTAGGATAGTTTTTCTCACAGTCACAATCATGATAACTCTCTCAATGGTGCAAGTTTTGTTTCAGACCTGGAAAATTCAGCTGCCCCAGTGGTGGGGGACATATTTGGGAACTCCCTGTGTCATCACCTTGCCCCTCTCTATGCTCTTCATTCATTTGCCTGTCTCAGTTCATGTGTTGCTTGGAGCAGATCTGGGCTTTTGGCAAATGTATGTCAGCCTTGCACACTGGGCCTAAAGATGGGATTTGGAATCTTCTAGGTGGTTTTGCAACCCAAATGTGATAGCAAGGGTAATAACAAAACCTTCTGCCTAGTGGTTTTCACCATCATTTATTCAGTGCTGTCAATATTTTCTTCAGTGACACTGTTAGGTATCTGGAGGTGTACCAATCAATTCCCCTTGTCTGTGTGGACAATCCCCTTTGCTAAAGAAAGGCTAGGCTCTTACTAAAGCATTCACAATTAGATCAAGTCCACAAGTCCATACTATACATCATATGGGAGAGAAGCAGTGTGATGGGTCGGGACAAAGGTTGTCTGATAAGGATGTGTTGTGTCATTTGTCTGCATGTCTTGGCTTTTCGAAAGACATTCCCGTAACCCAGGAATGTCTTCTAGGGGGTTTTAAATGTCTCAGTTTTTAATTTCATCAGGTTTTATTTTTAGATCACGATACAATGTTTGTTCAGTACATATTGCAGCATTGGTAAGAATCTGTCCTGTGTTTATCAGGAACAAACAGCCCAGAGGAAGGTGTGCTCGCTGTGATGAAGAGTATTTGGACGACAAGAGAGGTCAGATGACTGCAAAACCCTGAAGCTGTATGAGCGTTCAGTCTTGTTTGGTGCTGCAGGAGGAATTGAGCTTGAAACGTTAAATTACTGAAAAAGTTCTGCTACAAGAAACATTTGTGTTGTTGTAGATGAGGTAACTTGCAGAAACCAAAAGCACAAACCAAAACTAGTTCTGCAGTATCTTTTATGGGAATAACTTGTGACACTTTAATGTGTCACTACCAATAAGTCTCTGGTTTTTATTTTCAAAATGAGGGTCAGCACCCTACTGGTTTGAAATTATTTTGCCTCCCTCTCTGTCCATATTTCTTTTTATATGTAAAGGCTGGAGAGGGGTTTGTGGGTAAATGTGTTTCGGTGTTTCTCATCAAACTGTAGTCTAAAACAGTGGTAACACACAAAGCAGTGAGAACAGACTCTAGGTCACCAATTAAATGCAACTAGCTCTGAAATGCCATACAACATCCATTTAAAACAGTCCAAACTCCAGGCTTGGATTAAGATTCAGGCATTCCTAAAAACACAAGATTAAACTGAAAGCTCAGATTTCCTTTAAAACAGAAAGCTTCCAGCTCTCTCCCTGCCTAGGCAAGATCAAGCCCTTGATCTAAAGAGAAGCAATGCAACACCTTCTTCTGGTGTCCCAAAATCCCAAGGGCACAGTTCAGAGTTGCAGTTTGCCTGGCAGCAAAGATGGGCAAGGTTTCTGTCCCCTGTGCTGAGATTGACAGTGCCTTTGGTTGTGCTACTGCTGTCATCTGCAAGCTGGATCACAAAAAGGGTTACAAAGGGGCACAAAACTTACTTTAATTTTAGAAGCTTTTTTTTTCTTTAGCCCAAACCATTTCAATGAATGAACTGTCTCTATGGTCATGTACATTGATGTAGTGGCACCACAGGGGTGGAGGGACAAGAGGAAGGACAAGTTTCTGTGCAGGGTCAGGAACACAAGGGTAGGGCAGGAGCTTCCTAAGCAGCTTTGCTGCTGAGGAAAAATTATCATCAATATGCCCCTGAGAAGGCAGAACATTGCAGCATGGATTCAGGAACAAGCAGCCAGGCTTAGGAAAGGCCAGAAACTTTTAAATCAGCTTTGTTTTTGGAGAAAAATGGATCAAGACTCAGACCCCGAGATAGCAGCTCTGAAGGGAGTGAGCTGTCCTGCTCACCTCATTGGGGTGTCCTTTCCAAGTCTCATCTATAGGGGACCCAAGTAGGTATTTGTCTTGGCCTCTCATGGCCACAGTCACTCAGAGCATCATTTTCATCCCTCACAAGAGGGCCCCTTTGGTAGCACACCCTAATAATGGCCACACTAGAAGCAGGATGGGGAAGGCCTGCAGTGGGAACCATGAACCACCAGTCCACATGGAACAGAACACCACTGCCCCATGGGAGCCTGCTGTCTCAGTGTGGCACTCCCTGACCCCACATAGGTTTCTGGGGAGATCACCACTTAAACTTGGGATGTCCAGGGACCACAGAAAGATGTTGTCATGAGGATTAGAGGCCAGTTTTCTTTCCAAAGGTGTCAAGGGTGTTGCATTACATTTACATCAGGAGCGAGAGCAAAGACGTCGCTGGAGGCAGTGATCCCCTGCAGTGTGGGAGCTCCGGGGAGCCTTGCAGCAGGGGGACCACCTCCCACCACACTCTGGTGAGACAAGGCCAGCCAGCACACCAATTTCAGACCAAGCCAGCAGAGGTCACAGTAGGTCCAACAAATTCTCCATGCCCTTGTCCAGCTCAGTCTGCCCTAACGGTTCACCACTGACTGACTGGTATTAAACCCTCATCCTACTCAACAGCCTAAGCAAACCTGACAAAGCCAGGTTTCACTTGCAGAGTACCTTCCTGGAGGGAGCAAATAGCTGCTGGAGACTTGGGCTGTGGCTTGGTTGTAACCCTCTTCCACAG